>NC_046366.1:7559935-7909975 GCF_011125445.2 Fundulus heteroclitus
ACGGCTCGACAGGAAGCAAGCCTTTCAAAGTAAACTAAACTTCACAATAAAATGGCCCGAACAAATCTTCTTACTATAGGATAAAAATAAAAAGCAAACCATCATACAAATAACTTAAATATTTTAGATTTATGGCTCCAACACCACTTTTTCCTCTTTAAAAGCCACTGTTAAATTATGTGTTTGTCTGTTTATAACAGCCACCAAGAAAAATCTCTCTACAGTTACACTGTTGTGCTGCGCTAAAGGATCCTGTCTATTGCGCAATACGCGATTAATTCGAAAAACTCTGCAAATTATTCTTGCACCTTCCGCAACAGGTTGCTGTCGTAAAAATGGACATGGCTACGGCAGACTTCCCTATCTCCTCCGCTTATACAGCCGTGATCTAATCTTGTTTACATGAAATAAGCC
The DNA here is from genome assembly GCF_011125445.2 of Fundulus heteroclitus. Lineage (NCBI taxonomy): Eukaryota > Metazoa > Chordata > Actinopteri > Cyprinodontiformes > Fundulidae > Fundulus > Fundulus heteroclitus. The sequence goes on from NC_046366.1 coordinate 7,560,350, forward strand.
TGCTCTGGAGCAGGCTTAAGCTGGCGCACATGTTGCTATGACAACAAGTGCTGGATGTCTTTCGAAGAACCAAACGATCCAAGATCATAGCAAATCGTCAACAATGAAATCCTGCTAACTGAGTTAGCGACGTACGAAGAACGGACCCCTGGGCGCATCCTGTGGCCATTGTTAGCTTGATGAATTAACCTTAAAGGTGCATAGCCACCTTTTTTGACTATTTTTATTTTGGTAGCTCACTCTAGTTGCATACAAAGCTTTATTAAAGATTATCACCTCCTGCTGGTGTATGAGTTGTTACTTTGGGGATCTCTGCACTCCTACAGGAGTGTGGCTCGGCTCTCCAGTCCAGCTCAGGAAGATCACAGCCACTTTGATTCTGATTCACAGAAAGCAGACAGTATTTAGCTTGGCCGACAGTCAGTGCATGTTTGTGGGTCTCCGAACCCCATGCAGGTTCCATGGTGGCTTTGTCTCCCCAGTGTAGACGTCTCTTTATGAGGGCCAACGGACAAAGAGAGCTTCTCTTCTCCGGTGCCGAACAACTTGCGAAAGAGGAAGATAAGTCTGGAAGAGCTCGATACGTAGCAGTGTTGGCGCACTACTTTGATGGTGGCAGTTCTTTAATGCCTGTAAAAGTTTCACATTTCATGTAGCTTTTAGCTTACAGTCTGATTTTATCCCACATGGCTGAAAGCACAACAACGGATGCTACGCTGCTACGCTGCTACCTAAATACCTGGGCTGACTTGTCCTCCACTGGCAACTTTTTGGGTTTTTTGGATGTACCCTGGCGCAACATGTCAGGGCATTAGGTCAATTGAGTAGAAAGAGCAAAGGTAGTGCGAAGCAAGCTGGACTTAAAAAGAGGAAAGGTCTGAAACCAGATATGCAAAAATTGGCAACTTTTTTCAGTAATATGAGCTTGTGTCAAATGAGGATGATAATGTGATGAACTTTGCCTGCAAACCACCTTACAAGTTCATTATCAAGTAAATAAATTTTTATTTCTTTAACCAGGATATAGTCCCACTGAGATTAAAAATCTCTTTTTCAAGGTAGTCCTGGCCAAGAGGCCGCAACAAATCGGCACACAAAAAGTTACATAGTTAAAAGAAAACAACAAACTGTGAAAAACAGGTACATGTTATTAAATCAGCCTGAATAACTTTTATTTTGGATGTAAAAGCACTTAATTATATAAATTCAGTTATTTTCAATGTTTTCTGAAGCAAGTTCCAGGAGGACGGCACTAAACGAACCAAAACCTTGCCCAATTTAGTCTGAGCAAAGGGGACTGAAAGCAGCAGCAACATTTCTCAGTGTGATTGCAGTACAGCGATAGGCTGGTAGAAGTCCAAGTAATGACTTGTAAATAAAAATTAACAAATAAGAATTCCTTTGAGCAGCCAAACCTGGCCATCCCACCTGTGAATATAAATCACAATGGTGTGTTGACATTTTGCAGATTGTGATGAGCCTCAGAGAAGAGAGGCACAGTCAAGTATCCTAAGACATTGTGACAAAGCAATCATGTACAAAAGATCTCCATAGTCCAACACATACATAAATGTTGCAGCGAGAATCCACTTCTTAGTAGTATATAAAAAACCCACTTCAATTTCAGCCTTTTTACAAGATTTTCCAAATGGGGTATAGTAGAATAAGAAGTTTCCAAGGCCTCCTGACATGTTGAGAACCAGAGACAGAAAGGAAAAGCCTGTTTGCTTAAGCCAGAGAAAAGATGCGCCTGTAGGATGCCTTTATCAAGACTGGGTATACTTAATAAGCTTTATTCCCAGGAATAAGAGGTAGATATCTGGTCCGAATATGTAACCAAAATATCCCACACACACACATCCATGCAATAGCACACTCAGGTGAGTAGCCAGTATCACATTATAGAGGCTGTAGGGACTTGGCATCTGGGGCTTATAGGTTTTTGGCTATTTCACTTGTTAACAATTCATATTAAGGATCTGGGGTCCCATTTATAAAACTTGTATACCAACAAAATTGGGCCTGAAATGTGCATATGACACTTTCCACGCAAAAGTTGGGTTAAATCAAGAATAAAATTTAAAATTCTCCCTCTCACGTATAAAGCCGTTAATAATCAACCTCCATCATATATCAGAGCTCTGGTTACCCTGTATGTTCCTAACAGAGCACTTCACTCTCAGACTGCAGGTCTGCTGGTGGTTCCTAGAGTCTCTAAAAGTAGAATGGGAGGCAATCAGGCTCCTCTTCTGTGAAATCAACTCCCAGTTTTGGTCCGTGAGGCAGACACCCTGTCTACTTTTAAGACTAATCTTAAAACTTTCCTTTTTGACAAAGCTTATAGTTAGAGTGCCTCATGTTACCCTGAGCTACCTCTGTAGTTATGCTGCTATAGGCTTAGGCTACTGGAGGACATCAGTGTTTATTTTTCTCACTCTGCTGAGTTTTACTGTTCTCCAGTTTTGCATTGCTTGTTGTCATTTCAGCTTTTAACTTTTTGCTCTCTCTCTTTTTTCTTCATAGTAGGTACACCTGGTCTGACGTTCTGTTAACTGTGACATCATCCAGGGAAGACAAAACACCCGCTATTACCATCTAATGTAGAACAGATTACTAGATCAATGTGTGCTTCTGTGCTTTTTGTCTCTCTTGTTGTGTCTCTGCTCTGTCTTTTCTAACCCCCAGTCGGTCGAGGCAGATGAGCCTTCATACTGAGCCTGGTTCTGCTGGAGGTTTTTCCTTCCCATTAAAGGGGAGTTTTTCTTTCCACTGTCCCCTCATGCTTGCTCAGTATGAGGGATTGCTGCAAAGCCATGGACAATGCAGACGACTCTCCCTGTGGCTCTACGCTTCTCCAGGAGTGAATGCTGCTTGTCGGGACTTTGATGCAATCCACTGGGTTCCCTTATATAGGAAATTTTTGACCAATCTGTATAATCTGACCCAGTCTGTTATAATATGATTGAATTTGACTTTGTAAAGTGCCTTGAGATGACATGTTTCATGAATTGGCTCTATATAAAATATATAGATATATATATTTTATATAGATATATATATATATATATCTATATATATATCTATATATATATATATATATATATATATATATATATATATATATATGAAATTGAAAATTGAATTGAAATTGAATTGAAAGCTGAAATCTATTTAAAAATAAATACATTTGGAGAAGGGGAAATTTCCGATGCAGTTGGTGAAGTGACGAATCACAGACGAACTGCATCATGATTCTTTTCAAATTTCAGTTTCACTCCATATCAGACTTTAATCATAGATCGACTTTATCATAAGGATTCAACGCTGGCACTGGAGAAACATAACTATACAAAAGGACCTTTCAAATATATAAAAAAGCTCATAAGCCATCTAAAATTTTAAATAAATGTCCCCACAACATTATATCAGGGTTTTCAACAATCACATCTCCTTATTTTAACTGCTGCAGCAAGTGCCAGCCATGAGTTCACAAGTTCTGAGAGCGCAGGTAAGATTACCACTTAATTGAATATTAGAATTATTATAATGAAGAGAATGGTGCTGTTCTGAATGAACTATGCCCTGAGATGTTAGATGATTCAGCGCTACATTCATGAAAATAGCCTGAATTTATTAGATGGCTTTGTAAAAAAAGAGGATTTGATTTGTGCTGAGAATTATGAACCTGTCCACATTAAGTGAGGCAGCATTGAAGGCATCTTTAGAACCTGATTGGTGTTTGAACTGTTTAGATGCAGGACTTTCTAAGTTATCTAAAAGTTTAGCTTCATCTAAATCTTCAACTTGTATAGAAGACCTAATCCCAACCAAACTATTAAAGGAAGTATTTCTTTTGATTGATGTCCCTATTTTAGACATGATTAATCTATCCTTAGTAAATGGATATGTGCCACAGGCTTTTAAAGTAGCTGTTATTAAACATTTACTTAAGAAACCCTCTCTTGATCAAGATGATTTAATAAATTAGACTACACCAATACTTCAGACTATATTTAATCTTCTTTTCCTATGTAAAATTCTTAAGAAAGTAGTTGCTAATAAAGTATGTGAAAATTTGTAATGACCTATTTGAAGAGTTTCAGTCGTGCTTCAGAGCTCATCATAGCACTGAAACAGCTCTGGTGAAGGTCACTAATGATATTCTCATGGCCTCAGACAATGGACTTGTGTCAGTCCTGTTAGATCTCAGTGCTGCATTCGATACAGTTGATCACAATATTCTCCTAGAAAAACTTGAACATACTGTAGGGATTAAGGGAAAAGCATTGGGCTAGTTTAAATCGTATATGTCTGACAGATTCTATTTTGTTTATGTCAATTCTGGTCTGCCACTGTCTGCAACCCCTGGTCAGTTTGGTTCTGCCATTAACCCCACCTGCATCCTCTTGTCTTCTGCCCATTACTGACAGCGTCATCTGAATATCAGGTTCACCAGCAAAAATCCTTACAAACAGCCCAATGACAAATGGACAAGTTGTGAGGAAAACTGCAGTACCACTCAGGTCCAGCGAGTAGCGACAAGAAGACAGCATAAGTCAAACAGACTTCTTTCTTTCTGTCTGCTCAGGAACCGCAGTGGTATGGGGTGTGTGACTCTAACGGACAGGGGAGACAAGACTGATCTATCTGCTCCAAAGTTTGCTAAATGCAATTTAAATGTAGCTTTATGATTGTATTTTTGCCATGGCGAGAACGACCAGCAGGATTTCCAAGTACAATGCCACAGACTTTTGATCGCATTTCTTGTCAGTAGCATAGTTTGTTTAGCCACCTGCACACATCTTTTGTGGCTTTGTTGTTACTTAGAGCTGCTAGAGTGTGCTGCACCTAAAATCTACTCAGATAGGACCTTTCACAGAGCCAGTTGGGGAGTGTCTGAAGCAAAGCATTTAGTGCTAAGGGTCAGTTGTGCTGATCTGAAGATGTAAAGCCAGCTAACTTAAAACCTTCCATTCCTATCCCTGCATTTTCTTGTCGAACAGTTTACCTGTGAACCACACACCTACACACGATTCAACTTGACCCAGAACATGGAAGGTGACAACAGCCAGGTGGAGATGAAGCTGTCTTCTGACATGGATGAAGAGGTTGGGGAGAATCATCACACTTCCAACGGCAAACCCTACATGGTTCAAAAGCTCGGCCGGACACCCAAGGTCTTGTGCTTCATAGTGTCTGCTGCCCTCCTCATCGTCTTCATTGGTAAGATAGAGGTGCTTAGGGAGGAGTGTTTTTATAGCAGCATGGCACTGCTCTGAAGATTATGCACTCAGTTGGTGATGGATGAGTAGCAGCAATGTGACATCCATCATGATGTCTGCTTCTGGGAAAATGAAGTACGTCTGACACATTGAGTGATTTATTTTATACGACAAAAGCAACTACTTGAACACATTGATTTAATAAGAAAATAAGTGGTCTGTCTATATGAAGTTTGTTTACTTTTTTCTATATCTTCAGATCATTGTTGAATCTCTGTCCTCCTTCATGCCATTGTTTCTCCCGCTATATATTCCATCCATCCTTCCATCCATTTTCCGAACCGCTTAATCCCTCATTGGGTCGCGGGGGTTGCTGGTGCATTCACTGGGCGAGAGGCAGGGTCGCTGTAAATTCTCCTAACCTAAATCCATTGATTGCTTTCAGGATTGTTGATTGGATATATAGCTGTAGGGAAAAAGCAGGTGGCTCCTGTCTGTGCATCCGCCGTTAGCCTCACAGAACCCTTAGTTCTCCACGAGACCGGCACTGCCCCCCTGATGGACTGGGACGATGTCAAAACCCTCTTTGCTCAGAAATTAACTGCTGCTAAACTACAAAATGCCCTCAGGTGATTAGAAAGTTAGCCTGTTCAATTAAAAAAGAACTTTCACTTCCAGCAATGGTTACACTACAGGTGCAAAATTGTCTTTATATTCTATTGCAGTGAGTTTTCTCAAGTCAGCCACCGGGCTGGTTCTCCTGAAGATGAATCCCTGGGAAACAAAGTGCTGCAGAGGTTTAAGGGGTACGGTATGAACACCTGGACGGATGAGCACTTCATCAAGGTTCAAGACCCCCCAACGTCTGGAAGTAACAGAGTCGTTTTCAAGAACACGTTAGAGGAGTTTCCAAAGGGATTCCTGTCCTACAGCAACACTGGATCAGTAACGGTACCAACATGCCCCACAACAGAGAAAACATCCTACCAGCTGTTGTCTGTAGTTAACCAGACTGTTGCTCTGTATGTAGGGCGACGTGCTGTATGCTCATTATGGCCTGGAGGAGGACTTCAGGAAGCTGCGGAACAGGAACATCAACATGAATGGAAGAGTCATGCTGGTCAGAGCTGGAAAAATCAACTTTGCTGAGAAGGTGATTGGGTTTAAAATGCAAAAAATATGTTTTCCTAATTTTTAATTTTTTTTAAACCGTTTATTTTTACCAAGATTTTGTTTTTCATAAATGTAGCCCTTTTGTTTTTGCTTCTTTCTGTTTCCAGGTTGCCAATGCTGCTAAAATGAACGCCTCTGCAGTTTTGATCTACCCAGACCCAACTGATTACTCTATCGGAGACAAGACTGAACTTTATGGACATGTGAGTGGGGCACACTGTTAAATCAGTGTGTTTAGGCTTTGAGATGGAGGAACTAGTTCTAAAGCACAGAAAAACAGAGAACTGTAATAATGGTGTAATTAAGTCTGCTGGCTAATTATGCACAACAAAATTTGGGAGGGGACCACTGTGACTCAGTAGGTAGAGGTTTACCATCCATTCACCACCAGACATCGTTATGGTGTTTTGTGTTAGCAGAGGCCCTGCTTTTCATCTGGGTAAGCAAAACTCTGTAAAGCCTTCAGATCATCTGTAGGAAGTGAATCCGGTGTGGCCCGCAAACGCAAGGAAGTGAAAAAAGGAAGTGTCTGAGCTTCCTGTTTTGCACCAGTCTTATATGTAGATGGCACACTTACAGACATCAATGAAGCTAGGGAAATGTATTGCATCTAAGTCAGACACTGGGGGGGAGAAAATCTGCCCATCTTATTGCCTCAAACCAATATCATTAAGTATAAATTATGCTGGTACCAAACCTTTTCAAAAAATAATAGTGTTTTTTTTCTACAATCACTTAGGAACCAGTGGGATGCAGAGCTTGAAAAGCTGCGCCTGTACTGATGGAATCTGGGGTTGCAATGCATAAAAAGTGTTATATTTCCTATAGAATTCTGCCTTTATTATTAGTGGGCTAAAAGCGAAACAGAAAGGAATCATTCCGTCCGCTCCAACCACAACAAAAAAGTATGCGGAGAACTTTAAATTCAGCCTTTGGCTTGCGAGATTGCTCTCTACAGCGCCCTGCGCCATAGAGGAGATTATTGTCTGGTCAGGGCGGAGACTCAGATGAGAAACCGCCATGAAAGGTGACAATAAATGTTGAGAAACTGTAACAGTCTAGAAGTGCATGGAGCTGAAAAGAGGAAAACATCAGCAGCTGGATCATGCGTAAAGACGCAGAGCCACAAAAACAAACAATAAAAACTTCAAAAGCTAGCATCTCACTGGGTTAAAGGCCAAAAAAAGATGTTTTAAGAGAACATTAATCACAGAAAGTGAAATGGGCTGCCTGATATGTAAAGGTACTTGAATCCAGAGTTTTGTGCAACGACAGAGAAAGCGTGCTCACCTCTCAGCACTCTCTTTGTTTTTTGGATGACTGATAAAAACTGATCTGCCGACCTGAGTAAACGAGAGGGAGCCTGCAGATGAATCAGGTCTGACAGATCCTGGAAAGCAAGGCCATGAAAACATTTAAAAACAAATAAAAGAATTTTAAAATCAATCCGAATGTGAACCAGTAGCCAATGAATTGCTGCTAAAACTGGAGAGATGTGCTCTCATTTTCTGGTGCCAGTTAAAAGAAGAAAATCCGCATTTTGGACCAGCTGTGGTCAAGCCACAAGAGTTTTGTTAAGCCCAGAATAAAGTGCAGTGCAGTAATTTAAGCAAGTTGTAATTAAAGCATTGATTAAAATCTTTAGTCAGCTGTCTCAGTTTGAAAAAGCTGGACTTGACCACAGATTTTAACTGTGCATCAAAGTTAAAATTACCATATTCTGTAGTCTTACACTCAGGTCTGTACCAGTCAGTGTCAGATACTGACTTTAAGATCTCACTCGTCTTAGAAACATAAATGCGCCCAAAGAACATAAACTTTATTTTTAGAGCAACTATTCTCCTTTTCAGTGTCATAAAAGTCTGACTGTCTTTTGCCTAAAAAACAAGGCTGAACACTGGTTTCTGATAACTCACTCCCAAGGCATGGGATAAAGAGTGAAGAGGCCAAGCATGGAGCCTTGAGGCACTCAGCATGAGTGGTACCTTTTAATACATTGAAATAAAAAAACAGTTCTCTATTCTTAAAAAAAAGTAGTGTAACAATAACAGCAATAACTATTATTACTTTATTATCACTCCTAACTTTCCTTAAAAGCTGTTTCCTTTTGAATGTCTTGATCCACATTCAACCCCCTAGCTAAAGGTTGTTAAGGGGACCTCATACTGTATCATGTAGAGTAGCCTGTACCTTAATTAAACTTCTTTCTTGAAACTCTTTTAATCTGAAAATTCAAGGACTGAATTTGCCTCGGGCAATGCTAGGTTTAGTTAGCATTGCTAGTGGAGTAGTAAGCTTTTAGTCTATATATTAAATAATTTGCCACACAAGATGTCAACAAACACTGATTCACTACAACAAAGAAAAAAGAAAAAACATAGAGAGGCACACATGAATAGTTAGGATTCTGTTTTCAATTCCCATTCTTTTATTTTGAATTCAATCTACTGAAATTAGCTACTGAAGCCTCAGGAATTTTAAGGACTCTTTACCAACTTTTTCCTCATAATGTTTTCTCAGAAATACGTCTTTCTTTCATAATCTTCAGGCCCCTGTTTAAAAGTAAATGTACAGTTAAAAGAGCTCAAATATAGATTTAGAATCACAGCAAAATTTCATTATGGATATAAGATGACAATAAAGATGTGTTCATATTCATAGGTTCAAAATTTCTGCTGCTAAAGATCTTTGCCAATTTCTAATTGGCAAACAGCAGGTATTAAAGTATGACTTATTTGCAACTTTTCTCAGACAAAGAACAAATCTCTTCTAATCTCTCTTTTGGTTTGATCTTAACAAAGCTCTATTTTTAGAATGTCTCTGCAAAATTTAAATACAACCAATCATTTTATGGTCTACTTAACCCCAATCACTGCAGTATTAAACTTCTCTTTTTGATGTCCTTTATTCTATCATGTTCATTATCATAAAATTTTCATCATATTAATTTCCTTTATTCATCATATGTATTCTGTCATTCATTTCCTTTATTGTTTATTCAATCAAGTTTTATTTTGCACCTCAAAGGATCAACCACTCCATTCACCTTCCATCCCCATTTCAACGGTTCCATCCATCCATCCATCCATCCATCCATCCATCCATCCATTTTCTGACTCTCTTATCCCTCATGGGGTCGCAAGGGGTGCTGGGGCCTATCTCCAGGCGTTTGTATCAATCCCATTACTTCAAATTACTTAAGCAAACTGCAGCTATTGCAGTTTTAAACTAAGAGCAAGCGAGTCTGTATTTTTATTCTAACACAGCATGAAAATTATTATATTATTATATCGTTGTACGGACTTGATTGGGATACAGTGCAAATCAACAGACCATATCGTCAAGAAAATACATAGCTAATTTAACCTCTTCAAGCAGCTGGAATAAAGAATTAATCATTTTTTTCATTCAAACTGTACCCCTGTATTTGCTGTATCAGACTGTGTGGAGACTAGTATACCCTCTGAGTGAATATTAAAACTATTCCTAGCTTTTTCACATGAAGTCTCCTCCCTCTCTCCCTCAGTGTTGTATAAAGTACTGAAATCTCGGAGTCAAGTAAAAGTACAGGTACCTCTCCAAAATATGACTTTGGTAAAAGTCCAAGTCACTGACTGAAATGTTACTTGAGTAAAAGTCTTAAAGTATCTGAAATGTCTTGTACTTAAGTATGAAAATTACTGTAAAAATATATGTACTCAAGTAATGTAATAACAAGTAAAAGTAAAAAGTAAAACAAAGCAAATGCAGTTTAAGTTACATTTTTTTAGATTTTGGTATACTTTGAAGGTAATATTTACTTAAAATAATATACACAACCAAGTGTTGGAGAAATTTAGGCCAGCTTTAGACAGAAACACACAACCTTTTTGTAAGCTTTCAGTTTTCCTTCTTCAAATAAGGTCAGTGCTATGCACTTTAAAATTGTACACAACCAAGCGCAGGCAAAGGGGGTGAAAAAAATATGGTACATCCGTCAATCAAACTCAAACCACGCCCATATTTCACACCTGTCAAAAAGTGACAACCGGAAGTCCCGCCTTCCACTTCCGGCGGAAGTCCCACCTTCCTTAACCGGATGTCCCGCCTTCTACTGTCCCTGTATGTTCCACTTTCTACCTCCAGGGGTCGCTGTCCCGGCCCTCGGAAACCCCCTCCCTTCGACCGCGCTTAAAATATTATTATTATTTTATTATATCAATTATAGTTATATATTTATTATTGTTTTTAATCATTTTAATTATGTAATTTATTTATGCATTATCTCCATGGTCAGGGGATGTGTTTTTTCTGGGGTTTTCTTATAACCAAACGTTATGATGGAATTTGGGTTTGACAACCTTTGTTTTATTTGTGTGTGTGTGTGTGTGTGTGTGTATGTGTATGTATGTGTTTACTCTGAGAATAAAACTTAAAGTCTGAAAAGTCTGTTTTACATTGCAGTATTTCACGCTGCAGTATCCAGGCACATTCCTCCTTCCATAGTCAAGTCTCCATTCCGGCACTTCCAACTCTCCATACATCCCAGTCTCCGCGCGTGGTTCAGCTAATAACAGCAGCAAGATAGGTTCTCTCTTCACTTTCTCGCTCTAAGCAGTCGGTAAGCTCTTAACTTAAAAGCATTTTACAGAGCGGACCAGATTCTACGCGGCACATCTAAAAAGCAGAGAAATCCGACAGCTCTCCTCGGGACACTGAATTGAATGTGAGCGGTTCAGCTGGTCTGTTAGGGGAGGAGTTTTGCTCCGCTAGCCCGCACCGCTAGTTCCAGACACCGCTGCATCTTTTGCAATCCACATCAGATCAAAGTTTATTTGGTCAGACTTTCGAGACGGCATGGTCAGTTTAAACCCAGCATAATCCTTCCTGTCTGTAGCATTCAAAGGATGGTTTTCCGCCCCACACAGATTAAGTGTTGTAACAAGCACCGTTTCGGGTGGCGAGACGGGCGGGGACCGTGACGAGAAAAGATTGCGCCTTTTCCAATCAACATTGCCCAGGAAGCGCCTTATTCAGACAATTTTTAAACCCAGCGGGACACATCCTGCCGTCTGTAGAATTCAAAGGATGTTTTTCCACCCTGCGCCGTGCAAGGTGCTATTTCAAACACCTATACGGGCGGTGAGACTAGGCGGGGTCGGGACGAAACAATCTGTAAACGATGCTGAGGAGATGGTCGATTATGCTAGTGTACAGCTATCACGGCATCCAGGCCTAGTAAACATGTCACTGGCGGGGTTTAACGATCGGACGATGTGGCTATTGTTTCGGCTACCTGGGGGTACCTGCGTGAAGCCCGCCCTCAATTCAAACCTTTGCTATAAGGCGTCCAGTGAACACCCCTTTCAGAGACACAGGCGGCTTAAACGTGCATCATGTCCGGAGGTCGTTCTTCATCAGTTGCAGCAGCCCAGGTCCATAATGCGGCATTGACACTGACCCAGGAGTTCAACAAGATTTTCACAGGTAAGTTACTGCTTTCATTTTATCTTTAGCCGCTTTATAAGGTATTTTTAACGGAGTTTTATTCTCTGCTGGCTGGCTGGCGGGGCTTTGTGTGTTTGAAGCGGGTAACTACAGGCCTCTGCTGTTTTAAGGGTTTTAGCACGAATTCAGAGGTAAAATGCTGTGTTTAGCACAAGGGCTAGCCCTTTTATTGTTCAAGTTACCTGTTTTTATTGCTATGTGTTTCATTGTTTGCTAGCTGGGCTTTGTGTGTTTGAAGCGGGTAACTACAGGCCACTGCTGTTTTAAGGGTTTTTCCGCAAAGAGCTAGCGGTGATACAGCCTGGACCGACCAGAACGCAAACGTCCCGCGCTGAAAGATTGTGTCCGAAGCCAGTCAAGCCGAGTGTGTTCCGCAAAGAGCTAGCGGTGATACAGCCTGGACCGACCAGAACGCAAACGTCCCGCGCTGAAAGATTGTGTCCGAAGCCAATCAACCCGAGTGTGTTCCACTGAGAGCTAGTGGTGATACAGCCTGGACCGAGCAGAACGCAAACGCCCAGTGAAGCAAGATTGTGTCCGGAGCCAGTCAAGCCGAGTGTGTTCCGCAAAGAGCTAGCGGTGATACAGCCTGGACCGAGCAGACCACATACGCCCCGTAAAGGAAGATTGAGTTTAGCTAAAAGGAGGCTCCCAGCAGAAATAGCTGCTCAGAACACATCAACACCGAAGCGGCAGAGGACTGAAGAACATAACGGGTCAGTTGTTGTAATAAGTTCTCCAGAGACATCAGAGCAACACGTTCGCTTCCCCGAGGAAGCTCCCCGGCTCACCACGTCACACGGCCTCCCTCGAAACGTTAATCAGGGGACAACGCTTCCTGCAGCATGTAAGTTAACTATTATAAGTCTCAAACTAACTCTGATGGTACATTTTCTGAATTAGTCCGGCTCATTTAGTGTATTTATTCATTTACCCACAGTAACAACCCACCGTGACATTGTTGCTCAAGCACTCTTTACGGCAGGAATACAGCCTCATCCCGATACATTTGGCCAGACGGACGGTAAGCCAGCAAGTGTTGTATGCTATATGTTATTATTATTTATTTATCATTTCTTCTTCTTCTTCTTCATGTATTACCTTGTTTAAAAAAAGGCTGTCTCTTCCTGCTTACTATTTCTACAGTAACAATTCAGTCTGTACACAAGAATATTGACACCGAGCTAGCAGCAGCAGCAGCAGAAGCAGAAGCAGCAGCAGCAGCAGAAGCAGCAGCAGCAGCAGCAGCAGCAGCAGCAGCACATGATCGGTCTCGTCCTGCCTCATCTGCTCAGCACCCTGGTGAGTTGACAATGAGTTTGTGGTGCTGTTGGTAACACATTGGCAGTGAAATGGTAGGGTTGCAGTTCTAAACCCCAGTGTAGCCCTTAGCCTATTTTTATTTATTCTTTTCTGTCATCTTTTTCTTTTCATGTATTACACCGTTTTAAAACTCTGTCACCGTCTGCTTATTTTAATTTGTAGTAGCATCAGTCATCCGCCGTGACGCAGGAAAACACAAGAAGAGGCATAGTCTCAGAAGCCTGTGTTCGTCAGTCCTGAGAGTTCAGCAAAACTTCAACCGGTTAATCATCAAAGCGCGTGCGGCTGGTCCATTTATTGAAGGTACATCTTAAGTTCAATGCTTTCAAAGAATTTGTTTGTAATATAATAAATACTTTTTTATTCAATACTCATTATGTACGATAAATCTAATTATATATTTTTTCTTTCTTTTATTACAGCCGCTGCATGGACAGTAAAGCATATGCCAGTTTCTACGGGACGTCAAGCTACCCTCTACCGCCGGAAAGCTGCTGCGCTTCTGAATTACTGCGAGACTCTGATGGTTGAGCTGGTTGACCCGTCGATGCCAGTAGCGTTAACCAGCTAAGTTGTGACCTCTGTTAAAAAAAAATGGAAAGTCAACAAATCAGAGATGCTCTGGATGGAATTGTTGAGGCTGTAAATGAACTCCGGAATCTCCCTTTTCAGCATGCAACCGAATCTGTAAATCTTACCCCAGGATCTCCTGTCAGACTTCAGGGGCAGACTGATCCGGATTGGGATTTTGAGCGGTTTCTATGGTTAGAACAAACCGTTGGCGAGCTAAATGATTCTTTCTCTCAATCAATCACGTCTTTAAACGACTCGCTAGAATTTCAACAACGAGTTACAAATGTTTTAAATGAAATCACGCAAATGGTCAACGACCTTCAGAATATACCCGTTCAGCATGGGGTGGGGGTTGCCGAATTAAACCGGGGTAATTCACCAGATAGACAGCAGGGTCATACGCACTCGGGTTCGAATTATGAGCGTTTATCATCACTAGAACAAGCTATCCATCAATTAAATGTTTCTGTCTCTCAAACATTTACCTCCAATCCTACAAGTCGTCAGTTCCCGCAGCAGCAGCAGCAGCAAGGGGGTCATTTAAATCAAAGTGTAGTCGAAAGAGGTGAACATGATCGGTCTGGTTCTTCGCATACTGTTTTGCAGAATCCCTCATCCAGTTCCCCTCAAGCCATGCATCAAGCCTCACTGTGGCAACGGACAGCCGGCCTCACTGAGCAAACTCCTGTGACTTTCAACGATGTGCATAAATTTGAAGAGATAGTCAAAAGGAAAATTGTTGTTTTCTTTAAAGACGACAAGGAGGCAGTGCTTCGTAAATTTCAGACAGGCTTTTCAGATCGTTCAAACCCCCTTTTCCTGCTTTTGTTCAAAAGTCATTATTATGGAATAAAGAGTCTCACAGGTTTCACAGGCTCGAGGCACATTTGTGGCTACTGCTTTAGCGGTTACGACAACATTGGCACGCATAGCTGTAAGGGTCACTGCTCTGTATGCCTCGACTCAAATTGTACTCTCCAGCAATACAGCCCTGTGCAGTGCATAGATTGTAAACGAATCTGTCGTAATTCTGTCTGCTAGCTAAACACAGAGAACCCACACTGAGACCTAAACTTGGGAAGCTCGTAAGTAAGTAACTGTGACAAAGTTCTGCCCTGTGTGTAAACAGCTTTATTTTGTAGCCGCAGGTGGACAGAGTAAGCCCCACGATTGTTCAACAAAGTGCACGGTCTGTCGTCAGAAAGTGCCTCACGGTGCAGATGTCACGTGAAACGATCATCTGTGCTATATTCAACCGACCCTGACTGATGCGCAACTCCGCGATATGCTCGTTTTTTATGATTTTGAAACTTTTACAGATCAAACTGGAAAGCACATCCCGTATCTTGTAAGCACAAAAACTTTGGCTGGGGATGTTTGGTGCTCTTATGGTTTGAACTGCGTCAGGGATTTTCTGCTTCATTTCAGAAAACCTCGTTTCAGAGGTCATTCTTTTCTAGCCCACAACAGTCGCGGGTTTGACTCATACTTGATTCTAAGTGAGATGGTTAAGCTCGGCATCAAACCGTTCTTGATCACACAGGGGAGTAAAATCCTTTGTTTTACTGAGCCTGATTACAGTCTCAAATTCATTGACAGTCTCTCGTTCCTTACAATGAAACTCAGTCAAATGCCAAAAGCGTTAGGTTTCACTGATCACTGTAAGGGTTTTTTCCCTCACTTGTTCTCCTCTGAGAAGACATTGAACTACATCGGCCCGCTTCCTCCACCCAGCTTCTACGCTGTGGAGCATATGAGCCCTGCTGAGCAGGAGCGTTTTTCCATTTGGTACAGCGAGGCCTGTAAGCATCCCTTTGACTTTCAAAAAGAAGCTCTTTATTATTGTCAGAATGATGTGGAAATTCTCTTCAGGGCTTGTGTGAAATTCAGAGAAGAGTTCTTTAAAGAGACAAACGTTGATCCTTTTAAAAGCATCACGATAGCAGCATCCTGTATGAATGTTTTCACAGCAAATTTCCTTCCACCTAACACACTAGCCATACCTTCCCTGGTGGATTATCGGCGTCAGTGCAAGACTTTTTCTGACGCCTCCATTCAATGGCTGGAGTGGGTAGCTGCTGAACGGGGCATTTTCATTCAACATGCTCTTAATAGAGGTGAAATGAAACTAGGGCCTTATTATGTGGACGGATACGCGGAGGTCCAAGGCGTCCAAACTGTATTTGAGTTCAATGGCTGCTTTTACCATGGTTGTCCTGCATGCTTTCCGGCCGACCAGACGTGCCCGCTCAGAGGAGTCTGCTATGAAAGGTTCCATGCAGCTACCATCGAGAGAGCCAGGGTATTGCAGTCGGTTTACGGGGTGCGCCTGGCGGTTATGTGGGAGCATAGCTGGGATTTAATGAAGGCGTCACACTCTGGTCTCAAAAGGTTTCTGGACTGTTTCAACGCCCCGGCACCTCTTTGCCCGCGGGACGCTCTGTTTGGGGGGAGAACCAGTGCCCTCAGGCTGAGGTACACTGCAGGGGTCGAAGAATCGGTGCATTATTTAGACTTCACGTCTCTGTATCCATTTGTGAATGCTAGCTGCAGCTATCCACTAGGCCATCCCAAAATCATATGCAAAGATTTCGACGATCCCCGTAGCTACTTTGGACTTATCAGAGCGACCGTGTACCCGCCTCGTGGTCTGTTTTTTCCCGTTTTGCCGTACAGGACCTCTACCGGTAAACTGGTGTTCACACTGTGCCGGGCTTGCACTGAGTTGAACTACCAGACGGGCCCTTGTACCCACTCTGACCAAGAGAGAGCGCTAACAGGTGTATGGGCAAGTGTGGAATTCAACAAGGCTCTTGAGCTGGGATATAGGCTTGCTAAAATCACTGAGGTTTGGCATTTTGAAAAACAGAGCAGTTCAATCTTTAAACCGTATATCCACACTTTTCTCAAGGGTAAGCAGGAGGCTTCAGGTTTTCCGGCTGAAGCTACGGACGAGGAAAGTCGTTTGAAATATGTGGCAGACTACAAACGTGAGCAAGGCATCCAGTTAGATGTACGGAAGATTGAGGTGAATCCGGCTAAAAGACAAGTTGCTAAATTGTGTCTGAACAGTTTTTGGGGCAAATTTGCACAGAGAAATGATTTGGCTCAGACAAGCATTGTGAGCCCGAAGAGTTTTTTAACTTCCTTTTTTCAGGTAAATACACAGTCAGCTACTTTCATTTCCTGAATGATGAAATGTGCATGGTTCAGTGGAAATACAAAAAGCGTTGTATTTCAGTGGAAATACAACGCTTACTGTATTTCCACTGAACCATGCACATTTCATCATCAAATACAACGCTTGCTGTATTTCAGTGGAAATACAACGCTTGTTGTATTTCCACTGAACCATGCACATTTCATCATTCAGGAAGTGAAAGTAGCTGACTGTGTATTTACCTGAAAAAAGGAAGTTAAAAAACTCTTCGGGCTCGCTCACAATGCTTGTCTGAGCCAAATCAACAAACACTTTGTTGAACAATCGTGGGGCTTGCTCTGTCCACCTGCGGCTACAAAATAAAGCTGTTTACACACAGGGCAGAACTTTGTCGTGTCACAGTTACTTACGAGCTTCCCAAGTTTAGGTCTCAGTGTGGGTTCTCTGTGTTTAGCTAGCAGACAGAATTACGACAGATTCGTTTACAATCTATGCACTGCACAGGGCTGTATTGCTGGAGAGTACAATTTGAGTCGAGGCATACAGAGCAGTGACCCTTACAGCTATGCGTGCCAATGTTGTCGTAACCGCTAAAGCAGTAGCCACAAATGTGCCTCTAGCCTGTGAAACCTGTGAGACTCTTTATTCCACAATAATTACTTTTGAACAAAAGCAGGAAAAGGGGGTTTGAACGATCTGAAAAGCCTGTCGGAAATTTACGAAGCACTGCCTCCTTGTCGTCTTTAAAGAAAACAACAATTTTCCTTTTGACTATCTCTTCAAATTTATGCACATCGCTGAAAGTCACAGGAGTTTGCTCAGTGAGGCCGGCTGTCCGTTGCCACAGTGAGGCTTGATGCATGGCTTGGGCGTCTGTAAAAGCAGGGTTACAAAGATGTGCTAGACTGGCAGCAAAGCAGAGCTGATTAGAAGCATTTTCAACAAAATAGAGGTGACGTCTTTTTTTATGAATCAGCTCACAGTCCAACGTCTTTGTCGCCTTACGTTTCGCACCGCCGTGAGGGTTTCGTACAATCTGAAGTACTATTTCCAAGTTTTCAGGTCCTGGCAATTCTTCATTAGACTGTGTTAACTCGTCTAAAAATTCCAGAAATGCAGGCAGAACTGAATCACCGTCATCATTTACCTGAACCACTGTATGGCGTGAAAACCCTTCCCCGCTTAATTCAAGTTGTATAACATCATTGCATGATGCTGAATGTGTAACAGAGTCCGCCAGCTCTGTGAGAAGATGATAAACCTGTGTGTAAAATTCGGCGGGGTTAGGAATTTCACCGGTTCGTGAAGCTGTCACGCTGAAAGGACGTCTTATTTCTGTTACATTAAATCGCTCACGTTCAATGCAAGGGTTAACAGCCGGTTGAGACTGACTCGTGCTTGGCTGATCCTCCGGGTTGGATGTGGGAACGACAGGTGCGCTCGAGCATGGCTGTTGAGGGGAACTGGATGAGGGATTCTGCAAAACAGTATGCGAAGAACCAGACCGATCATGTTCACCTCTTTCGACTACACTTTGATTTAAATGACCCCCTTGCTGCTGCTGCTGCTGCGGGAACTGACGACTTGTAGGATTGGAGGTAAATGTTTGAGAGACAGAAACATTTAATTGATGGATAGCTTGTTCTAGTGATGATAAACGCTCATAATTCGAACCCGAGTGCGTATGACCCTGCTGTCTATCTGGTGAATTACCCCGGTTTAAATCGGCAACCCCCACCCCATGCTGAACGGGTATATTCTGAAGGTCGTTGACCATTTGCGTGATTTCATTTAAAACATTTGTAACTCGTTGTTGAAATTCTAGCGAGTCGTTTAAAGACGTGATTGATTGAGAGAAAGAATCATTTAGCTCGCCAACGGTTTGTTCTAACCATAGAAACCCCTCAAAATCCCAATCCGGATCAGTCTGCCCCTGAAGTCTGACAGGAGATCCTGGGGTAAGATTTACAGATTCGGTTGCATGCTGAACAGGGAGATTCCGGAGTTCATTTACAGCCTCAACAATTCCATCCAGAGCATCTCTGATTTGTTGACTTTCCATTTTTTTTAACAGAGGTCACAACTTAGCTGGTTAACGCTACTGGCATCGACGGGTCAACCAGCTCAACCATCAGAGTCTCGCAGTAATTCAGAAGCGCAGCAGCTTTCCGGCGGTAGAGGGTAGCTTGACGTCCCGTAGAAACTGGCATATGCTTTACTGTCCATGCAGCGGCTGTAATAAAAGAAAGAAAAAATATATAATTAGATTTATCGTACATAATGAGTATTGAATAAAAAAGTATTTATTATATTACAAACAAATTCTTTGAAAGCATTGAACTTAAGATGTACCTTCAATAAATGGACCAGCCGCACGCGCTTTGATGATTAACCGGTTGAAGTTTTGCTGAACTCTCAGGACTGACGAACACAGGCTTCTGAGACTATGCCTCTTCTTGTGTTTTCCTGCGTCACGGCGGATGACTGATGCTACTACAAATTAAAATAAGCAGACGGTGACAGAGTTTTAAAACGGTGTAATACATGAAAAGAAAAAGATGACAGAAAAGAATAAATAAAAATAGGCTAAGGGCTACACTGGGGTTTAGAACTGCAACCCTACCATTTCACTGCCAATGTGTTACCAACAGCACCACAAACTCATTGTCAACTCACCAGGGTGCTGAGCAGATGAGGCAGGACGAGACCGATCATGTGCTGCTGCTGCTGCTGCTGCTGCTGCTGCTTCTGCTGCTGCTGCTGCTTCTGCTTCTGCTGCTGCTGCTGCTAGCTCGGTGTCAATATTCTTGTGTACAGACTGAATTGTTACTGTAGAAATAGTAAGCAGGAAGAGACAGCCTTTTTTTAAACAAGGTAATACATGAAGAAGAAGAAGAAGAAGAAGAAGAAGAAGAAGAAGAAGAAGAAGAAATGATAAATAAATAATAATAACATATAGCATACAACACTTGCTGGCTTACCGTCCGTCTGGCCAAATGTATCGGGATGAGACTGTATTCCTGCCGTAAAGAGTGCTTGAGCAACAATGTCACGGTGGGTTGTTACTGTGGGTAAATGAATAAATACACTAAATGAGCCGGACTAATTCAGAAAATGTACCATCAGAGTTAGTTTGAGACTTATAATAGTTAACTTACATGCTGCAGGAAGCGTTGTCCCCTGATTAACGTTTCGAGGGAGGCCGTGTGACGTGGTGAGCCGGGGAGCTTCCTCGGGGAAGCGAACGTGTTGCTCTGATGTCTCTGGAGAACTTATTACAACAACTGACCCGTTATGTTCTTCAGTCCTCTGCCGCTTCGGTGTTGATGTGTTCTGAGCAGCTATTTCTGCTGGGAGCCTCCTTTTAGCTAAACTCAATCTTCCTTTACGGGGCGTATGTGGTCTGCTCGGTCCAGGCTGTATCACCGCTAGCTCTTTGCGGAACACACTCGGCTTGACTGGCTCCGGACACAATCTTGCTTCACTGGGCGTTTGCGTTCTGCTCGGTCCAGGCTGTATCACCACTAGCTCTCAGTGGAACACACTCGGGTTGATTGGCTTCGGACACAATCTTTCAGCGCGGGACGTTTGCGTTCTGGTCGGTCCAGGCTGTATCACCGCTAGCTCTTTGCGGAACACACTCAGCTTGACTGGCTTCGGACACAATCTTTCAGCGCGGGACGTTTGCGTTCTGGTCGGTCCAGGCTGTATCACCGCTAGCTCTTTGCGGAAGTCATTCTGATTTGGCTGGTTCGGACAACCGTAATGCTCGTCAATTAACCCTTTCTCGGTAAGATCTGGAATACAGAAAAATAACAATGGTTGAAACATAGTATTAGTATTTTAAAGACTGTGATTTTAATAAAAATATACTTTAATACAAGGCTGAATCATATCTTACCAATATCCGTTAGCGTAAAATTTAGGTCTTCTAGTTCAGCCGACGTTGGCGCTGAAACAAATAAATAAAATATATTGTAATAACAGCAACGGAAGATATATACTTCTGCAAGCAGGCCACAATGACTGAAACTGCTATTGAACGTCTTACCTCAGAATTCAGACTAAAACACTTAAAAACAGCAGAGGCCTGCAGATGCCAGCACCAAACACAGTAATAAAAACAGTCCGCAACTTGGATTTAGGTCCACAAAGTGACTTAAACAGACAACCATAGCCCCTACAGCAGAAATAAAACAGTTAAAATACCTTATAAGGCGACTACAGCTGACAGATATCTGTAAACCATGTGTTGCATGCTGGCTACATTTAGCTTCACCACCAGATGTATGCTAAAACACTTAAAAATACTTCACTGGGTAACTTGAATAGACAACCATAGCCCCCCATCCAGCTGAAATAAAACACCGTTAAAAATACCTTATAAAGCAGCTAAAGATAAAATTAAAGTTAAAACCCTTAAAACAGCAGAGGCCTGTAGTTACCCGCTTCAAACACACAAAGCCCAGCTAGCAAACAATGAAACACATAGCAATAAAAACAGGTAACTTGAACAATAAAAGTGCTAGCCCTTGTGCTAAACACAGCTTTTTACCTCTGAATTCGTGCTAAAACCCTTAAAACAGCAGAGGCCTGTACATAGCTCTCAACTCTCACGCATTGACCGTGTGACACACGCATTTCACTGACTTCACACGCTCACACGCAACACATGACATTTCACACGCAAACATGGAATTTCTCACGCATAAAAATCACAAAGCCCCTCTGGGCTGCGGACGACAAAACTTCTGCTGAGCTGTTTCGGCTTCTTTCACAGCTTGTGGCCATCAGTAATTCCTGCTGCAGTTTGTGTTAACAGAGCAGCAGGAAGAGTGATCAGAGTTATGAATAATTTTAGTCTTAACAGTGGTGAAAGTGAGCCGGTAAGGTCCTGTACCGCGTACACAGGAGGGGAGGGGGCGGGGGGAGAGCTGCTGCAAGATGACCGTTCCATTCAGAACCAGTCATGGCTGCACGCTGTATCATAAAACAGTTCTGCTAACCAGATGCAGTTTAAAAAGCCACTTAGTCTGTTTATAAGTTTAGTTTTTATTAATTCTGCATTTTTAACTACATGCACCGTATTTCTGTGCCTCCGCGCTTGCTCCTCTCCCCCTCCTTTCCCTCGGAGCAGGTGCTTTTATTACCGTTCAGCATTCAAAACGTGAATCACTGCGTTTAATGTCCTCACATCGGTAGCAACGTGTGCCAGTTAAAGTCAATAGGAGAGTTAGTAGCTGTATTTCATGCTATTTTATTTTTAACAACGAATCAGTGGCGCTTCGGTGGGCGTGCTGCCTCGCGCTTTAATTCAGGTGCGCACTTTTAAGGGTCATTTTAAAGAACTTGTAAGATCAAGGGCTTCATCTCAGACCTGCCAGTACCCCTGTTCCCTTTATAGGACCCCTTTACAGTATTTAGTTATGCATTTTCCCCGCTGTTTATCCGTCGCACGCAGCGCACGGGGGTAAAATCCGCCCACCGCACCGCCCAGAGCGCACTGACGAGAGCAATAGAGAGTCGTCTGATCAGCGCGGCGACTGACTGAGAAACCTGTCGCTGTGAAAGGTGATGAGAATGTTATAAACTGTAACAGTCTAGAAGTGCATTGATCTGAAAAGAGGGAGACATCAGCAGCTGGATCGTGCGTAAAGACGCAGCGGGAACCTCTGTGTGCTTCAGTGTTGCTGCTGAGGGGAAGTTGTTGACCATAAAGGCTTGATGAAACTCAGCCTGTTGCACCAATCAGGTTATAGATTTACAATGATAAACAACCCATAGATGAATGTGTAACAGTGTAATAATTTGGTCAATAACTTAAAACTACTTAATTTTATTCAGTATTATTTGAACAATTGTGTATTTTTTTATGTCTTAATCCATTAACTGAACAATAAAGTATTAATACGTCTCTTTCTCTTTTTAACACAAGTAATACATGTCTACTTCATTGTCTGGTGGGATAAAAATGAGATGGAGTTGACTCCACCGGCTCTTCCAGGGTCCGGTTAGCCCCGCCCCAAACAAGCCCCGCCCCCAAATTAGCATAATCTCACTCTTAACTTTTGATAAAAGTTGAGAGGTCTGGGCCTGTAGTTACCCGCTTCAACACACAAAGCCCCGCCAGCCAGCCAGCAGATAATAAAACTCCGTTAAAAATACCTTATAAAGATAAAATGAAAGCAGTAACTTACCTTTGAAAATCTTGTTGAACTCCTGGGTCAGTGTCAATGCCGCATTATGGACCTGGGCTGCTGCAACTGATGAAGAACGACCTCCGGACATGATGCACGTTTAAGCCGCCTGTGTCTCTGAAAGGGGTGTTCACTGGACGCCTTATAGCAAAGGTTTGAATTGAGGGCGGGATTCACGCAGGTACCCCCAGGTAGCCGAAACAATAGCCACATCGTCCGATCGTTAAACCCCGCCAGTGACATGTTTACTAGGCCTGGATGTCGTGATAGCTGTACACTAGCATAATCGACCATCTCCTCAGCATCGTTTACAGATTGTTTCGTCCCGACCCCGCCTAGTCTCACCGCCCGTATAGGTGTTTGAAATAGCATCTTGCACGGCGCAGGGCGGAAAAACATCCTTTGAATTCTACAGACGGCAGGATGTGTCCCGCTGGGTTTAAAAATTGTCTGAATAAGGCGCTTCCTGGGCAATGTTGATTGGAAAAGGCGCAATCTTTTCTCGTCACGGTCCCCGCCCGTCTCGCCACCCGAAACGGTGCTTGTTACAACACTTAATCTGTGTGGGGCGGAAAACCATCCTTTGAATTCTACAGACAGGAAGGATTATGCTGGGTTTAAACTGACCATGCCGTCTCGAAAGTCTGACCGAATAAACTTTGATCTGATGTGGATTGCAAAAGATGCAGCGGTGTCTGGAACTAGCGGTGCGGGCTAGCGGAGCAAAACTCCTCCCCTAACAGACCAGCTGAACCGCTCACATTCAATTCAGTGTCCTGAGGAGAGCTGTCGGATTTCTCTGCTTTTTAGATGTGCCGCGTAGAATCTGGTCCGCTCTGTAAAATGCTTTTAAGTTAAGAGCTTAACGACTGCTTAGAGCGAGAAAGTGAAGAGAGAACCTATCTTGCTGCTGTTATTAGCTGAACCACGCGCGGAGACTGGGATGTATGGAGAGTTGGAAGTGCCGGAATGGAGACTTGACTATGGAAGGAGGAATGTGCCTGGATACTGCAGCGTGAAATACTGCAATGTAAAACAGACTTTTCAGACTTTAAGTTTTATTCTCAGAGTAAACACATACATACACATACACACACACACACACAAAAATAAAACAAAGGTTGTCAAACCCAAATTCCATCATAACGTTTGGTTATAAGAAAACCCCAGAAAAAACACATCCCCTGACCATGGAGATAATGCATAAATGAATTACATAATTAAAATGATTAAAAACAATAATAAATATATAACTATAATTGATATAATAATTAAAAATAATAATATTTTAAGCGCGGTCGAAGGGAGGGGGTTTCCGAGGGCCGGGACAGCGACCCCTGGAGGTAGAAAGTGGAACATACAGGGACAGTAGAAGGCGGGACATCCGGTTAAGAAAGGCGGGACTTCCGCCGGAAGTGGAAGGCGGGACTTCCGGTTGTCACTTTTTGACAGGCGTGAAATATGGGCGTGGTTTGAGTTTGATTGAAGGATGTACCATATTTTTTTTGGGGTGTATACTAAGAACATGGTGAAGTGATAAACCAGGCTTAGTGAACCTACAGGAAGTGGTAAACCTGCTGATAGATACACCTGCAGGCAGGCCAGCTGACAGCTTTGCTAGGGCCCGGGACAACGCAGTCTTTTTGGGGCCCCCACCTACACCTGCCGCCACCACACACACACACACACACACACACACACACACACACACACACACACACACACATACATGTCTTTAATACATTGTGTGGACTCCGTCCTCATAGTTCATTGTGTGGACCACTACTTCCACTGCATATAGAACAGTGCAAAACACATTGCCACCTCTAGAAAAAAATGTAGATTCAGAATGTGACCTTAGATAACCAAAAGCTCAAAATAAAATAAATCTTTTTCTTGTGGACTTGTGTGGACCAGTTGTTGTTGCCAGGTAGATTTGGGTGTGTTTTTTCTCACCAACAGCCAAGCTTTATTTCATCAAAAAAGCCATTCTAAGCTTCTAATAATTAATTTTTTTTTTCCTTAACCCCCGGCATCATATCTTCTCACATATACTGTCCTTTAAAGATATAGTAGTGCCAATTTAACTACATTATACAGGCTTTGTGAACTAAGATAAACATTTTAAATACTAAAGAACACAATGTGGAGACCGAATGCAAACTATTTTATTTGTTTATGGAACAAAAATACATATTTTTGCTGCTGTCCAAACACTAGGCAAAGGACCATTGCCAAATATGCACTGCTTACAACTTCTTTTGTAGTTTTAACCAAACAATGTAAGATTGACCATATCTAATGTAGAATGTTTTTTCGGCTTTTGAACAGTAATAGTATTGTAAACTTGTTTTTTATGTCTTTCCAAGTTTGGCTTCTCAGTGCAGGCTCAACTTTAAGTACTTCAAGACATGGTTCTTTACCAGGAACTCTCTAAGGTTACATATTGGCAAAGCTGTTGCCATACTGCTGCCTTTTCGGCCTTACTCCAAAGCCATCGATGAGATGTAGGTTCAATAGCTGGTCTATCCACATCCTGATCTTTGCCTGCAACACAAATAAAGAATATACTTCAAACCATTTTAGCATTTTTTGCATTGTAGGTAATATTTACATTACATCAATGTATTAACAAAGGTTTGTCATCTAAATTCTTAACCATTATACCAAACCTCAATCTCGACACAATGATTTTATCAGTTTAAACATTAAGGTAGCAATAGATTAATTTACAGCCAAAATGACCATTTTACCATACATTGGTGTGAAAACGTGATTGCATTCTACCTGATCTCTTATTTGTTTGCATGTTTGTCATACATTAAATTACATTATTAGTTAAATTACATTTCAGTGTACCTAACATGGCAAGTCAATACAACCAATCAATGACAATAGTCAAACTAACCAATAATATCTCACACAAACTCCTTCCACACAACAAGAACCTCCCACTTGGGCATACCAGAGACCCCAACTCTCTAGAAAAGGTTCATATGCAAGTTTAATTGCATATGAACCGCAGCAGTCTGCCGAGCTCAGTGGAGCCATGTACTGCTGGAACCATGAATGGAAAATGGGTAATAGGTTGTTCTAAACTTGGGCTTCTGGGGGCAAAATGCCCAGTTCTTCTCACTCTGCTGTCTTTAAGCACATAACAAAATTTTTAGTGCATAGAGAGACAAAAACTGGGCCCTTGAGCATCATTATATTTTTATGTCCAACTGCTTGTGATATATCAAATTCATGAAATTTCTATTATAAGTTTTTTTAAAGGACCAGTCCAGTCAACAAGGGAAAATCAGTGGATCATTAACTATACCTCAAACTAATACGCCCGTGGTGATTAAATGAATTTAGCGTTAATCAATAAGAAAATAAAAGCATAAATTGTCGTCTTGATCACTGTGTAGGGGGGGCGGCCATTATTGCCCATATTTGGGGAAAAATGTCCACCTGACATCACATCCTGTGATGTCTCTGTGCGGTGAGGCACTGCGCTTTACAAGCTAATTCAATAGTAACTGTTGTACTAGGGCTGAACGATATAGAAAAAAAGTTTATCGATAAAAAATGCATATTGATCGATATCGATAATTATTGAAAATATTTAATATCATATTTTATGTGCAGCTCTGCCTGGATATTTTATGATATTGCTAAATGATTTCATTTTAATAAAGAACACAGACACAGAATTTCAATTAAATCTTTTTTAACCAACTTTAACCATAACAGATATTTTTTAAGAAAAATAACTTACGAGACCTGAGTTATGTTATTAAATACTGACAAAGAATAAACTAAAGTGACCAGTAAAATTACCAAAATAAATACACCAATACCATTTTATCACAAAGAAGGGAGCTCAGTTTAGCTGCTATACCTGCTTTGTTTGGGAAGAAGCTCCGTAAGATTTCTCCGAAGATGACGCGGAGCGGGGCGGGGCTAAAACAGCTCGCGCTGCTGCGGGTGTGAGCAGCTTACGTAATGAAACAAGTTGGTTGCGTTACCAGACTTTGTTTTTACCGGTTCCTTGCAAGTTTTACAAATCACTGTGGATTATTTCTGTCAGACTGGTGAACTAGTAAAACCCCGTTTTGGGACAATTTCCACTGCCGCTACTTGGAAAAAAAAGCATTTGATATTTTGCCACTGGACTGTCAGTATATCAGAAGGAACATATCTCTGAAGTCTCACTGATATCACAAAAAAAATAAATTAGAACACCAGCTAAAGGCTGATGACTCCAATTCAGTTCTCATATGACTGGACTTATTAAAAAAAACTCATTTCGGTTTCATACTTTAATATTACAAAAAGGGAAATCCAATAAAAAAAATGCATTAAGGATTATCAAAACAAAGAATCCAATAGTTTAAATAAAAAAGCTTACCAGTTTTTCCTGCCTGCTTAGACTGCTTTGATGGTTCTCCTTGGTTCTCACTTGGAGATCTTAGGGTCACTGCATCAAATTCTAGAACAAAAGAACATGCCTGTCACCTTAACACCCCTATGTTTAAAAGACATTAAAGAAATAAACCTGTGTAGCAAATTTGTTCTGTAGGAATTTACAAAACTTTGAAATTGTGTGAAATGAGAGAGGAGCATTAGTTAGAACTTGTATATGTCCATAATATAAAAGTTCTAACTAATGCTCCTCTCTCATTTCACACGTCCCACTTTTAAAGACCTGTTGCAACAGTGTCCAGAGATTAATGCAATGATCAATGTCTGAAAAGTGCATCATGTTTCATTTCAGGTAGAGAAATTTGGTGATCGCAAAAACTACTACTTTGAAAAAAAAATCACAAATCACAGTTCACGTTAGGTTTTACTGAGGACACCAGAGTAAAACCTACAATTACACTGAACACTCTCAAGAGCCCCTGCTGCTTTTTTTTTGGGGGGGGGGGGGGGGGGGGGGTTGTTTTGTACCTTGGGCACAGAGCTTGTTTACTGAGGCATCTACCACCCAAATAAGTATCTGGCAACACCAATGACCAAATTGAGTCACAAAGAATTCATTGGATGGTACTTTACAGCCCTGGAAAGAAAGTGTATGTTGCCTACAGTTAAGCACAGTTGTGGTAGTGTCATGTTTTGGGCTGTATGGGTGCTGCTGGCTGTAGAGAACCAAAGTTATTTTAGGGAACATGTACTGTGACATTTCTGAAGTAGAGGATGATTTCCTCACTGTGGAAACTGAACTGCAGAGCAGTATTCAAACATAACTACGCTTTACACACTCACAAGATGACCACTGCCTTGCTAGAAGAGACTGAGGGTAACGGGATGTTATCACAGAAGAGTGAAAAAGGATTCCAGTGGAAACATGTGAAGCTCTAATGAAATCCATGCAAAAGCATTGGTAGAAAAATAATAGTCACACTAAATATTGACACTTTGGGAACAGTTTGGACATTTTCACTTAAGGGTGTGCTCAGAGATGGCTGCCAGCATTTTAGACAATAATGGCTGTGTTCAGAGGTATCATAAGAGGTAGGTGAGAGTATGTCAAAAATGCAAAATGTTGCAAGCTGTGACAAACAGCACAGAGAAAAGAGTTAAGCAAGAATAAAATTTTATTTGGCAACACTAATGTAAAGTTCTATGTTCTATAGTTCATATACTCTTTAGTGCGGTTTACCATAAGGAGGCCATATTTGGTCCCTTGTTATTTTTAATATATGTTAAAGACCTCCCTAATGTTTCAGATAAACTTTCTAAAATCTTATTTGCAGATGATACAAGTGTGTATTACTCCCATAAAAATCCTGAATTTTGAATAAAGGTAGTTAATGAAGAACTTGACAAGTTATCCTATTGGTTCAAGTCCAACAAATTGTCACTTAACATAAAAAAACAAGTTATATATTTTTTGGTTATAAGTTTGATACGTTTAAACCTCCAATTGAAAATTCAAATTGATAATATTTCTATTAATGTTAGATCTGCTCGTTTCCTTGGTGTTATTCTAGATGATTCTTTATCCTGGAAACCCCACATTAGTGCCATAAGTACAAAACTAGCCAAAGTGGTCGGTATACTAGGAAAAATCTGTCACCTGATTAACAAAAAAGTTGCAATTATGTTATATTATTCAATGTTATATCCATATATCAATTACTGTAATGTTGGTTGGGCTAGTACCCACCCAACTAAACTGGAATCTGTTTTTCGACTTCAGAAGCGAGCTTTAAGGCTAATATTTTGTGTAAATCGTAGACACCCCTCACAACCACTGTTTGCTCGGGCAAGTATTCTTAGTGTTTATCAAGTGAATCAACTTCAAATAGCTTTATTCGTTTATAGGTCTATAAAAAAGTTACTTCCTCAGCACTTTTGTAATATTTTTACTTTTAATAATGAATTTCACCAGTATCCAACTCGTAGTAGTTGTCTTATCAGGCCTCCTTACTCTTGTACAACTCAAACACAGTTATTATACAGAGGATCAATGATATGGAACAGTCTTCCCACATCACTGACAGATCTTTCTAAAGAAGAATTTAAACGGAGAGGAAAGTTGCTGCTACTTAGTTGTCTGAATTTTCCATATAGATTTGTGGTCTAAATTAAATGTTTAACTGTTTTATATATTGAAATGTTGTTGTTTGTTGTTGTTGTTTTTTTCTCTTTTTCTTCTTGAAATATATTTGTTATTATGGAGACTGCCACTCATTAAGCCCCTTGAGGGTTTTTTGGCAGTTGTCCATCACATTTTCTTCTCTTTTAGTGAAACAGGATTCTGTTTTTTATATTTTGTTGTGAAAATAAATTAAAAAAATAATAATAACAATATAGAAAAAGTAAACATACCCTTTCCTTCCCTCATCCTTCCTTTGTTTTGCTGATCATTATCTGCAGAGAAAACCATTGCATAAATATAAAAACAGAAATAAACTCTTTCATATAAATATCATATTTATATCATATCATATATTTTTAATATGAATAAAACACATTTTTGCAGCAGCTTTCAAAAGCCAAAATGTACAAAGTCTATGGTTGAGTAAATGTTGATTATGTTTAACAAAACATGCACAGCACTTAAGGTTATTCACAGCAGGTATTAAAAAATACATTTACACCCTTAAAAACAATATAGTATATACATGTTTGTAGCACTTCAAGCTGCCAAAGCTGTAAATGAAGCCTCAACTCCCGGTGCACTCAGCACAGTTAGCATCTGATTAGCCTAATTCAGAAAGCAAGTGGAGCTCTACACAAATTCAACATAGCACACCACTACAGTATTAAGCTTTTCTACTGCATTGTTTTTATTGCAGAGTAGTATTTAGAACAACAGACACTGCAGGGCTGTGGGTGTAAAAATCACATCATATGAACTGCTTTACAAAGCAACCCTCCCTGTCTTATTAGCAGAAAGCAACAACAGGTTTGATATGTAAATAAAACAAATCATACCTTCTATGATGTTTCCCAAGATTTCGGAAAATGCTGTTATCTCCGATTACAAGACTTGTTTCTTGACCTGGCTCCTGTTTCTGCGTGCTCATGCTGCAAGTGACTTTTGATACATTTCTTGAGATGCGTTTAAGACCTGTACGAATGTTTAGTTCTACTGGCAAATGTGCTTGTTGGAAGAAAATTTATTTTAAAAAAAACAACAACTAGTTTTACTAACATCTTATCTTGTTGAACTAGAATTTTAGACATGTTTTTTACATGATGCAGAATCATTTAAAGACATTGCATAGATCCATTTTGTATTAGTTTAACAGATTCCCATTTCCCATGAATTCAACTAGGCTTGTTGAAAGGTCAGCAGTGCAGGTGTTCAACTGAAGGCTCCCCTCCCCCTCCCTTACACTTTTCTGTGGTCTGCTAAAATCTAAATCGAAATGGAAGACATTATAAGTCACAGTAACTTGATTTTAAAGATGTAATAACTACACAGTTTATTTCTTTGGGTATGTAACTTTTAGGAGTGGCTTGTTAAATAATATTGTGTGTAAACATTGATATAAATGCATGCACATCATATTACATGTGTAAGATTACTTAATTGAAATAAACTACAGATGCAAAAAATTGGTTGTAAAAAAAAGAAGAAAAACATCTGATAATCTTAATCCAAAGAGAGTTTGTTTTAGCTCATCTCTTGGACCTCAGCCTCCGCTACATTTCAGTGTGATTTCCCCCACTACACAAAAATAATTAAGTCCATTCAGAACTAAGACATTTTAAACTTTGTATTTTATTTCTGCCTGTTCTTAAAATAAATGTTTTATCTGGTTTTAGGCATCTACTAGGTAATAATATATTCCTAACATTGCTGCACAACATTATTGTACTTTAAGTGAGCAATGGATATAAATATTAGGTTTATTAGGGGAACTACTCCTCAAGAACAGCTAATAGGCTCCAAAGATAATCAACCCAGACTCAAATACATCCTACAGCCCGCAAAATCATCCATCTTCAAAGCTGCTGTGCTTCACTGAGATACAAGAAATGGTACTGTGTTTAACCTTGCTGCTTGGGCTATGAAAGTCCGATTGGGACATACTTGGTGTTGTTGCGAAGAGCCTGATCAGACAGTTAAAATGAAAGCACCAGTATCTCCTTAACCAGTTGCTTAGTGCCAAAACCTAACGCTAAATGGCCGATTCAGGCTTCTGAGGCCTTCTATTAAGGCATAAGCTGGAAACCTTGGGGCACCTGCAGTACTGTGAAAGGGGGATGGGCGACAAGCATGACGAGCTCTAGATAGACCACAGCGACATGCAGAGGAGGTTGAATAAGTGTTCCCTCAATGTCAGAGTGAGACTGCCTTTGGGCCTCTGACCCCATTAGGACATGGCTGACACCGGAGCAATGACCCACCCAGGCTCCACTGTGACACCAACCTGTGTGGAATGACACTACACCACTTTTTAGTTAAATGTTGAGTTTTGCAGCCAGATTCTGTGAGTCTACGTGGCTGAAGGAGGCCAATCTAATTGCTGACCTTTCGTGACCTTTGGGGTTTCCCTCCTTTTTGAGGTAGTTCCCAGCAAAGGATTTCGACCCAACTCATGGAGTGGCATCTCCAGGAGTTGTTGAACATAACCCCATTAGCGGCTAACGGCTAGCATGTTGCCAGCCAGAAGTAGCTGTAGGAAGTTCCTTGAGAGCTGGTATTTTACATGTTTGTAGGGGCTTTGCCGGGGAAGCTGCATACCGATTTTGGCCTTGCTCAGACATGGTGTCTTTGAATTATGAGGTGTCAAAGGTTCAATTATTTGGCCTTTCTTGCCTCTGTCATGCCCAGCTAAAACGACCCAGAGATACCAAAGCCACAGAATCCACTTAGTCTCTCACCCACAACAACATTTCTGAAAATAAACCTTCTATGACAAACTCAGCCAAGTCTGTCAAACCTTACAGATCCAAGTAGGGTTAAAGGAGCACCAGAAGATATATTGCTGCAAAAAAGACACCTGCGAAAATTCCACTTAATGTAGACTTACCAAAACTGTCACACATGATTTAGGTTGCAAGAGGAAGGCACTCTATGAATATGGGGTCTCTATCTGCACAATGGGTTGGGGGAGAGCTGTTTAAAAGTTAACTGAAAACACACTCCAAGGAGAACAGGTCCAAAAAGGGAGAGTGTTTGGAGGGCCGTCTCAGAGTTGGAGCATTCTTTTGAGCCAAACTTAACACTGTTGGAAAGAATCCAATAAGACGATCGAAAAAAGACCACCAATGTTCTGAAAGGCCACTCCTACCTTCCACCATAAGCCTTAATTGGTCCCAAAGGTCGTTTTCTTTAGGGCACTGCAATAACTTTGAATGGAGTTGTGAAGAAAAATCCACCATTTTGCAAAACAGTTGTTTTTCCTTCCATTTGCACATAGGTTAGTTTGTTGCACTCATGCATGGCACCTTTGAAAGGGGAACACCTGACAAGAAAACTGACCCATGCATGAACTTTTAACTCCACCCTACAGCTCGCAAAATGGTCAGTGTTCAGTGCTGCTGTGCTTCATTGACATACAAGAAATGGTAGTGTGTTTGATCTTGCTGCTTGGGCTATGAAAGTCCGATTGGGACATACTTGGTGTTGTTGCGAAGGGCCTGATCAGACAGTTAAAATGAGACCACCAGTATCTCCTTAACCAGTTGCTAAGTGCCAGAACCCAACCCTGAATGGCCGATTCAGGCTTCTAAGGCCTTCTATTAAGGCATATACTGGAAAATTTGGGGCGCCTGCAGTACTGTTAAAGTGGGATAAAAAAACTTAAAAAAGTTCTGTTATCCACCAAAAGGTCAAAATCATCCTTTTTTGGATGGGCAACCAGCCTGATGAGCTCTAGATAGACCACAGCGACATGCAGAGGAGGTTGAATAAGGGTTCCCTCAATGTCAGAGTGAGACTGCCTTTGGGCCTCTGACCCCATTAGGACATGGCGGACACCAGAACAATGACCCACCCAGGCTCCACTGTGACACCAACCTGTGTGGAATGACACTACACCACTTTTTAGTTAAATGTTGAGTTTTGCAGCCAGATTCTGTGAGTCTACGTGGCTGAAGGAGGCAAATCTAATTACTGACCTTTCGTGACCTTTGGGGTTTTCCTCCTTTTTGAGGCAGTTCCCAGCAGAGGATTTTGACCCAACTCATGGAGTGGCATCTCCAGGAGTTGTTGAACATAACCCCATTAGCGGCTAACGGCTAGCATGTTGCCAGCCAGAAGTAGCTGTAGGAAGTTCCTTGTGAACTGGTATTTTACATGCCTGTATGGGCTTTGCAGGGGAAGCTGCATACCGATTTTGGCCTAGCTCAGACATGGTGTCTTTGAATTATGAGGTGTCAAAGGTTCAATTATTTGCCCTTTCTTGCCTCTGTCATACCCAGCTAAAACGATCCAGAGATACCAAAGCCACAAAATCCACTTAGTCTCTCACCCACAACAACATTTCTGAAAATCACATTTGCAAAACAGTTGTTTTTCCTTCCATCTGCACATAGGTTAGTTTGTTGCACTCATGCATGGCACCTTTGAAAGGGGAATACCTGACAAGAAAACTGACCCATGCATGAACTTTTAACTCCACCCTACAGCTCGCAAAATGGTCAGTGTTCAGTGCTGCTGTACTTCATTGACATACAAGAAATGGTAGTGTGTTTGATCTTGCTGCTTGGGCTATGAAAGTCCGATTGGGATATACTTGGTGTTGTTGCGAAGGGCCTGATCAGACAGTTAAAATGAGACCACCAGTATCTCCGTAACCAGTTGCTAAGTGCCAAAACCCAACCCTAAATGGCCGATTCAGGCTTCTGAGGCCTTCTGTTAAGGCATAAGCTGGAAACCTTGGGGCACCTGCAGTACTGTGAAAGGGGGGATGGGCGACCAGCCTGATGGGCTCCAGATAGACCACAGGTACATGCAGAGGAGGTTGAATAAGGGTTCCTTCAATGTCAGATTGAGACTGCCTTTGGGCCTCTGACCCCATTAAGACCAGGCGGACGCCCAAGCAATGACCCACCCAGGCTCCACTGTGACACCAACCTGTGTGGAATGACACTACACCACTTTTTAGTTAAATGTTGAGTTTTGCAGCCAGATTCTGTGAGTCTACGTGGCTGAAGGAGGCAAATCTAATTACTGACCTTTCGTGACCTTTGGGGTTTTCCTCCTTTTTGAGGCAGTTCCCAGCAGAGGATTTTGACCCAACTCATGGAGTGGCATCTCCAGGAGTTGTTGAACATAACCCCATTAGCGGCTAACGGCTAGCATGTTGCCAGCCAGAAGTAGCTGTAGGAAGTTCCTTGTGAACTGGTATTTTACATGCCTGTATGGGCTTTGCAGGGGAAGCTGCATACCGATTTTGGCCTAGCTCAGACATGGTGTCTTTGAATTATGAGGTGTCAAAGGTTCAATTATTTGCCCTTTCTTGCCTCTGTCATACCCAGCTAAAACGACCCAGAGATACCAAAGCCACAAAATCCACTTAGTCTCTCACCCACAACAACATTTCTGAAAATCAGCCCTCTATGACAAACTCAACCAATTATGTCGACCCTTGCAGATCCAAATAGGGTTAAAGGAGCACCAGAAGATGTATTGCTGCAAAAAGAGACACCTGCGAAAATTCTAGTTAACATAGACTTACCAAAACTTTCACACATGATTTAGGTGGCAAGAGGAAGGTGCTCTATGAATATGGGCTCTCTATCTGCTCCATGGGCTGGGAGAAAGCTGTTTTAAAGGTTAACTGAAAACACACTCTAAGGGGAACAGGTCCAAAAAGGGAGTGTGTTTGGAGGGCCCTCTCAGCGTTGGAGCATTCTTTTGAGCCGAGCTTAACACTGTTGGAAAGAACCCAATACGACGATCGAAAAAAGACCACCAATATCCTGAAAGGCCACTCCTACCTTCCACCATAAGCCTTGATTTGTCCCAAAGGGCGTTTTATTTAGGGCACTGCAATAACTTTGAATGGATTTGTGAGGAAAAATCCACCATTTTGTAAAACAGTTGTATTTGCTTCCTTCTGCACATAGGTTAGTTTGTTGCACTCATGCATGGCACCTTTGAAAGGGGAACACCTGACAAGAAAACTGACCCATGCATGAACTTTTAACTCCACCCTACAGCTCGCAAAATGGTCAGTGTTCAGTGCTGCTGTGCTTCATTGACATACAAGAAATGGTAGTGTGTTTGATCTTGCTGCTTGGGCTATGAAAGTCTGATTGGGACATACTTGGTGTTGTTGCGAAGGGCCTGGTCAGACAGTTAAAATGAGACCACCAGTATCTCCTTAACCAGTTGTTACGTGCCAGAACCCAACGCTGAATGGCCGATTCAGGCTTCTGAGGCCTTCTATTAAGGCATAAGCTGGAAACCTTGGGGCACCTGCAGTACTGTGAAAGGGGGATAAAAAAAAAACTTTAAAAAGTTCTGTTTTCCACCAAAAGGTCAAAATCTCCCTTTTTCTGGGGATGGGCAATCGGCCTGAGGGGCTCCAGATAGACTGAAGAATGCAATAGAGTTGAAGGTTAGAAAAATATTCCTCACAAATGTAATAGTTGACCTTGTTTTGCCCATTTTCATCACATTTTATAAATATCAGATGTTGGTGACAAATATCTGGGATATATTTTTTTGCAACCACAAACTATTTTTTTTAAAAACTCATTACAATATTGTCTTGTGGGGATATAAATTAAATTATAAATGTTGTCATTTTTTAATCAAGTTTTAATGATTATCTCCAACCCAAAGATAAATATTTTTGTGAGAAATAAATTAAAATATCTTCTAAGTTGATTATTTCAATAACACAAATTGAAAATAAACATGTAAAAAAACTTACATATGTGCAAAGGACCCTCTGAATATAACAGTCATTTTTTAATCAATAATTGTCTTTACAAAAATGTTGTTTATTTTCAACAGAAATTGTTTCTTTTTGTTGTGGGAAATATTTTTTCAAAAGTTTCAAGTCATTATTACCAGGAAGTCAATTAAATATTTTTTAATACTGACACTAGATGCCAAGCTTTTAAAATACTACTATAAATAGACCACTGCCTTTAAAATGTGTAATTATGATTATTATTTATTATTAATAATCATTATTTTTATTAATATTATTCATTTATTTATTTATTTATTTTAAAAAGAAATCCATTTGCAAAAAAATCTGTTAACTCCATATAGATCTAATCTCAACAAGTAAAACAAGTAAAACATTAGATAAAAAGCATCCTCTCTTCTTAATATAAAATGGACTTGGCTTTGAATCCTTTTCTGAGTGGCATCCTAAGTATGGTGTCACATGATCAGAACTGCCCAATCAGAAAATTCCCCACACAAGCCAATCAGAAAATTCCCAACACAAGCCAATCAGAAAATCCCACTTATTTCGTTGCAGTGCAAGAGAGTTTCCATTAGAGGGTGATCTAGAGCAGAGTCATTCACACACTTTTCAGTGACTCCTATCTCACTGGGGTCCACCTGTAAAAAATTTACAGGGTAATTTTTAGGGTCAAAGGAGCCTATTGGATGATTATTTTTGTGTGGACCAGCAAAATGTCCACACAACTGAGAATCTCCACACAATGTTGGTCTTCCGTCAGGGATTGAGCCACACAAGTATAGAGAGACAAGTGCACACACACACACACACACACACACACACACACACACACACACACACACACACACACAAACCAAAAAAAGTCAAATTAACTGTATACTTCATGCCCTGGAAATCTCGGCATTTTATATTTTCAACCCATCTATTGAATTTAGTTCACTAGTTGATCTTTTCTTCATAAGAGAACAGCAGCACGGCAGCCAGAATATGGCCTTTTTTGACCTGCTGTATATCAGCCAGTCCCTAACAAATTTTCCCTTCCATTGCAGGAGCTAGAATATGTTACTTTGGGAATTTTCTGCCCTCTGAATCTGCAGGCAGTTCATTTTCCGTTGCTGAGTAAGGCTTCGTTTTTGCCATTAAACGCACAACATTTATTCGATCGGAATCAGTCATTTTTGTTGGCCATAACGCAGCATCGCCAAAATTCACGCTGTGATCCGTCTCTGAGCCACTACGCTCAGACTATCCGATCGGGCAGTAAGCCCCTCCACCTGCACTCTGTCTCCTCCTCAAACACACGCTGCTCCCTAGACCTGTTCCTGACTCCTACTCAGCAGCTTTCACCTATTTAATGCAGATAATATTTAGTTTCTTAACTGGGACTAGTTTCATAGTCTAGTATTACAACACGGGAGAAGATAGAGCAGAAACACAAAAAAAACACAGGAATCCTTTCTGTGTTAGAAAGTGTAGTGGCAGATGATCTGCCCTCCTGGATGGTGTCACAGCTAACAGAATGCCAGACCAGGTGTGACTACCATGAAGAGAAAAAAAGAAAACAAAAAGTTAAAAGTTGACATAACAACAAATAATACAAATTGAGGAACAGTGGGAGAACTTGGCAGACAAGAAGAGATCTTCATATCCTCCAGCAACTTAAACCTATAGCAATGTAACTACAGATATAGCTCAGGATAACCTAAGCCACCCTAACTATAAGCTAAATACAAAATTTCACATTAAAATGTCACAGATGTGTGTAGTTCTGTCATGTATAGGCTGTTAATATTTGGTCTTAACATGAAGGTTTAGTTTAATTGGTCTGACGGTATCTGGTTCTATGAAAGATGGATGTATATCAATTACAGTAGTAGATCAGATCTCTTAACCTTTTCCTGTGGGTCTCCAACAGGTCCACATGGGCTCAGGGGATCCTTATACCCCAGGCTTTCCCTCTTTCAACCACACTCAGTTTCCTCCTGTGGAGTCTTCAGGCCTACCCAGAATCCTGGCGCAGACCATCACACAGGACATGGCAACCAAAATCCTCCGGTAACGCTCATACTGATCTTTCAGTAATCTTGGAGTTTGTGTTTTGCACATTGATGTCCGTTAACTCTGTAATAATATGTCCCTGTGGACCCCAAAGTCAACTCGAGGGTCAGAGAATGCCAGACGAATGGGAAGGTTACAGCAAGTTAGGAAACGAGAGGGACATCATCACTGTGGAGGTCAAGAACGTCCTTGCTGAGAAGAAGATCCATAATGTGTTCGGCGTCATCAAAGGATTTGTCGATTCAGGTAAAATGGGAGTGAAACTCAAGAAAAGAGAAAAATCAGTATGTGTGTTTGGAAGAGATCATGGATTAAAACTCTTTTATGACTTTTTCCAGACCGATATGTGGTTATTGGTGCCCAGAGGGACGCATGGGGTCCAGGCTTTGCAGCGTCAACTGTTGGCACCGCCGTCCTGGTTGAACTGGCGCGCTCCATCGCAGATATGGTGAAGAACGGTGAGTATCGGCTCACTGAACAGCGACATGTCTTGTTGTGCTCCTGGGATCATTTAGAAGCCATGAAGATGCTCTCCAGATGTGGCGCTGGAGCACCCTACAACTAAACACCTGTAACCTTTGTTGACAGATGGGTTTAAGCCGAGGAGGAGCATTGTGTTTGCTAGCTGGAGTGCTGGAGAATACGGAAGTGTTGGCGCCACCGAGTGGTTGGAGGTGAGAAGTGCAGGACATTTTTTCTGAGCCGCTCTGTTTGTGTTTTATTTCTTGTAAGAGCACTTTAATATATTGCTTGTTGTTTATACCATCCTCGTTTTACATCAGTCTAAAACTTCTGTGTTTGTAGGGATATTTGTCTTCTCTGAGCACGAAAGCCGTGTCTTACATCAACCTGGATGGCATTGTAACAGGTACTCTCCACTCTGTTTAAAACTGAAAATATCTGTTTGTTGATTGATATATATGCTATATAAGGCAGAATTTTCTCTTTTATTGAATTAAATTTCTTCTTTTTAGGTCAGAAAGGATTTAAAGTAGCAGCTAGTCCCTTATTGCACACCTTGATTCAAAAGACTCTAGAAGAGGTATATATCTGGCAGATTTAGCTTTTATGATAAATTTGTTTTTCAAACATATAGAGTTAATGTGCACATTTTTGTCCCTAATAGGTTAAAAACAAAGATCTGACTCTTTTGAACCAATTTGCAAAGAGCAACTGGGAGTCAAATATGTAAGTGTGTTCTAGATAAAGACACATACCATCACATCCTTGTGTCCATAGTAACATGTTTTACACACATGCAACATTTATTGTGTCTATTCTAATCTTCCTCCCTCTTGCTGTTTTTTTTTTAAGTCTGGAGCCAATGGAGCCGGATAACGCTGCATATTCTTTCCTTGCCTTCTCTGGA
The DNA here is from genome assembly GCF_011125445.2 of Fundulus heteroclitus. Lineage (NCBI taxonomy): Eukaryota > Metazoa > Chordata > Actinopteri > Cyprinodontiformes > Fundulidae > Fundulus > Fundulus heteroclitus. The sequence goes on from NC_046366.1 coordinate 7,600,252, forward strand.
ATTTCCTCAATATCGTTTAGATTCTCTACTGAAAATTCAGTAAGTGGTCCTCCTCTCTGCAATTTTTTTTAACCAGCCATGGTTCCTTAAACCAGCAGCTGATGACACCTTATATCTCTTCCTGTTTTCCCTCTCAGGGCTACAAGTTCTTTGGCACACTGCAGGACACCTCCGACAACCTGAACATCGCCACATCCAGCCAGGTTCCTCAGCTGGCTGAGACAGCGGGCCGCTTTGCTGGCCATATAGCTCTGAGGCTGGTCCACGACCATCTGCTGCAGATGGATGTGATGAAGTACTACAAGGTCATACGTTCCCATGTGGCCAAGATCAATGGAAAAGTCAGGGAAGTTCAGCGGGTGAGTTGGGATATTATTGGTTAAAGTGACCGATTTCACTGCTGGCGTATTTGTCTTTATGGGAACTGCATAGTAAATTTGTCTAAGTAAAATTTATTCAAATTGAAGACAATTTTTTTGAGTGGGACCAAATGTTGTCTTTTCTGAGCAAATTTTCTTTAGTTTGAATAAATTTTACTCAGACAAATTTACTGTGGTATTTGTCTGGGTCACAGTTTTTGTATTTTGCCACAAGTCACTGGTCGATGTGAAGTTCTGTTAAATTACCTAAAAATATTATATAACACAAAGATTTAAAATGTATTGGAATTGCTTTTATTTAAACCAGAAACAGCAAAAATTCTTCCTACTAACACCATTATACTTTATACATGGTTACCTTTGTTATCTATAGCATTTGTCTATTGTTAGGTTGTGATACTTGGACTTGAGCAAAATATTGACTAATTATGAATTGTCGCCAAATTTGTCTTGCTTTAAAAGAAAGCAGACACCAAGGCTCTGAAGCTGAAAGGTGGTACAGAGACAGGAATGGTCATTGCATATTGTAAAACTACCAGATGTGGTTAAAGTTGACTTTGCACAATAAGTAAGTGAGGGAACTAATGTGGCATTATGTCCATGGTCCCGGAAATATATGGGCTGACTAGAAAAAAATTTCAGTCAAACTTATTAGTTTTGCTTTAACCCATGCTCTAGCCTCATCAGAGCTCTGTGTTTTGGTTCTTCCAGATAAAACCAGAGCTTTTGCCCAAAGCCCTGACGGTGAAGTGGCTGATCTCGGCCACGGGTTCATACAGCCGTGCCGCTCACAACCTGCTGACCGACATCCAGAACAGTGACCTGGAGGACATTGAAATGTGTCGCCTCATCAACGACCGAATCATGACGGTAAGGCCTCCTAAAGTCTGGTCAGCATCAGAGCGCAGAACTCTTTAATTTGCATAAAGAAAATGTCGGTGACAAAGAGCAACCATGGCGGAGTCCAACTCTCACTGGAAACGAGTCCGACTTACGCGCAGCCAAGGTGTTGAGGGGATCAGTCTTAATGATGTTCTGGAGGCCATTGTTTGTGACGAAGACAGATATTTTGTCCTATAGGGAATCTCTGCAGAACAGCATTAATGATCTGGGCTCCAATCTGTTCTTTTAAATCACTTCAGAACATTGGTGATATTAGCTTTTCTGATCAGTCCGGTTACTTTAATAAAAACACTTGAAATTTCACTAATAACCAAACAATTTTAAATCTAAACGTCCTTCTTTTATCCTGCAGGTGGAACGCAACTTGCTGTCCCACTACGTTTCCCCCAGAGAGAGCCCGTTCCGCCACATCCTGGTCGGCTCGGGCCCCCACACTCTTAAAGCTCTCCTCAAACACCTCGACGATCTGAAGTACGACAACCCCGACGCGGATGCTGACCTGTTCCGCAACCAGTTCGCCCTAGCTACCTGGACCGTCCAGGGCTGCGCCAACTCCTTAGCGGGGGACATCTGGTCTCTGGATAATGAAATCTAAATCCAAACTCACGCTGCAACCTCCATCCATAATCCGGCCCTCACATTGCAAGCAGGAAGCGTGACCAACCTGCTGTTGCACAATCTTTAAAATCAATAATTGAAAAAAATTGTGAATATCTATCATAGCCCCCCTGTGTAATTATTTGGATTTGAGCTTCATCTGTATTATTTCTATTTACATGGGACACTTGAAAACCCCAATGTTGAATGCTTTGGTGCTATTAATGACAACATCCTGGCCACTCGATGTGCCGTTACTAGGTAATAGTGTTACCCCATGAATGAGATGAATGTAGAGCAGGATTTTCTTTTTTCAACATCCTAATAGGTCATAAAACACTTAAAGCTCAGAAAATTACATCATCAAAAGGCACATTCACAAACGAATGACTTTCTACCTGTTTACTAAAATGATTACAATGCGTGCTGTTTGCTGCTGGAGCCAAATGTTCATTCCTGAGCTGGTTTCTGGTGGCAGCTCTAATTTTAGAAAGCAGCTCATCAGTTTCAGAAGGTGCTGAAATGTCCTTTTTTAACTTAATGATGCAGCCGCTGTGGCGCACCGAACACAGCCGCAGATTTGGGATAATCTGCCTCGAAGCTGGAGACGTGCGCCACATCAGCTGCGGTGTTAAGAGCGCTGAACCAATCAGAGTCGCTGACCTCATGGCCTTAGAGCTAATATGTGTCGACCTTCCCTGAAAGCAAGGAAGAAGGTCTCAAACATGTGGCACTGAACCAGACACCGTACGTTTATTTATTGTGTTATTTATTTATCAGTGGCAGGGTTCACTATAAATAGCTTTTAATTGCCTTTTTTAAATCTATATAATTATCGGGAGCAGTGCCTTCCATAATTATGACAGTTATACTGTCGAAATGACAAAAGCAGCATCTGCTAAAAGAAGTGTACGTGTCAACCGACGGCCTGGACCCAACACTCAGAACTATTGGTTCTGCTGTTTCAGCATCGCTGCTGGTCCCTTGGTTCGTGTGCACTTCTCATCCTGACAGCATTATCGGAAGCAGTGTTTTCCATAATGCGGCAAAGAAGAAGGTAGTTTTTGCCTACCAGCATGTGTCCGTATCGGAGGCAGTGCCCTCCATATTTCACTGTAGAGGTGGATGTTTTTTTTTATTATCGGGAACAGTGTTTCCCATAATGTGTAAATACAGTTGATAGCTTTGCATACATGTCGCTTCCACTCCTGCATCCTCTGTGAATGTTGTGTTAATCGAGCGCTCGTCTGACCGCTGTCATGTTTTTGTTGTGATTGGAACCGATACAGGAGGTTTTCTGCTTCAACCAGAAGCATGTTGTAAACCTGCAGGAACCCCCCACAGTTGCATCATTGCGCCAGTATTTCCATAATGACACCTCCCTGAGGTATTAGGGGTTTTGTCGTTATCCATTCATGCAATGAGAACATTTCTTGCTGATGTCTTTGTGCCTTTAAGTTTCCTGAATTTTCACTATAAAGATATGATGATTGTTTAGAAGGTAAAAAATGGCGCTTCTTGTTTTGGTTTCCCTTTTTTCTTCTTGCTAGAATCAAAAGTTACTGTTGTAAGATGCTGTTACAACACATTCAGACTCGAATATCTTAGAATGAAAGTATAAATGTAATAAATTTGGGTCTTTGTAATCAGAAGGCAAAGATGCAGCTCCCCCGCAAGAGCTGTGGCATAAATTGAGTTTTAAATGCCCGCTGCAGTCGATAATAGGCCTGCTTGAGGCTGCACATCTGGACCTGCAAGAAAAAAAAAGGATTAACATTCAGGAACACCTCTAGAAAATTCCTTTGGTTCATTGAACTTACCTGAGAATTGTTTAAGCTTGTTTTTCTCCCTGTCACTGTAGAAGCAGGCTTTGCTGGACATTTTTATTGCAATAAAAGTCACTTAACCTCTTATGTCTTTTTCCTCTTTTTTCTTTATTACAGCACAAGTTATGTTTAATAAGAACTACTTGATTTTTGTACTTCATAAGTAATGAGGCATGGCCAATAGAGAAGGAATGATTAGCACTATCACAAAGAAAAAATTAAGTCATCTATTTACTACATATAACAGGATTAGAAAATTAGATCTTAATCTTCAGATATTTAAATGTATTTATTGGGATTGTATATGCGACCAACAAATTATTATTTTACATGTAAAAAGACTGAAGTCCAATACCCCTAAATTAAATCCCGTTGAACCAGCAGCCTTCAAGAGTCACCGAATTATTAAATACAGTCCGTCTGTGTGTTATATACTCTTCCAGCTGTTCTGAGAGGCCTCAGAGGTTGGTTGGAGAACATTGGTGAATGAAAAGCTTAATGATGACTAAGGTGATTAGCAGAAAGGTCAGAGATAATCTACTGAGACAGTGCTGTCCACCTGATTCGAGGGAAATCAAATCTGTCCTTGATGTATAAGTGACAATGATAAAGTCAAACTCCTAGTTAAATAATCTCATCGGCATCTTATGGTGTTCTGGTAATAACCCATCCATGAGGTAAGTGTGTTGGATCAGGGATGCATCTAGAAGTTGCAGGACAGTCGCTCTCCTCTGGAGTTGGAGACCCCTGGTTTAGATCAAATACCGATGTTCACAAACACAGACGTACCTCAAAAGGCCTGCAACACACCATGGCACTACAAGGTATTCCCTCAGGGGCACTGAAAACAATTCCTAGCAAAACTTTAATATTTTTATTTGTGAACCCTTTAAAAAAAAAACTTGAATCTGTCTCACTTTAGCATCGGTCAAATCCTTGGGGTTAATCCATCACAAGTACAAAACAGAAATCACAATAAAATCCAATGAGGTTAGGATGTGACAGAATGTGAAAAAGTATTTAAGGCAGGTTATAAAACTGTAAACTAACTTTGTGAATTTTTCCTTGTTAGGAAGTTTCTAAACAACCACTTTTATTAATTTTAGAAATGATGTAGAATATTTTCAACAGTTTTATTTTCAGAAAAAGGGGGGGAAATGTTCCTAAAGATGCTATTTTGTTTTTGTTTATAAGCAGATTTGGTGTACTCTAGTCAGTTGAAGTAGAAGTTGGAAATCTTTGCTCCAATAATTCACAATATATCTGATTAATATCCCGTGTTAACTAATTACTTTTCAACAGAATTTTCTTTTATAAATCAACCAACTTTTTCTTATTAATTTGAATAGTTGTCTGAGAATTTCATGCCAGGACTCAGTTACATCATTTTTATGATTATAGCATCCCAGTCATTTATTATTTTTTTCTTATTATTTTTCACTGTTTCTTGTTGCATTCCATTTGCAGTCAGAACTCTGAAATTTCTACTTGCAATCAGAAAAATCAACTGTAATGGCTGCTGTAGTCAGACTTTCCCCTTGTAACTACCGGTACAGATCGGGTAGTGACAACACTCAGGAAGTCAGAGAAATATTTAAGGCCGATTGTCAGATCCAACATGGCGGCTCCTCTGATCAACAGTAAGCTTTGTCAAAATATGTTTATTTTACAATACACAGTTGTAAGAGTGCGTCTAAAATCAATATTACATGTAGCGGCAGCTACTCTGGACAGAACAAATTAAGAGTGCTGTTTGTGTGTGGAAGGTACAGCTTTAAATTAGGTTTATAAAGGTACTACGAACAAAACAACAGCATTCCTGGCCGTCGCCATATTGGAATCCTAACCTGTTATTCTATCCTAACCTACAACAATAAAACCTGGAACGCATTTAACTCTGGATAATTCCCTCTCCCAGCTCCTATTTTTAATTTCCAGGGTAAATGGAATGGAACATCTGTCTCCCATTGTGCAGGAGGGTCTAGTGCTGGGGTCTTCAATTCCGCTCCTTCGGGGCCGATGCCCTTCAACGTTTAGAGGTGTCCCTGGCTGGTTCAACAACACACTGGAATCAAATGGCTCAATTGGCTCCTCAGTGTGCAGCCAAGTTCTCTAGAGTCTTGCTGACAACTTGATTATTTGACTCAGGAGTGTTGAAGCGGAGACAAAAGATGCAGAAAACCGGAAATCAAGGACTGGAGTTAAAGTGGTCTTGGTCGGAAGAAAAACTGTAGTGACAATATTTGACGAGTTTAGGGAGACAAAGCAAACTGTTGAGTAAGAAGGATTCTGTAAACTGGAGCCCACAATCAGGGCTCTTCTGGTTGTGTTTGCCTCTGCGGTGCACTGATTGGGTACATGTCTTAAAATCTAGTGACTGAGCACTAACAAGATAAAATATTCATAAAACGCCCCCACATGTTATTTATGCCATTGTTAACAGAAATGTTATGGATGTGAGTGAGTGTTGCGACTCACAACGCAGTTGTGCAAAAAAAAAAAAAAAAAAGGCGCATCATATTTTTTTTGGATTAGAACCACACATTAAATTTCAGATGATTATTGATCCTAATGGATTGCCATAGCTTGGTGCCTGTGCGCTCAAATGAGCGGCAGAGAAATAGTAGAAAACAGCTTCTAAGAGAAGCTGAGAAGAGTATATGCTGTGAAAAGAAAGCCCAGGGTGGGTCAGAGGTCAACCCCCTGCCTGCTGTTTCTGCGCTTAGGTGTGCAAAGGGCTGAGAGAAACCAAAATCATACGTGATTGGTTGGTTTCCTAGCACAAGCCAAGGGGACAGCAACAGAGTGAGCCGGCAAGTACCAGAGGTTCTCCACACGGGGGAGTGGAGGAGCATGCTGGGAATGAGAGGTCTGCTACTACCTGATTACATGAGGGCCGATGAAGTAAACATCATGCCAGGAAAAGTGAAAGTAAAATTGATGTATGGTCTGCAGAGTAAGGACACACCAGCAACTGGCCTCGTCATATTGAAAATAAAACAAAAACGTATCACGTGTATTAGTTCCCTCCTCATATGTTAATCATGCTCATTTACTCTGATATAAATATACGTAGAGCTGGCATTAAAGTTGATTTTTTTTTGGTTTCATCTCTGCCTTTTAGAAGAACCTGAAGAAGCAGCTTTTTGAATCTTTTTATAAAATCTTCTGATTTTTGCATTGACTTTTTCCAATTTGAAACACATTTTGTTCTTTTTTTGTTTACATTTCATTTTCTTTTAAAAAAAACTTGTCCCTTGGATTTCTCCATTTGGTAAGTGTCATTCCATCCTTTAATCCAATTTTTGCTTCTGGGTAATAAAATTAATGCATGGGCTGAGGATTTAAGGTGGATTAGTTTTAACTCCTTCCCAGAGTCACACTGTAGGTCCCCGATTAGGGGACAAAGAGGGTGCCTTCTGTCAAAAAATACAGAAAAAGAGAGATGGTCCGGAAACTGCGTGAGAAACTGCTCTTCTTAAAAAGGAAAAGACACAGAGGTCCCTCTGGCTGGAAGTATAGTGATTCTGGGTGTGTTTAAAACTGGTTCCCCACAAGGGTCTTACTTCTAGAGCAGCTATGTAAGTTTCATAATTTGATTTTTTATTAATTTTATTATTTTTATTTTAAATCCCACCCAGTCTTGTAAACTTGATTGGGACATTTATTCCCAATTAGCGTATGTAAAATCTCTAGTCTCTAATGGACAGAACTGTATTGCATTAAAGTGTAGCTAATCCTGAGGTATGTTGAAGGATGCAGAAAGTTGATTTTTAATTTGCATTTTGAGCAAATTCCTACTCCAGAAGTAAGAGAGACAATGTAATTCTAAATAGTTTTCTTTTCCCAGATGAAAGTTTCAGATCTCTTCCAATATAAGCTGTTCTATATTTTGGATTGTTAAATCATACCTTATCACTGACCACTGCCATATTACTTTAGAAATTACAAGCAACATACTAATGACACCAGGTTGGAATATTTGTAATGACTGCCCTAAGTGAAGAAGAAAGAGCCAGCACCTTCTCCTCAACATGTTAAGACGCTTACAGAGACAGAGAGTGTGGTTATGGCTGATTGGAGGATGCCTGATGCTTTGAAAGGAAACTCTCTGGCAATACTGGCTCGACGCCTGACGCGCTGCTAGCAGCGCTAGGGTGTAGGTACCAGACCTGCTTTAATGCTTGGGTGGTCAAATCTGCTCGGGGTCCTGCGCTTGCCGATGACCTCACAGTATGGCAACGCCGCTTGGACATTGCACCCGATGTCATGAAAATCAAATCTGCTCGGGGTCAGTATTTATTATGAATACATTTTATTTATTTAACTTGTTTACGGTGCCTATCACTATTAGTTGTTGGACCAACTACCAATTATACCTTAATACACCAAAAAAAAAAAACACGCCCTATTATTGACAACAGGAGCACATATGGGCAATATAAATTTGTTTTCCCCATGTAAAGAAATTAGTTTGAGTATATATATATATATATATATATATACATTATTCATTTATGGTGTGCAGTCTGGGATAATTTATTAGGCAAAATATCAGTTCCAATTATATTCCAATTATATTTAACACATCTGTTTTAGCTTGTAGTAATGTACAGCACTTTGTTTCAGCTGTTGGTATGGTATGGGAATGCATCTCTCTATTGATACAAATCATGTGTTAGGTCAATAGGCTGGAGTTATTTTTCCACTGTCAACTAACTTTGTTTGTCAATTGGTCAATATTTACTCTGATATTTACCCTTATATTCTACTCTTGGTGTTTTCTGTAGAGCTAACTTTAGATTAGACAGTTTACTTATTTTTCAATAATAATTGTGTGTGTGTGTGTGTGTGTGTGTGTGTGTGTGTGTGTGTGTGTGTGTGTGTGTGTGTGTGTGTGTGTGTGTGTGTGTGTGTGTGTGTGTGTGTGTGTCAGTGTTACACCTGAATTTCCACATTAAGGGACAGTAAAGGAATTCTCATCTTATATTATATATAAATTTTAGGCAGTGACCTGACCTCCCACCTTAAAGTCCAAACATTTAACATCAAACCCCACACTTTATAATTAAAGAATGCCATTACAAGGTAACTATACCAGATGTTTGCAAATTTCACATTTCCCTTTTAAAATTTTTAAAGCTTTATTAAATCAATTTATCACAGATAAAAGAAAAAGGTGCATATATTTTTTCTCAGTTCAAATTGTGTTCTCATCAAAACACAAATACTGGGTATTTGTGTACAAAAGACAAAAAGCACAGAGGGTCCTGGTGTCTGCTCCTCTGGAAAGGCAGCATCATGGATGAGATGCTGGAGATGTAGGAAGGGGAAAGACAATAAACACAGACGTTATATCTTTGTTACACATGTATCTGACATGTCCACACAAATTAAATGTATGATCAAGAAATAAAAATTAAAACATCTGCAGTTATGTTGCCAGGCAAATCCTCATCTACAGAATGTTCTCCACATTCATCAACTTCACATGCAGACTGAGCTGTTGAAGGTGCTTCTTCCTTTTTGCAAATGTAAAACCTTTTTTTCACGAAGATGGCCAACAGTTTCATATAAAGGAATGGCTTTCTTTGGAAGCCACAAACCTCAAAGATGTAATGTAAGAGGAACTACAAGTTAATAAACATTACATATTTTGAATGAATCATTTGCCATTTTAAACCTGAAACTAAGACAAGTTAAGAACAAATAAACACCTGAAAAGTACAGAGAGCTGAATGTCATAGCAAACTTTATCGTTAAGCTGGTTGTGATTAAGACAAGAGCTAAATGCTAGCTGCATTTACTTTCTGTCATTTTCCCAACAATCAGGGCTCTTCTGGTTGTGTTTGCCTCTGCACTGCACTGATTGGGTACATGTCTTAAAATCTAGTGACTGAGCACTAACAAGATAAAATATTCATAAAACACCCCCACACGTTATTTATGCCATTGTTAACAGAAATGTTATGGATGTCAGTGAGTGTTGCGATTAACTACGCAGTTGTGCCAAAAACAAAAGGCACATCACATTATTGTTGGATTAGAACCACACTTTAAATTTCAGATGATTATTGATCCTAATCAAAATGAGAGCAACGGAGCTACAATGAACGGCAGAAATCAAAGCTCACTGGATACATAAACACTAAAAGTGTGCAGCCAGCGAGCAGAAACAAGGAACCTGCACGCACATTGGTGTTACGTGAGTTAATGATTGCCATGTGGGACAACCAATACATAAGGTGATCCCCACCAGAACTCAACGCCGAAAAAAGATTGTCCACTATACCTTTAAGGCTTTGCTAATAAATAACATGACTGAAATACTTTTTTTTAGACCGTCATCCTCCTGAACACATTTCAGTAGGCTAATTTATCTAGTCCAGGTTTTGTGAGTCTCAAACCTATTGCATTTGGCTGCAGAAGTGACTGCAGTATCCTGGATGAGGGTCTTCAGAGTAAATTTGGGGGTTGTCTACCAAACAGGGCACAATGGGGTGTGTACTTGCTTGATCTATGTAGGGAAAAAAGTACACTCGATAGCATCTTACAGTTTTTCTATCTCGGAGAACATGGTTCCGTCACATATTCTTACACAATATTACCTGCAACGTTGGGAAAGATGTGTCAGAATCCTTTATATACAGTATGTCATTAAATACAGCTTTATGGTTGAAAAACCGATACCCATCAAGGGAATCTTAGGAGTAGAAACAAACCTGGACTCTAGTCTAGGTTAAAAAAGAAAGTTATTGAGAGGGATACTGTACTGCGTGGAACTTTTTTAACCTTCCCTTTTTCAGTACTATGTTAAGCCACATTGTCCTCATCTAGCTTTCAGTTCTGCCTATTTCTCTTTCTGAGAATTGCACTTTAAATAAGTCTAGCATTTTTTCAAGTGGAGCCAACAGAGGAGCCAACAATTTGTTGACTAGAGTGGAATTGCACTAATCAAGGCAGCTCACCATTGCTGGTTATTCTCTTTAAGAACTATGATATTCTATATTGCCAGAAATATTTACTACCCTGCCTTCACATAGCTATAAACTCAAGTGATCTCCCATTCTTAAGCCATGTAAAGTATGCTAAAACTGATCCAGTTTCTTTGGAAGGCGCTTTGCAAGGTTTAGTTAACCATATACTCCAATCAACAAATCCTCTCTACTTAGGAAGCTAGAGGGCGCTGTAGCAGACCATCAACTGGAAATGGCATACTGGGGTCCGTTCTTCGTACGTTGCTTAAAACATCCGAGATCAAATGACACATCCAAGATGACTTCATCCGGCTAATCATGATCCGGCTAATTGGGTTCTTCCAACACACCTGTTGTTTACGATTAGATTAGTATTACTGGATTGAGTTATCTGAGACAACTGCGCGTTCATGCGTTTGTTTAAGAGGGGAAATGTATCGATAGTAGAAACAATGATCAGCAACACTGTTATTGGCTGTTCAGCAAAGAGCGCGCACAGTTTTTCTCCCAAGCAGAACAAGAGCTTGGAAGGTTATGCCGAATTTGAGTCATTAATTAAAACACCTCAAAATCTGTTAAAGCCTAGAGAGAGGGCCGGCAAAAAGTAGCAGACAAATTAATTCGTAAATACTGTCCATGGTAGATGTTTCTATCACCTTCTACAGCATGAATTTTTGCATTTTAATAATTTGATATTTACTTTGTTCTTTTATATCAGAGCGTCCGCAGGACCCACTAGAACATGGGGACAAGTAAAAGTGAAATACAAGAATATTCTACAAAATGGTAGCCTTTAATTATTACACTTTATTTTAAAAAGGCACTTGTTATGTCAAGAGATCCAAATTTCAGTGTCATTCCTTAGAGACAGGAAGTAAAGGACACGTGCAAACTGGGAATTTTAACAAAAAAAAAATCTTTATCCATAAAAAATTAAAATCTTCCTTTTCCAAGTCATCCACAGTTTACACAGTAAAACTGTATTGCTCCGTGTCTAGATAATCCGTCCATAGTTTTTTCTAATACAATATACGGCTCGACAGGAAGCAAGCCTTTCAAAGTAAACTAAACTTCACAATAAAATGGCCCGAACAAATCTTCTTACTATAGGATAAAAATAAAAAGCAAACCATCATACAAATAACTTAAATATTTTAGATTTATGGCTCCAACATCACGTTTTCCTCTTTAAAAGCCACTGTTAAATTATGTGTTTGTCTGTTTATAACAGCCACCAAGAAAAATCTCTCTACAATTACACTGTCGCGCTGCGCTAAAGGATCCTGTCTATTGCGCAATACGCGATTAATTCGAAAAACTCTGCAAATTATTCTTGCACCTTCCGCAACAGGTTGCTGTCGTAAAAATGGACATGGCTACGGCAGACTTCCCTATCTCCTCCACTTATACAGCCGTGATCTAATCTTGTTTACATGAAATAAGCCTGCTCTGGAGCAGGCTTAAGCTGGCGCACATGTTGCTATGACAACAAGTGCAGGAAGTCTTTCGAAGAACCAAACGATCCAAGATCATAGCAAATCGTCAACAATGAAATCCTGCTAACTGAGTTAGCGACGTACGAAGAACGGACCCCTGGGCGCATCCTGTGGCCATTGTTAGCTTGATGAATTAACCTTAAAGGTGCATAGCCACCTTTTTTGACTATTTTTATTTTGGTAGCTCACTCTAGTTGCATACAAAGCTTTATTAAAGATTATCACCTCCTGCTGGTGTATGAGTTGTTACTTTGGGGATCTCTGCACTCCTACAGGAGTGTGGCTCGGCTCTCCAGTCCAGCTCAGGAAGATCACAGCCACTTTGATTCTGATTAACAGAAAGCAGACAGTACTTAGCTTGGCCGACCGTGCATGTTTGTGGGTCTCCGAACCCCATGCAGGTTCCATGGTGGCTTTGTCTCCCCAGTGTAGACGTCTCTTCATGAGGGCCAACGGACAAAGAGAGCTTCTCTTCTCCGGTGCCGAACAACTTGCGAAAGAGGAAGATAAGTCTGGAAGAGCTTGATACGTAGCAGTGTTGGCACACTACTTTGATGGTGGCAGTTCTTTAATGCCTGTAAAAGTTTCACATTTCATGTAGCTTTTAGCTTACAGTCAGATTTTATCCCACATGGCTGAAAGCACAACAACGGATGCTACGCTGCTACCTAAATACCTGGGCTGGCTCGTCCTCCACTGGCAACTTTTTGTTTTTTTTGGATGTACCCTGGCGCAACATGTCAGGGCATTAGGTCAATTGAGTAGAAAGAGCAAAGGTAGTGCGAAGCAAGCTGGACTTAAAAAGAGGAAAGGTCTGAAACCAGATATGCAAAAATTGGCAACTTTTTTCAGTAATATGAGCTTGTGTCAAATGAGGATGATAATGTGATGAACTTTGCCTGCAAACCACCTTACAAGTTCATTATCAAGTAAATAATTTTTTATTTCTTTAACCAGGATATAGTCCCACTGAGATTAAAAATCTCTTTTTCAAGGTAGTCCTGGCCAAGAGGCAGCAACAAATCGACACACAAAAAGTTACATAGTTAAAAGAAAACAACAAACTGTGAAAAACAGGTACATGTTATTAAATCAGCCTGAATAACTTTTATTTTGGATGTAAAAGCACTTAATTATATAAATTCAGTTATTTTCAATGTTTTCTGAAGCAAGTTCCAGGAGGACGGCACTAAACGAACCAAAACCTTGCCCAATTTAATCTGAGCAAAGGGGACTGAAAGCAGCAGCAACATTTCTCAGTGTGATTGCAGTACAGCGATAGGCTGGTAGAAGTCCAAGTAATGACTTGTAAATAAAAGTTAACCAATAAGAATTCCTTTAAGCAGCCAAACCTGGCCATCCCACCTGTGAATATAAATCACAATGGTGTGTTGACATTTTGCAGATTGTGATGAGCCTCAGAGAAGAGAGGCACAGTCAAGTATCCTAAGACATTGTGACAAAGCAATCATGTACAAAAGATCTCCATAGTCCAACACATACATAAATGTTGCAGCGAGAATCCACTTCTTAGTAGTATATAAAAAACCCACTTCAATTTCAGCCTTTTTACAAGATTTTCCACATGGGGTATAGTAGAATAAGAAGTTTCCAAGGCCTCCTGACATGTTGAGAACCAGAGACAGAAAGGAAAAGCCTGTTTGCTTAAGCCAGAGAAAAGATGCGCCTGTAGGATGCCTTTATCAAGACTGGGTATACTTAATAAGCTTTTTTCCCAGGAATAAGAGGTAGATATCTGGTCCGAATACGTGACCAAAATATCCCCCACACACACATCCATGCAATAGCACACTGAGTAGCCAGTATCACATTATAGAGGCTGTGGGGACTTGGCGTCTGGGGCTTATAGGTTTTTGGCTATTTCACTTGTTAACAATTCATATTAAGGATCTGGGGTCCCATTTATAAAACTTGTATACCAACAAAATTGGGCCTGAAATGTGCATATGACACTTTCCACGCAAAAGTTGGGTTAAATCAAGAATAAAATTTAAAATTCTCCCTCTCACGTATAAAGCCATTAATATTCAACCTCCATCATAAATCAGAGCTCTGATTACCCCGTATGTTCCTAACAGAGCACTTCGCTCTCAGACTGCAGGTCTGCTGGTGGTTCCTAGAGTCTCTAAAAGTAGAATGGGAGGCAGATCCTTTAGTTATCAGGCTCCTCTCCTGTGGAACCAACTCCCAGTTTTGGTCCGTGAGGCAGACACCCTGTCTACTTTTAAGACTAATCTTAAAACTTTCCTTTTTGACAAAGCTTATAGTTAGAGTGGCTCACGTTACCCTGAGCTACCTCTGCAGTTATGCTGCTATAGGGTTAGGCTACTGGAGGACATCAGTGTTTATTTTTCTCACTCTGCTGAGTTTTACTGTTCTCCAGTTTTGCATTGCTTGTTGTTATTTCAGCTTTTAACTTTTTGCTCTCTCTCTTTTTTCTTCATAGTAGGCACACCTGGTCTGACGTTCTGTTAACTGTGACATCATCCAGGGAAGACGGCTCACTCGCTATTACCATCTAATGTAGAACAGATTACTAGATCAATGTGTGCTTCTGTGCTTTTTTGTCTCTCTTGTTGTGTCTCTGCTCTGTCTTCTCTAACCCCCAGTCGGTCGAGGCAGATGACCCTTCATACTGAGCCCGGTTCTGCCGGAGGTTTTTCCTTCCCATTAAAGGGGAGTTTTTCTTTCCAGTGTCGCTTCATGCTTGCTCAGTATGAGGGATTGCAGCAAAGCCATGGACAATGCAGACGACTCTCCCTGTGGCTCTACGCTTCTCCAGGAGTGAATGCTGCTTGTCGGGACTTTGATGCAATCTACTGGGTTCCCTTATAAAGGAAATTTTTGACCAATCTGTATAATCTGACCCAATTTGTATAATATGATTGAATTTGACTTTGTAAAGTGCCTTGAGATGACATGTTTCATGAATTGGCTCTATATAAATGAAATTGAAAATTGAATTGAAATTAAATTGAAAGCTGAAATCTATTTAAAAATAAATACATTTGGAGACGGGGAAATTTGCGATGCAGTTGGTGAAGTGACGAATCACAGACGAACTGCATCATGATTCTTTTCAAATTTCAGTTTCACTCCATATCAGACTTTAATCATAGATCGACTTTATCATAAGGATTCAACGCTGGCACTGGAGACACATAACTATACAAAAGGACCTTTCAAATATATAAAAAAGCTCATAAGCCATCTAAAATTTTAAATAAATGTCCCCACAACATTATATCAGGGTTTTCAACCATCACATCTCCTTATTTTAACTGCTGCAGCAAGTGCCAGCCATGAGTTCACAAGTTCTGAGAGCGCAGGTAAGATTACCACTTAAGTGAATGTTAGAATTAATATAATGAAGAGAATGGTGCTGTTCTGAATGAATTATGCCCTGAGATGTTAGATGATTCAGCGCTACATTCATGAAAATAGCCTAAATTTATTAGATGGCTTTGTAAAAAAAGAGGATTTGATTTGTGCTGAGAATTATGAACCTGTCCACATTAAGTGAGGCAGCATTGAAGGCATCTTTAGAACCCGATTGGTGTTTGAACTGTTTAGATGCAGGACTTTCTAAGTTATCTAAAAGTTTAGCTTCATCTAAATCTTCAACTTGTATAGAAGACCTAATCCCAACCAAACTATTAAAGGAAGTATTTCTTTTGATTGATGTCCCTATTTTAGACATGATTAATCTATCCTTAGTAAATGGATATGTGCCACAGGCTTTTAAAGTAGCTGTTATTAAACATTTACTTAAGAAACCCTCTCTTGATCAAGATGATTTAATAAATTAGACTACACCAATACTTCAGACTATATTTAATCTTCTTTTCCTATCTAAAATTCTTAAGAAAGTAGTTGCTAATAAAGTATGTGAAAATTTGTAATGACCTATTTGAAGAGTTTCAGTCATGCTTCAGAGCTCATCATAGCACTGAAACAGCTCTGGTGAAGGTCACTAATGATATTCTCATGGCCTCAGACAATGGACTTGTTTCAGTCCTGTTAGATCTCAGTGCTGCATTCGATACAGTTGATCACAATATTCTCCTAGAAAAACTTGAACATACTGTAGGGATTAAGGGAAAAGCATTGGGCTAGTTTAAATCGTATATGTCTGACAGATTCTATTTTGTTTATGTCAATAACAAATCTTCTTCAAACTCGTCGGCCCCATATGTTCTGTCAGCTCCTGCCTTCATCATTGATTCTGGTCTGCCACTGTCTGCAACCCTTGGTCAGTTTGGTTCTGCCATTAACCCCACCTGCATCCTCTGGTCTTCTGCCCATTACTGACAGCGTCATCTGAATATTGGGTTCACCAGCAAAAATCCTTACAAACAGCCCAATGACAAATGGACAAGTTGTGAGGAAAACTGCAGTACCACTCAGGTCCAGCGAGTAGCGACAAGAAGACAGCATAAGTCAAACAGACTTCTTTCTTTCTGTCTGCTCAGGAACCGCAGTGGTATGGGGTGTGTGACTCTAACGGACAGGGGAGACAAGACTGATCTATCTGCTCCAAAGTTTGCTAAATGCAATTTAAATGTAGCTTTATGATTGTATTTTTGCCATGGCGAGAACGACCAGCAGGATTTCCAAGTACAATGCCACAGACTTTTGATCGCATTTCTTGTCAGTAGCATAGTTTGTTTAGCCACCTGCACACATCTTTTGTGGCTTTGTTGTTACTTAGAGCTGCTAGAGTGTGCTGCACCTAAAATCTACTCAGATAGGACCTTTCACAGAGCCAGTTGGGGAGTGTCTAAAGCAAAGCATTTAGTGCTAAGGGTCAGTTGTGCTGATCTGAAGATGTAAAGCCAGCTAACTTAAAACCTTCCATTCCTATCCCTGCATTTTCTTGTTGAACAGTTTACCTGTGAACCACACACCTACACACGATTCAACTTGACCCAGAACATGGAAGGTGACAACAGCCAGGTGGAGATGAAGCTGTCTTCTGACATGGATGAAGAGGTTGGGGAGAATCATCACACTTCCAACGGCAAACCCTACATGGTTCAAAAGCTCGGCCAGACACCCAAGGTCTTGTGCTTCATAGTGTCTGCTGCCCTCCTCATCGTCTTCATTGGTAAGATAGAGGTGCTTAGGGAGGAGTGTTTTTATAGCAGCATGGCACTGCTCTGAAGCTTATGCACTCAGTTGGTGTCTAGGATGAGTAGCAGCAATGTGACATCCATCATGATGTCTGCTTCTGGGAAAATGAAGTACGTCTGACACATTGAGTGATTTATTTTATACGACAAAAGCAACTACTTGAACACATTGATTTAATAAGAAAATAAGTGGTCTGTCTATATGAAGTTTGTTTACTTTTTTCTATATCTTCAGATCATTGTTGAATCTCTGTCCTCCTTCATGCCATTAGTTTCTCCCGCTATATATTCCATCCATCCTTCCATCCATTTTCCGAACCGCTTAATCCCTCATTGGGTCGCGGGGGTTGCTGGTGCATTCACTGGGCGAGAGGCAGGGTCGCTGTAAATTCTCCTAACCTAAATCCATTGATTGCTTTCAGGATTGTTGATTGGATATATAGCTGTAGGGAAAAAGCAGGTGGCTCCTGTCTGTGCATCCGCCGTTAGCCTCACAGAACCCTCAGTTCTCCACGAGACCGGCGCTGCCCCCCTGATGGACTGGGACGATGTCAAAACCCTCTTTGCTCAGAAATTAACTGCTGCTAAACTACAAAATGCCCTCAGGTGATTAGAAAGTTAGCCTGTTCAATTAAAAAAGAACTTTCACTTCCAGCAATGGTTACACTACAGGTGCAAAATTGTCTTTATATTCTATTGCAGTGAGTTTTCTCAAGTCAGCCACCGGGCTGGTTCTCCTGAAGATGAATCCCTGGGAAACAAAGTGCTGCAGAGGTTTAAGGGGTACGGTATGAACACGTGGACGGATGAGCACTTCATCAAGGTTCAAGACCCCCCAACGTCTGGAAGTAACAGAGTCGTTTTCAAGAACACGTTAGAGGAGTTTCCAAAGGGATTCCTGTCCTACAGCAACACTGGATCAGTAACGGTACCAACATGGCCCACAACAGAGAAAACATCCTACCAGCTGTTGTCTGTAGTTAACCAGACTGTTGCTCTGTATGTAGGGCGCCGTGCTGTATGCTCATTATGGCCTGGAGGAGGACTTCAGGAAGCTGCGGAGCAGGAACATCAACATGAATGGAAGAGTCATGCTGGTCAGAGCTGGAAAAATCAACTTTGCTGAGAAGGTGACTGGGTTTAAAATGCAAAAAATATGTTTTCCTAATTTTTAAATTTTTTTAAACCGTTTATTTTTACCAAGATTTTGTTTTTCATAAATGTAGCCCTTTTGTTTTTGCTTCTTTCTGTTTCCAGGTTACCAATGCTGCTAAAATGAACGCCTCTGCAGTTTTGATCTACCCAGACCCAACTGATTACTCTATCGGAGACAAGACTGAACTTTATGGACATGTGAGTGGGGCACACTGTTAAATCAGTGTGTTTAGGCTTTGAGATGGAGGAACTAGTTCTAAAGCACAGAAAAACAGAGAACTGTAATAATGGTGTAATTAAGTCTGCTGGCTAATTATGCACAACAAAATTTGGGAGGGGGCCACTGTGACTCAGTAGGTAGAGGTTTACCATCCACTCACCACCAGACATCGTTATGGTGTTTTGTGTTAGCAGAGGCCCTGCTTTTCATCTGGGTAAGCAAAACTCTGTAAAGCCTTCAGATCATCTGTAGGAAGTGAATCCGGTGTGGCCCGCATACGCAAGGAAGTGAAAAAAGGAAGTGTCTGAGCTTCCTGTTTTGCACCAGTCTTATATGTAGATGGCACACTTACAGACATCAATGAAGCTAGGGAAATGTATTGCATCTAAGTCAGACACTGGGGGGGAGAAAATCTGCCCATCTTACTGCCTCAAACCAATATCATTAAGTATAAATTATGCTGGTACCAAACCTTTTCAAAAAATAATAGTGTTTTTTTTTCTACAATCACTTAGGAACCAGTGGGATGCAGAGCTTGAAAAGCTGCGCCTGTACTGATGGAATCTGGGGTTGCAATGCATAAAAAGTGTTATATTTCCTATAGAATTCTGCCTTTATTATTAGTGGGCTAAAAGCGAAACAGAAAGGAATCATTCCGTCCGCTCCAACCACAACAAAAAAGTATGCGGAGAACTTTAAATTCAGCCTTTGGCTTGCGAGATTGCTCTCTACAGCGTCTGGTCAGGGCGGAGACTCAGATGAGAAACCGCCATGAAAGGTGACAATAAAAGTTTAGAAACTGTAACAGTCTAGAAGTGCATGGAGCTGAAAAGAGGAAAACATCAGCAGTTGGATCATGCGTAAAGACGCAGAGCCACAAAAACAAACAATAAAAACTTCAAAAGCTAGCATCTCACTGGGTTAAAGGCCAAAAAAAGATGTTTTAAGAGAACATTAATCACAGAAAGTGAAATGGGCTGCCTGATATGTAAAGGTACTTGAATCCAGAGTTTTGTGCAACGACAGAGAAAGCGTGCTCACCTCTCAGCACTCTCTTTGTTTTTTGGATGACTGATAAAAACTGATCTGCCGACCTGAGTAAACGAGAGGGAGCCTGCAGATGAATCAGGTCTGACAGATCCTGGAAAGCAAGGCCATGAAAACATTTAAAAACAAATAAAAGAATTTTAAAATCAATCCAGTAGCCAATGAATTGCTGCTAAAACTGGAGAGATGTGCTCTCATTTTCTGGTGCCAGTTAAAAGAAGAAAATCAGCATTTTGGACCAGCTGTGGTCAAGCCACAAGAGTTTTGTTAAGCCCAGAATAAAGTGCAGTGCAGTAATTTAAGCAAGTTGTAATTAAAGCATTGATTAAAATCTTTAGTCAGCTGTCTCAGTTTGAAAAAGCTGGACTTGACCACAGATTTTAACTGTGCATCAAAGTTAAAATTACCATATTCTGTAGTCTTACACTCAGGTCTGTACCAGTCAGTGTCAGATACTGACTTTAAGATCTCACTCGTCTTAGAAACATAAATGCGCCCAAAGAACATAAACTTTATTTTTAGAGCAACTATTCTCCTTTTCAGTGTCATAAAAGTCTGACTGTCTTTTGCCTAAAAAACAAGGCTGAACACTGGTTTCTGATAACTCACTCCCAAGGCATGGGATAAAGAGAGAATAGGCCAAGCATGGAGCCTTGAGGCACTCAGCATGAGTGGTACCTTTTAATACATTGAAATAAAAAAACAGTTCTCTATTCTTAAAAAAAGCAGTGTAATAATAACTATTATTACTTTATTCTGTGATGATTTTCTACACTGGGGTCTGTTTCATTTGACCCCTTCACTCAGGTCTATCCAGAAACAAAATTACAAGAATAAAGCAAACAGCTGGAATGGAATCAGGGAGGTGGAGTTTTGGTGGCAGCAAAGAAGTTCTGGAGACGAGTGACTATCAGACCAATCTGCATTTTCGTAAGAAATCTGGAAATGACCACAGAGGTGTTTACTTGTTTAGAAGGTGCAATATTGAGCGTAAAAATTGTGAATGGAGTCTAAACAGAAGTGACTCTCCTCACATTAGGTAGTCTTGGTATGTTGAAACGATCACAGGAGAAAAGTTGTATTTCTTTCTGTTTTTTTTCCGAAAATTAATACAATCTCACTCCTAACTTTCCTTAAAAGCTGTTTCCTTTTGAATGTCTTGATCCACATTCAACCCCCTAGCTAAAGGTTGTTAAGGGGACCTCATACTGTATCATGTAGAGTAGCCTGTACCTTAATTAAACTGCTTTCTTGAAACTCTTTTAATCTGAAAATTCAAGGACTGAATTTGCCTCGGGCAATGCTAGGTTTAGTTAGCATTGCTAGTGGAGTAGTAGGCTTTTAGTCTATATATTAATTAATTTGCCACACAAGATGTCAATAAACACTCATTCACTACAACAAAGAAAAAAGAAAAAACATAGAGGTGCACATGAATAGTTAGGATTTTGTTTTCAATTCCCATTCTTTTATTTTGAATTCAATCTACTGAAATTAGCTACTGAAGCCTCAGGAGTTTTAAAGACTCTTTAACAACTTTTTCCTCATAATGTTTTCTCAGAAATACCTCTTTCTTTGATAATCTTCAGGCCCCTGTTTAAAAGTAAATGTACAGTTAAAAGAGCTCAAATATAAATTTAGAATCACAGCAAAATTTCATTATGGATATATGATGACAATAAAGATGTGTTCATATTCATAGGTTCAAAATTTCTGCTGCTAAAGATCTTTGCCAATTTGTAATTGGCAAACAGCAGGTGTTAAAGTATGACTTATTTGCAACTTTTCTCAGACAAAGAACAAATCTCTTCTAATCTCTCTTTTGGTTTGATCTTAACAAAGCTCTATTTTTAGAATGTCTCTGCAAAATTTAAATACAACCAATCATTTTATGGTCTACTTAACCCCAATCATTGCAGTATTAAACTTCTGTTTTTGATGTCCTTTATTCTATCATGTTCATTATCATAAAGTTTTCATCATATTAATTTCCTTTATTCATCATATGTATTCTGTCATTCATTTCCTTTATTGTTTATTCTATCAAGTTTTATTTTGCACCTCAAAGGATCAACCACTCCATTCACCTTCCATCCCCATTTCAACGGTTCCATCCATCCATCCATCCATCCATCCATTTTCTGACTCTCTTATCCCTCATGGGGTCGCAAAGGGGTGCTGGTGCCTATCTCCAGGCGTTTGTATCAATCCCATTACTTCAAATTACTTAAGCAAACTGCAGCTATTGCAGTTTTAAACTAAGAGCAAGCAAGTCTGTATTTTTATTCTAACACAGCATGGAAATTATTATATTATTATATCGTTGTACGGACTTGATTGGGATACAGTGCAAATCAACAGACCATATTGTCAAGAAGAGACACAGCTAATTTAACCTCTTCAAGCAGCTGGAATAAAGAATTAATCATTTTTTTCATTCAAACTGTACCCCTGTATTTGCTGTATCAGACTGTGTGGAGACTAGTATGCCCTCTGAGTGAATATTAAAACTATTCCTAGCTTTTTCACATGAAGTCTCTCTCCCTCAGTGTTGTATAAAGTACTGAAATCTCGGAGTCAAGTAAAAGTATAGGTACCTCTCCAAAATATGACTTTGGTAAAAGTCCAAGTCACTGACTGAAATGTTACTTGAGTAAAAGTCTTAAAGTATCTGAAATGTCTTGTACTTAAGTATGAAAATGACTGTAAAAATAGATGTACTCAAGTAATGTAATAACAAGTAAAAGTAAAAAGTAAAACAAAGCAAATGCAGTTTAAATTACATTTTTTAGATTTTGGAATACTTTGAAGGTCATATTTACTTAAAATGATATACACAACCAAGTGTTGGAGAAATTTAGGCCAACTTTAGACAGAAAACACAACCTTTTTGTAAGCTTTCAGTTTTCCTTCTTCAAATAAGGTCAGTGCTATGCACTTTAAAATTGTACACAACCAAGTGTAGGCAAGATTTAGCGGGTGTATACTAAGAACATGGTGAAGTGATAAACCAGGCTTAGTGAACCTACAGGAAGTGGTAAACCTGCTGATAGATACACCTGCAGGCAGGCCAGCTGACAGCTTTGCTAGGACCCGGGACAACACAGTCTTTTTGGGCCCCCCCTCTACACCTGCCGCCACCACACACACACACACACACACACACACACACACTCACACACACACACACACACACACAAACCAAAAAAAGTCAAATTAACTGTATACTTCATGCCCTGGAAATCTCTGCATTTTATATTTTCAACCCATCTATTGAGTTTAGTGCATTAGTTGATCTTTTCTTCATAAGAGAACAGCAAGCACTGCAGCCAGAATATGGCCTTTTTTGACCTGCTGTATATCAGCCAGTCCCTAACAAATTTTCCCTTCCATTGCAGGAGGCAGAATATGTTAGATACTTTGGGAATTCTCTGCCCTCTGAATCTGCAGGCAGTTAATTTTCCGTTGCTGAGAAAGGCTTCGTTTTTGCCATTTAACGCACAACATTTATTCGATCGGAATCAGTCATTTTTGTTGGCCATAACGCAGCATCGCCAAAATTAACGCTGTGATCTGTCTCTGAGCCACTACGCTCAGACTATCCGATCGGGCAGTAAGCCCCTCCACCTGCACTCTGTCTCCTCCTCAAACACACGCTGTTCCCTAGACCTGTTCATGACTCGTACTCAGCAGCTTTCACCTATTTAATGCAGATAATATTTAGTTTCTTAACTGGGACTAGTTTCATAGTCTAGTATTACAACACTGGAGAAGATAGAGTAGAAACACAAAAAAAGCACAGGAATCCTTTCTGTGTTAGAAAGTGTAGTGGCAGATGATCTGCCCTCCTGGATGGTGTCACAGCTAACAGAATGCCAGACCAGGTGTGACTACCATGAAGAGAAAAAAAGAGAACAAAATGTTAAAAGTTGACATAACAACAAATAATACAAATTGAGGAACAGTAGGAGAACTCAGCAGACAGGAAAAGATCTTCATATCCTCCAGCAGCTTAAACCTATAGCAATGTAACTACAGATATAGCTCAGGATAACCTAAGCCACCCTAACTATAAGCTAAATACAAAATTTCACATTAAAATGTCACAGATGTGTGTAGTTCTGTCATGTATAGGCTGTTAATATTTGGTCTTAACATGAAGGTTTAGTTTAATTGGGGGGAAACTGAAGGTCAGACTGTATCTGGTTCTATGAAAGATGGATGTATATTAATTACAGTAGTAGATCAGATCTCCTAACCTTTTCCTGTGGGTCTCCCACAGGTCCACATGGGCTCAGGGGATCCTTATACCCCAGGCTTTCCCTCTTTCAACCACACTCAGTTTCCTCCTGTGGAGTCTTCAGGCCTACCCAGAATCCTGGCGCAGACCATCACACAGGACATGGCAATCAAAATCCTCCGGTAACGCTCATACTGATCTTTCAGTAATGTTGGAGATTGTGTTTTGCACATTGATGTCCGTTAACTCTGTAAAATTATGTTCCTGTGGACCCCAAAGTCAACTCGAGGGTCAGAGAATGCCAGACGAGTGGGAAGGTTACAGCAAGTTAGGAAACGAGAGTGACATCATCACTGTGGAGGTCAAGAACGTCCTTGCTGAGAAGAAGATCCATAATGTGTTCGGCGTCATCAAAGGATTTGTCGATTCAGGTAAAATGGGAGTGAAACTCAAGAAAAGAGAAAAATCAGTATGTGTGTTTGGAAGAGATCGTGGATTAAAACTCTTTTATGACTTTTTCCAGACCGCTACGTGGTTATTGGTGCCCAGAGGGACGCATGGGGTCCAGGCTTTGCAGCGTCAACTGTTGGCACCGCCGTCCTGGTTGAACTGGCGCGCTCCATCGCAGATATGGTGAAGAACGGTGAGTATCGGCTCACTGAACAGCGACATGTCTTGTTGTGCTCCTGGGATCATTTAGAAGCCATGAAGGTGCTCTCCAGATGTGGCGCTGGAACACCCTACAAATAAACACCTGTAACCTTTGTTGACAGATGGGTTTAAGCCGAGGAGGAGCATTGTGTTTGCTAGCTGGAGTGCTGGAGAATACGGAAGTGTTGGCGCCACCGAGTGGTTAGAGGTGAGAAGTGCAGGGCATTTTTTCTGAGCTGCTCTTTTTGTGTTTTATTACTTGTAAGAGCACTTTAATAAATTGCTTGTTGTTTATACAATCCTCACTTTACATCAGTCTAAAACTTCTGTGTTTGTAGGGATATTTGTCTTCTCTGAGCACAAAAGCCGTCTCTTACATCAACCTGGATGGCATTGTAACAGGTACTCGCCACTCTGTTTAAAACTGAAAATATCTGTTTGTTGATTGATATATATGCTATATAAGGCAGAATTTTCTCTTTTATTGAATAAAATTTCTTCTTTTTAGGTCAAAAAGGATTTAAAGTAGCAGCTAGTCCCTTATTGCACACCTTGATTCAAAAGACTCTAGAAGAGGTAAATATCCGGCAGATTTAGCTTTTATGATAAATTTGTTTTTCAAACCTATTATAGAGTTAATGTGCACATTTTTGTCCCTGATAGGTTAAAAACAAAGATCTGACTCTTTTGAACCAATTTGCAAAGAGCGACTGGGAGTCAAATATGTAAGTGTGTTCTAGATAAAGACACATACCATCACACCCTTGTGTCCATAGTAACATGTTTTACACATAATATGCAACATTTATTGTGTCTATTCTAATCTTCCTCCCTCTTGCTGTTTTTTTTTTAAAGTCTGGAGCCAATGGAACCGGATAACGCTGCATATTCTTTCCTTGCCTTCTCTGGAATTCCCTCAATATCGTTTAGATTCTCCACTGAAAATTCAGTAAGTCGTTCTTCTTCTCTGCAATTTTTTTTAACCTGCCATGGTTCCTTAAACCAGCAGCTGATGACACCTTATATCTCTTCCTGTTTTACCTCTCAGGGCTACAAGTTCTTTGGCACACTGCAGGACACCTCCGACAACCTGAACATCGCCACATCCAGCCAGGTTCCTCAGCTGGCTGAGGCAGCGGGCCGCTTTGCTGGCCATATAGCTCTGAGGCTGGTCCACGACCATCTGCTGCAGATGGATGTGATGAAGTACTACAAGGTCATACGTTCTCATGTGGCCAAGATCAATGGAAAAGTCAGGGAAGTTCAGCGGGTGAGTTGGATATTATTGGTTAAAGTGACCGATTTCACTGCTGGTGTATTTGTCTTTATGGGAACTGCATAGTAAATTTGTCTAAGTAAAATTTATTCAAATTGAAGACAATTTTTTTGAGTGGGACCAAATGTTGTCTTTTCTGAGTAAATTTTCTTTAGTTTGAGTAAATTTTACTTAGACAAATTTACTGTGGTATTTGTCTGGGTCACAGTTTTTGTATTTTGCCACAAGTCACTGGTCGATGTGAAGTTCTGTTAAATTACCTAAAAATATTATATAACACAAAGATTTAAAATGTATTGGAATAGCTTTTATTTAAACCATAAACAGCAAAAATTCTTCCTACTAACACCATTATACTTTATACATGGTTACCTTTGTTATCTATAGCATTTGTCAATTGTTAGGTTGTGATACTTGGACTTGAGCAAAATATTGACTAATTATTAATTGTTGCCAAATCTGTCTTGCTTTAAAAGAAAGCAAACATGTCTCAACCTTCTTGCAGCCAGCTGACCAGCAGTGCACAGCATCAGTTGTAGATCTGCTTCTGTGTGCTTCAGTGAGAGAAAACTGTGACCTATAATTTCACTATATTGGAATCTCATTAAAATAACTTTAAACCGTAGGTAGAGTTTGATGAATAATTTTAGCCTTAGAGGCCACAACCTTTCTAAAACCTTGGTAAACCTTTTTGTTGGCCAGCAACCCCTGCCTGTTTGCCACTAGCCTCTTCAAAGCTCTGTGTTTTGGTTCTTCTAGGTAAAACCAGAGCTGTTGCCCAAAGCCCTGACGGTGAAGTGGCTGATCTCCGCTACGGGTTCATACAGCCGTGCCGCTCACAACCTGCTGACTGACATCCAGAACAGTGACCTGGAGGACATCGAAATGTGTCGACTCATCAACGACCGAATCATGACGGTAAGGCCTCCTAAAGTCTGGTCAGCATCAGAGCGCAGAACTGTTTAATTTCTTGTTACGAGGTGGTGACATCACTGTATGAACTATTTCATGTTGTTGATATTGCTACATCTGTAAATGTTTGACGACAACTAATGATTTTGATAATTTATAGTGGACTATTATATTGATTAATGTTTCTATTGGTCAACTAATCACAGTCATTTTTTGTATGATCTCCATCATCACTTCAGTTGCTTGTAAAATATTTTTCCTCACCTGTTGTTGTCTACACACCTTTGAACACCTCTTTATTGCCTCTTGCCACTATCCTTTATTAGCTTTATAAATGATCCTCTGTAAAATATGACTGTTAAATTTAACTTACTTGGTTTATTTTTAAGTATTCTATCAAAGTAGATTTTTTATAGTAAAAATGTTTTTATAACAATCTTTCGACCTTCAAGCTTTTACCGTTGCTTAATATTTTAAAAGAGTTTAAACTATAGCCTAGAAAGAGGGCCATGCTTACAGTCAGACTTGTTCTCTTTAATATAAAGAGCAATATTCCAAGCATCAATATTAAGATCGAGCAAATTATAAATTTTCAAATAAACTCCATTGCTCTTGTCAGACATTAAAGTTCCATTATTGTTATTTTTACTACAGGAAGTATTTGCGTTGCAGGATGTTGTACAGGCGAGACCAGGTTGACTAAAGGCTTTAAAACTGTGGCTCGATTCATCATCCATACAGTGGGAATGAAGTCCACGGCAGCTGTGCAGCAAGCTCTCTGCCGTCATCCAATTACAGGACCACAGCGGAGAGCTTGTCACACAGCTGCACCAGACAATGCTCTTACATTTGTCAGACGATATAGCATTTAGAAATTAAATAAACATACATGTAATAACAGTGTTGTGGATGCCACCTTCAGTGTTGGTACAGAAGTTATTTTCAAAATCAGTTTGTTCGAAAACCCCAGCTTGAACTCACCCACACTCAAATGCGCTGAACATAGGGCTGGACGATATAGAAAGAAAGCATATCGATAAAATAGAAATCACATTGATCGATTTCAAAAATGATCAACAAATTCAAGCATATATTTTAAGTGCAGCCCTGGCCATTTTATGCAGTTGTTTGATTATGTATTTTTAGATAAAGAACACACAAACACTAAATTCAAACTCAACTTTTCAACCAACCTTTTACCAAAACTGCAAGTTTTTAGAATAGAGAGCATGCTCTTTGTACTCTTTGAAGGGGCGCAGCTTGGTAACTGCCTGGGTTGGAGTTTGTGATCGGTTGGGAGGATGTAATGACTGTAATATTAACTTACATTATATATACGTTACCTATTGCAGTCTAGCCTATAATGTGTATATATTATATACATTATAGGCTTAGAATGCAAAAGGAAGGAAAACTTATTGTATTGAACTTTTTACTGACCCTTTTTTCTGTCATCGATATGTCTATCGATTGATATTTTTTGTTATTGAATTATCGTCCAGCCCTAGCTGAGATGATAAGGAGCAAGGGAAAAATGGAAGGCCCATGAAGGGGTCTTCAGTTTAGCCCCGCCCTGATGGCAAAACAGTGCCAGGTTGTAGTGACATCGTAGCTGAAAGAGCTCTGCAGTGACAATGAAAACATCTCTCATTGAAGAAAAGCTGCAGCTCTTTTCAATGTTGCTGCAAGCCGTCACTGTTTTAGTTCCATACAAATACTTTCTGGATGCCATTGTTTCTGATGAAGACAGATATTTTCTCCTAAAGAGAATCTCTGCAGGACAGCATTAATGATCTGGCCTCCAATCCATTCTTTTAAGTCACTTCTGATATTAGCTTTTCTGATCAGTCCGGTTACTTTAATAAAAACACTTGAAATTTCACTAATGACCAAACAATTGTAAATCTAAACTTCCTTCTTCTATCCTGCAGGTGGAACGGAACTTGCTGTCCCACTACGTTTCCCCCAGAGAGAGCCCGTTCCGCCACATCCTGGTCGGCTCGGGCCCCCACACTCTTAAAGCTCTCCTCAAACACCTCGACGATCTGAAGTACGACAACCCCGACGCGGATGCTGACCTGTTCCGCAACCAGTTCGCCCTAGCTACCTGGACCGTCCAGGGCTGCGCCAACTCCTTAGCGGGGGACATCTGGTCTCTGGATAATGAAATCTAACCTGCATTTGCACAATCTTAAAATTAACTAGAAAAAGCTGTTCCTGTGTATCAATGAGTGAGAATGCTATTCTGCAGAATGATTTGAGCAGAAGATGCAGAAGATCCCTGCAGAAGAGCAAAACTAGCTGAAAAACACAATTAAATGAAAGAAGAACCAATCTGAACATGAAAGGACACCAGCTGAAGGATTAGAAGAATGTTATGAAAAAGCTAAACCAGTTAAACAGCAGTATCAGTAGTAGTATTGGTAGTAGTAGTAGTAGTAGTAGTAATATCGGTAGTAGTAGTTGTAGTAGTAGTAGTAATATCGGTAGTAGTAGTTGTATCAGTAGTAGTAGTAGTAGTAATAGTAGTAGCAGCAGCAGTAGTAGTATTAGTAGTATCAGTAGTAGTAGTATCAACAGTAGTAGTAGTGGTAGTAGTATTAGTAGTAGTATCAGTAGTAGTAGTAGTAGTAGTAGTATAAGTAGTAGTAATAGTAGTATGAGTAGTAGTATCAGTAGTAGTATCATTAGTAGTAGTAGCAGTAGTATTAGTAGTAGAAGTAGCAGCGGTAGTAGTAGTAGCAGTAGTAGTAGTAATAGTAGTATCAGTAGTAGTATCAGTATCAGTAGTTGTATCATTAGTAGTAGTAGCAGTAGTAGTAGTAGAAGTAGCAGCGGTAGTAGTAGTAGTAGTAGTAGTAGTAGTAGTAGTAGTAGTAGTAGTAATAATAGTATCAGTAGTAGTATCAGTATCAGTTGTAGTACCAGTGGTAGTGGTAGAAGTAATAGTATCGGCAGTAGTAGTAGTAGTAGTAGTAGTAAAAGTAGTAGTATCAGTTTTTGAAGAATTTGAAAAAATTTGCATTGATTTCAATTAGAGCAAAAAATGCACAAAAAGTTAAATATTTTAAAAAGTATAAAGGTCAGCAAAACCAAGATGTCATAATGTCATGAACGAGCTAAACGTTTTGATATGAAAATTGGTGAAATCGGTTGAAGTATGCAGAATGTTGTATCAGCATTCTCACTGAAAATAAAGAAAACAGGAAAACAATAAGTGTCTCTCTTCTTTCATCTCTATTTTCTATTCACGTGGGATATTTTGCTGGTATTAATGTCAATATCCCGGCCATTGATGTGCCCTTACCTGTCAGCCATTCTTTTTTAACCTGTGCCACATGATTTAAATTTACCTGTTGTGCTGCTACTAAAGCCATGGAGTGACCCAGATCTCTGAACTGCTGACCATTAATATAAATCTTATCTACAGCCACTCTAGCCTTGATGCCCTCTGCAATGTATTTTTTCCTGATTGGGAATAATACTCTTTGATCAAGGATTTCCTTTGGAAGCTGGTCATTGATGCTGAAATTAGTTCCTCTCAGCTCTCAGAGAATAATTCATGGAGACTGCGCAGTCCACCTAATTTGAGGGAAATCAAATCTGCCCTTGATGGAAAAGTGGTAATAATAAAGTCAAACTCATGATTAAATTATGTCATGTTATCAAGTCCTGGTAATGAGCCACCCATGATGGTCAAGTGTGTTGGATCGTCCTGAAGTTGCAGGATGGTTTAGATCAAACACTGATGTTCACAAACACCCTCAATCAACTCTGAATCTGACCTCAGCCTCTTGATGTCCAAAGGTGGTAGAGACGTACCTCAAATGGGTTGCAACACACCGTTGTTCTACAAGGTATTCAAAATTCCTAGGAAAACTTTGACATTTTTATTTGTGAACATTTTCAAAAACTGTGAATCTGTTCCACTTTACCGCCAGACAATCCTTTGTGTTGGTCCATCACAAAAAACAAAAAAAAAGAAATCTCAATAAAATCCATTGTAATTTGAGGTTTAGAATGTGTTGGTTATAAAACCTTATACTAACTTTTTGAAATATTTCTTGTTAGAAAGTTTCCAAATGAATGGCCACTTTTGTTAATTTTAGAAGTTTGATCGTCTGCTTAATGTAGATTAGAACATCTTCTCCACTGATGTTCAAAAAGAAATAAATTCTAATTAAAATGAAGAAAAAAACTATCCTCGTTATAGATGCTATTTTCTTTTTATTTCTATTCAGTCTACTTTGTCCAGTGGCAGTAGAAGTTGGAGGTCTTTGCCCTAATAAATCCCAATACATCTAATTAATCCTCTTTAACTAATTACTTTTGTACAGAATTTCCCTTTACAAACCAAATTGCATTTTCTTGTTAATTTTGGTAGTTGTCTGAGCATTTTTCAACAGTAATCAGTTACATTTTCTTTGCGATTATGGGACCCCAGTTATTTATGTCCTTATCTGTTCTTATTTTTGAACGTTTTTGTCTCCCATTCTGAAAGTCTGAGAGAAAAACTGTAATGATGAAATTCGACCAGGTGAGGGAGACAAAGTAAACTATGTTGAGTGAGAAGGGTTCTGTAAACTGTTAGCTTCCCACAATTTAAAACTGTTTGTGTTTCACAAGATTGTTCACTTAAACCGCAGTTGATTACTGAGGTTTTATTTTAGGCATTTGTTCTCAAAATAGGATAACAGTACTGAAAAACAGATTACTCAATTAATCCAATAATCGAATTATTCTCGGTAAAAATGACATAAGATAATGTATTTAAATATGGTGAAATCTGACCACTTTCCTTACATAAATCAAGTTTTGCATCTCTAGTCAGACATTTACCCGTTTTACGTATTTTAAAGGCAGCGTGGTCCTTTAAGAGTGGGCACAGAGCGCTTATAAATACCCAAGATGTGGAAAATTGAAGAGATCTCACTTCGTCACTTCTGAAATGAGGACTCCAATTTTGTAGATTTTAGCACAGTACTTACACTGTTTTATAAATAAACAGTCAAATAACCTAGTTTATGCCTTTTATGTTTTTGTTTTTATTGGGACAATTTAAAGCAATAATAAGAAAATGTTTCCTACAGAGGAACTGTGAGAATAATGAATTGTAATTCCCAGTTGGACCAGGAATATACAACTAAAGCTACTGCTTAGGGCCAGTTTAGCAGAAAATGTAAGAACATTTGTGTTACATTGATCTCCCCCTTGTTGTAAAACAATACTCGCTGGCATTAAAGCCTAGATTCTTGGACTGCAGAGTTTAGCATGTGGACTGTACCCAAAGGAAAACTTACCAAATCATCTCTGCCAATGGCAAACAACCTTTAATGGAGGCAGAAGTTACCTCCGGAATTTGTCAGAGGAGAGGAAGTAATGGTGAGCCTTCAGTGGCCACTTCATCCCTGTTGAACATTTGTGGAATCAGCTTGGGTGGGCTGGTCATGTTGTTCATACTGGTTAAAGAGATGACATCCAGAGTGTAACCCAGCTGGCGAACAGAATGAGGAGGTGATGCCACGCTGCTGTGTTTAGTTCATCCATGCATTACTTAGGAATGTAAAAGGAATAAATTGCTGAATGCTCTATAATCTCGTTCGTTCAAACTTCTAAATCCAATGAACGACACAACAAACAAATCAACAGCAGGCTAGGCCGTTGATTCATTTGAAAATAGATGTACGTTTTTGAACAATTCAATAGCTTATTTGAAAAAGAGTTGAGTATATGGGCGGAGGCCAGGTTGCTTACGGGTGCAGACCACGTTTTTAAATCATGTTACTCAACCTACAGATGCATTTTTCTTTCAAACTTGGCAACATTTAAAGGGCAATGAACAGGCTTTCCAAATGGGTTAGATTTACTGCCAAAACTCATTGTTACAAAAAGATATAGCTGAAGAATACATGTAAACAAAAGTATAAATCCTGCTATATTATAGTGAAATAATTTTACAATGGACCTGACTGTAAAAGGAACGTGTAAATGAGTACCCCGATCTCTGGGCAAAGGTATTTTATCCGCAAGTAAACTCCAAGATTAATTTCTGCTTACGGTCCGTTCCAACGCTGATTTAAAGAAACAACTTGAGGGGATTCGAAATCAGATTCCGGTTTGATTTTGGAGCGACGCATCGCGACGGTCATAGACGATCTTTGTGTTGCATAAAGCCTGCTTAGAAGCGACGCCAGCATGCAGAGCGTTTAAACTCGCGCTGGTGAGCTGAAACTTTTACCATCAACGCCCTCTGACCGCCGTAAATCCGAGCCCTCAGCGGGATGTCAGGACTTGTTCGTCCGTAGCCGGCGGCTTGTTGTGGCGGTAAAGCAGAGCGGAGCGACAGACAGTGACAGCGAGAATCCGCAGCCGAGATTGACAGGTAGGACTGATTGGAGACGGAGCGTGGGGCTCAGAAAACATCCCAGCACGCCTTTTTCACGGCCAGAACAACGTAGCCTTTCTGTTGAAAGCTGACACAGAGAAATGGCAACAACGAGGGCGACCAGCGGCTACCCATAGTGAGTTCTGACGTCATGACGGCGGCTGCAGGAGGCTGCGGGAGAGGGGTCACCTGTGGGTCAGGTGAGACCCCACCGCGCGGTGTGGCCCTCTTTAACCCCATGGACTTAATGTATGGTTACACCTGGCCCGGCTGTGAGGGCAGGCGTCCCAGTATCCATGGCAACAGATACAGGTGGAGCCGGCAAACTGAGGTGCCTAAAGATGAAAAGATAAATAACTATTTAGGCTGGACGTTTAATCTGAGGATACCTGCTCTTTTAAATGACGTTACAGTGCCTGTGATGCAGTGGTGTTGGCTGACAGGTGTACGTTTTTCACATTCTTCTCCGATTATTGTTCAGATTTAAAATCTGCATTTTAATTGACAAGGGCTGCATGGTGGCACAGCTGGTAGCCCCGTTGCCTTGCAGCAAGAAGGTCCTGGGTTTGAATCCGGGAACCTTTCCGTATGGAGTTTACAGGTTCTCCCGTTGCATGTGTGGGTACTTTCCGGGTACTCTGGCTTCCCCCCACAGTCCAAAAACATGACGGGTAGATTAAATGGTCTCTCTCAATTTGGGCTGGGCGATATGCCCTGGAATTAATATAGCAATATGTTGAGGAGTTCACCTCAATAACAATAAATGGATGTGCCCAAAACGCTGTACTGACATCCATCTATTAAGCTCTGCAGCTTTAACTATTTTCGCACCGTTGTCAGTAGTAATAGAGACAGGGGCCTGTTCATTGATGTCCTACGCAGACAGCATCGCGCTTAAACCTTGTCCGACCACCTCCGTGGTATCGGCTGGAAAAGATGCCGTCTTGAGCTCTCTGGCAGGCAGTTTCCATTCATCGTTGATATATTTGTTCATATATTCATCGTTGATGGACCCCTTTCATTAGCCAGACTAACACCTTTTTAATTTTTTAATCTTAAATTTGAGTTCTTAATTTCTTTTAAATTAAAATTATTTTTTTTAAACTGCAAAAATATCAACATGGGCAAAATAACGTTGCTTATTGTCGGAAATTTCAGTGTTGGTAAATTTTCCGTTTATCGCCCAGGCTTACTCTCAATTGCCCTCAAGTATGAATGTGTGTCTGTGGTTGTTTATCCCGTGTGTCTGTGCTTCCCTGTGATGGACTGGGGACCTCTCCAGGGACAGAGGGGAATGGAAGCAGGAACAAAACTCTGTCAAATCCATGCGCTTCGGACCGAGGAGCACGGGTTGGTTAGAGTTTTTACAAGCCTGTAGTTCCCACAGAAAACCATTTTTAACTTCCTTTTTGTGAGTCAATAATGTATTTAGTACTTTCAGGATGGAAGGATGAGGTTACCCAGTATTACGGAAAGTGTTTCTGAACAGGATTACCAACTATAGCTTTAAATAAAACTAGATGACACATATTTTTCGTGTGTGTGAAAACTACACATTTAGTTTTCTTTACTGGTGTAGATTCTCTTTCCTTTCACATAAAGTTCCAAAAGAATACCTTGAGGTTTGTGTTTCTAAAGTGATCTGAAAAAAAAAATCCGATAAAGGTCAAGGAATTTAAAAGCTTTTGCGAGGCCCTTCGTGTGATAATGTTTACCTTGCATTGGTGTCACAAAAATATTTTTGCATCTATAGATGAACACTTTTTTTTATAAAACTCCTGACTGAAATTTGACATTTTGAGATATACGTTAATGTAACATTTTTGTTTGACTTTATTATGGGACTGGATTTTTAAAATATTGTATCGACCCACTGTCTTTTAAGCGAGTCCAGCTCAATCTGGTTCAGCAGGTTGTTGCAGCAGGTAGCTTCCACATCAGCATAAAGGTATAAAACGAGGCTTTAAATATATCTCACCTTCTTACTCTTCTTGTCAGAAAGTATTTCTCCTCTTGTTTATGATTTTTTAATCCTGCAGCCGGTTGGTTGCACAAACCAAGCGTCATCACAACATTTCTCACTGACCGGTGGAGCCAGCTTATCGCCCCACCCGACAACACCCACACACCCACTGGTGCTTTCACAGAACATCTGGAGAATGCTAAAAGACATCTTAATCCTGTCGAAGTGGTTTGCGAAAGGCGCTATAACTTTGTAGAATCATCTTTGGCTTAAATAACTGCTCCAGATTTTCGGAGAGTTTACGTCTCTACCAGCTTTGCACATTTAGAAGCTAGATTATTATTTTTTTGTTTGTTTGTTTTTGCTGCCATTCTTTCACTCCAAGTCCGACTGGATGGAATTTGTCTTTTTTTTTTTTTCCTGCCAAGTAAAGCGCTTTGCGTGTAGGGCAAAAATGTCAGTTTTAATCTCATTTGACCAGGTCACCTTCTTTCACATGTTTCGTGTGTCGCCTACTTTAAACTGGACATCTTGTTATATTTTTAGCAATAGCTTTCTTAACTCTTTCATAAAGGCCAGATTGGAAAGCTGTTTTCCACCTGAGACTTGGATCTCTGCAGCTCCTCCAGAGTTACCAAGGCCCCTGGCCTGCTTGATGCGTTCCATGGCTGAATAGCATTTGTGTCATAGCATTTCCATGTTTGGATCATAGACTGAACAGAGCAGAGACTAAATCAAACACAGGTGGACTGTTTACCAATTCGGTTACATGTGAATGCAGTTGGTTGCACTGGCAACAAATGCACATGACCCTTCTCAGATGTTCATTTCTAAGTTTTAAAACTGTATCCTTTTCCCAGCACCTAACGATAATGCGATACGTATCTTAAAGCTCAGAATAATTGGATAGTGTTGAAGTAGAAATGAGTCCCATCAAGCAGGTATTCTAAAAGTCTGTCCATATAAAATAGATTCACAGTGTTGGACTGCCATAGAGCCAAGCAGAGTCTGAGTTGACTCACTGTCTGAAGTCAGAAGACGTCTAATTTCATTACACGCTGGCTGTTTGAATTACTTAACTTGTGGGACGAGGCTGACGGTCATGAGACATAAATGCAATACAAAATTTAGAGACAATGTCATGGTGCTCGTCCTGAGGGCAGATGGGCAGGGCACAATCTTTTTTTGAATAAATTTTTGGCTCAATGTTCAGACTTATAGAACCAATTCATTGTTGCTTCTGGCATTTTATGCAAAAGCTGGTGAAATGTACTTGGAAGGGCTTGACTTTCGAAGACTTAGTTGCGGGGTCAGGTATATCTACTTACTGCTCATGTAGGATGCAGCTAATAGATTGCATTGCAGTAAATTTTGAGCTAGGTTGCAAACCCTGAGGTGTGTTGAGGCTTGCAGAAAGTTGATTTTTTTTTTTTCTTTTTTTTTTTTTTGTATTTGAAATTTGAGCAACTTCCTCTTTCAGAAGTGAGAGAGACCGCATAAAGCTAACTTTTTTTTTCTTTGCCCAGGATTTCTAGTTTCACATATAAGTTGGGCTATTTTTTGCCATTGTTAAATCATACCTTTTCTGTAAGAGTTATCACTAATCACTCCCATATTACTTGAGAAACTATAAACAACATACTAATGATACCAGGTTGTAATATTTATAATCACTGCCCTAAGGGAAAATAATAAAGCCAGCACTTTATACTCAACATATTAAGACCCTTATAGAGATATAGAGTGTTGTTACGGCTGATTGGCTACTGCCTGATGCATTGAAAGGACACATTCTGCTTGGTGTTCAGTTGTCAATTTCACAACAGGATGTTAGTCATCAGGGGTGTTGGGCTACCTTCCTGCATGGGGAGAAAATATTTGAAAACTCCACAGTAACTCCAACGGCCCTCTACTTCTATCGATGCATAGTTTGGTGTTTTAGATCATCTATGCAGAGGTTTTTATGTGAAAGGATTTAACTTCTTCACAACACCAAATGGAATAGTTAAAGCTATGGTTGGTAATCCTGTTCAGAAGCGCTTTTTGTTATACTGGGAGAAATGATCCTGCCATCCTGAGAGTCAATACATTATGTGTTCAGAAAAAAGAGGTTAGAAAATTAGACATCTGTGAGAGCTGCAGGTCTGTAAAAACTCTGACCAATCATTGCTGCACACACAGAAGGGCAGGGACTTTTTCTGGGTTTTGGTCCTGCTCTCAACCCCCTCTGTCCTTCAAGTTCCGGGGGTATATTCTTATCTATTGGTTGTCCCACATGGCAATCATTCTGACGCACTCATGTAACGCTAACGTAAGGCATGTTTGTTTCATGTTAGTTTCTGCTTACTGGCTTCTATTGTTTATGTATCTGGTTAGCTTAGCGGTTAGCTTCGGTGTCACAGAATACTTTGAACGTGGAGTTACAATGAACGGCTAATCGCTAAGCTAACCACTAACCTAGCCCCTAACCTAACCGGATACATAAACACCAGGAGTGCGCATACGCCAGCAGTTGGAAACCATGAAGGAACGAGCACGGACACTGGCATTACATGAGCGCGTCAGAATGATTGGCATGTAAGACAACCAATAGATATAGCGATACCCCTCTAACATGAAGAACAGAGTGGAATGAAAGCAGGAACAAAACTCTGTCAAATCCATGCCCTTCGGACGTAGGAGAATGGATCAGTTCGAGTTTTTACAGGCCTGCAGCTCCCACAGAAAACATAATTTTTTTTCTTATTCTCGCCTTTGTGAATACATTATGTATTTACTACTTTCAGGATGAAAGGACTATCATTACATGGGAAGGACTTTACCAACTATAGCTTTAAGTCAGAACCAACGCTTAAAAGCTTTGACCGACGTTCACCCTCGCTTTCCTTATTTTTTTATTCCGCTTCAGTCTGAGAAATGTATTGCTGAAAAGAAGCCATTTCTCCACGCTATCAAAGGACAACTATGATCTGGCAACAACTGAGCTCCGTCTCACATCACTTTAACCCACTATTCCTAATGGTGCAGAATCCTTTCCTGTTGACTTTGGTATTGTAACCAGAAATAAATATTTGTATATTTTGGACCCATCAAAATTTATAAAATAATGTTTTAAATCCTATATATCATTCAGTAAAATGAATACTTTAATTCTGCACCACTCTAGAGCAGAGGTCACGAATGAGTGGACCAGGGTCCGGATCCGGACCAACGTGCTGTCCAAGCTCAACCCAACCTAGATTTTAAACACTGATATATTACTGCATGTTGTCAGTCAGTGTCTAACTTCACTTGCGCTGCTTCTTGTGTTAATACGATATTGTTCTGCAGAGCATCTGCCCCCGGCTGCACAGGATGCGAGTCAGCCAATAAGCTGTCAGACAAGGCTGCTGCTGCTGCTAGCTATTTTAAGACACAGGCAAGTCTGTGGCAAGCCGAAGAACAAGACGAAGACAACAAGAGTGCACTGCTGGAAAAAGTACGGCGGACTGGTGAAAGAAAAGTGAAATGGTGTGCTCAAACATTGGAAAAGTAGACACAGAAAACAGACATTTTAAAGAAGAATTGACTGACGCGTACCTGGTCGTCTTGCCAGGTGGGAGCACAAAAACTGTCTGTCTCATTTGTTCCAAGACAGTCGCTCTCATCAAAAGCAGCAACAATAAGCATCACTACAAAATGAAGCAGATCACATTTTCCCAAATATATCTGCTTACTTCAGCTATTCGTACATAGAAAATAGCCGATTTAAAGGCACAATATGACCGATCCCGCTGCACAGTGTTGCAGTGGGTAGCACTGTTGCCTTGCAGCAAGAGGGTCCTGGGTTCAAGTCCGTCGGTTTTCTCCGGGTACTCTGGCTTTCTCCCACATGATTGACATGACATCCCACTTGTATCAGCTGAATTTAAAGCTACAAGGCAAGGACAATTCAGTCTGTGATCTGCTGACAGCTGTCCAGGCATTCTGAAGAAAACTGGAGATATTCAAACAAGACCTGCAGGGGGACTGCACATACTTCCTTGCTGTCAAGGAACAAGTCAGGGGAGACAAGACTGGATGTGTTGAATTTGTGACTGATCTAGTCACTAGTCCAAGGGTAAAACTAGTTTGACAGTTTCACCCTTGGAGGACAGCCGTTTGTTCATTCAGAACCCATTCCTTATCATTGAGATCTGAGGACTTTCCAAGGAGGTAGGTGACAACTTTAAATGGCCGAATCCAGGGTCTCTTCAACTGAAACTGGCAGCTCTTCTGTCCAATGTGGTGCTAAAAGGCCACGTTGGAGTGTTTTGGTGCTACATCTTTCTGGATCCAAACAATATAAGAGACGGCTTTTCCAACTCTGAAAAAGATGGTCCTACACATTCTGAGTATGTTTGGCTCAACCTACTGCGATGAAGCAGTATTCTCCACCATGAACTTGAAAGATGTGTCAGAATCCTTTTATATATGCCATTAAATCCAGACCACACCATTATCCCATCTGCCCCAAACTTTATACTTTACACAATGCAGTCAGACAGGTGCTCCTGTTCTGGCAACTGCCAAACTCAGACTTGATTTCCAGATGGAGAGGTACTACTTGTCACTCTAGAGAACACTTCTCTACTTCTCTGGAGTCCAACAGTGGTGTATTTAATGCTGCTTCTGACTCTTTGCTTGACCATGGAAACCCATTCCATGAAACTCTCTCCATAATTGAGATAATCTGGGATTGTCCACTAGTTTTTTACATTCAGAACTTTATGGCTGAGTTGCAGTCATTCCTAAGGTCACTTCTGCTTTGGTATAACGTTACCAATGGCTAACTGTGGAATATTTAGTAGCAGGAGAAATTTCAAGGGTTAATGCACTTGCACCTATTGCACAGGTTGATTTCTAGCAGGTTGCTACACTGGAATTCACTGATCTCCAGAGATCAAATCTGTAGAATCAGTCTGGTTTAAGTGTAATAATCAAAAGTCCATCAGTGGCAGCAAGCGGGACAGAACAGAGATGAGATTTGGGCTCAATAATTGACGTCGGACTTTTACGTCTAATTTTTACCAAATTCAACAGAGAACATTTTTTTTTCGTTTTTGTTTACACACTTAAAAAAAACCCAACAGGAATATTCAGTCAATTGGAAGTTGAAAGTTTTCAGTATCTTTTGTGTGTGGATTATTTTTAACTTTTGTTGCTCTCTGAGAGGACAGGCTTTTATGTGCCTGGGATGGGGATGAAGCATAAACCTCCTTCTGACCGTTGCATAACTCAAATCTGAGGCCACGGGGATTGAGTTGTTCTCGCATGTCAGCAGCTGTTTATGAGGTGTGTGTGTGTGTGTGTGTGTGTGTGTACAAATTAATAATTTCCAGCCATTCCAAGTGGCCATTCATCACAAGCTTCTCAAACATAAAGTCACGTGTCTCTGTGATTAGTGTGTGTCACTGTTCCTTGCAGTGATCACAGTTGTATACATGGTCCATTTTGTTTCCTCCCAAACAAAGGAGACAAAGGATTCATTTGTCAAGCATATGGGAGAGTGGGGGCTTGATGTTTCTCCTTGTTGTGTGCTTCTCCTCTGACCCCGGGGCAGCTACATGACTTGGTGGTGGGTGGACTGCGTCCTCGTGTGTCTGAGCAAAGCCAGTTTGTTTCATTCAGTCTGCGCGTTCCTGCAGAGGGCCCCTCAGGCATTCCGCTCCCTGCCCCAAGTCAGAATAATGTCAAAGTCACTTCAGACGGCTTGGAGTTGTTTCCGGTCCCATCACTGCTGTAGCACATCATTCTGCGGGTCACAATTGTCAGATACGTTTTGAGGAATTGGTCTCTGTAATAACTCTCCTGTAGAGTTATATTGTAGATGATGTGTAGTTGCTGAAAGTAAATATGTAAAATGTACTGACTAACCACATTAAAGTAACCCCCAACAAAACGGGTCAAAATTTAACTTTTATCATCTTTCTGTCTTAATCCATTAAAGCTGTCATTTTGAAGATTACACCGAATCTCTTCCAAAAAATTAAACAAAAAAATTATATGTAAATTATGAGTTAATTTCTAACATATCACAATGGTTTTTTTTTTCAACCACAATTTTTCAACATTGGCACACCTTTTTTTAACTATATATTAATAGTGGCTTTTTGCCCGACTTGTACCTGAAGTCAACTTTTAAGTAGCTATGAGCCTCATAAGGCAATAATATCAAGCCATTAATATTAAAGACAAACTTAAGTTTTGTTCTTTTTTTATGAGTTTATTGATAGTATTCTTCATACTACTGACCACAAGTACAAACCAAAAAGCAGCGGGTGCTGTTGTCACATGTAGAATGATTTAGAAGGCATGTACTGTATTTTCTGGACAAAAAAGGAAAGCCTGTTCTTTAATCACAATCTTATCCTAGAAAGACTTGAACATACTGTAGGGATCAAAGGAAACGCATTAGGCTAGTTTAAATCGTATACGTCTGACAATTTGTTCATGTTAATAAATTGGCCTCTGGTAATAAAGTAAAAAATCTTGGTGTTATTTTTGACCGAGACGTGTCATTTAAATTCTATATTAAACAGGTTTACAGGGTTACCTTTTTTCACCTTCGGAATATCGCCAAAATTAGAAATATTTTGTCCAGGAGTGATGCTGAAAAACTAGTCCATGCATTTGTTACTTCAGAGCTGGACTATTGTAATTCTTTACTATCAGGAAGTCCACAAAATGCAGTTCAAAGTCTTCAGCTGATCCAAAATGCTGCAGCAAGAGTTCTGATGATATTTCTCCAATTTTAGCATCTTTTCATTGCCTTCCTGTTAAATTTAAGAATTCCATTTAAAATTCTCCTTCTCGCGTATAAAGCCCTTAATAATCAAGCTCCATCATATATCAGAGCTCTGATTACCCCGTATGTTCCTAACAGAGCACTTCGCTCTCAGACTGCAGGTCTGCTGGTGGTTCCTAGAGTCTCTAAAAGTAGAATGGGAGGCAGATCCTTTAGCTATCAGGCTCCTCTCCTGTGGAACCAACTCCCAGTTTTGGTCCGTGAGGCAGACACCCTGTCTACTTTTAAGACTAAGCTTAAAACTTTCCTTTTTAATAAAAATTATAGTTGGAGTGGCTTAGGTTATCCTGAGCTTGCTCTATAGTTATGCTGCTATAACATTAGGCTGCTGGAGGACATTGAGATCTATTTTTCTCACTCTGCTGAATTCTCCTACTGTCATTTCAACTTTTCACTTTTTGTTCTGTCTTATTTTCCTCTTAATAGTAGGTACACCTGGTCTGCCGTTCTGTTAGCGAGAGGGAAGAGAAAATAACCAACAAAAGGAAAAGTAATAACCGGGAAAAAATAGCCAATATAGACTCTTATTGTTACCAGGTGGAGTGGAAATAATTTGGAGGGAGTGCGGACTCAAACTAATCCGGAGGTTGCAGGCTTTCTGTTGAACAGGTAATTTAATTTAACAGTGAAGTTTATTTTTGGTGTTATGTTAGAAACAGGGCCTGATAGGCAGTGCTATCTATCTCTGTCGGAGGACAGAATAGTTGGACTAAACTGCCCTTTCTTGCATAAAGCCAAAATAAACTTCACTGGTATATTGAATTAACTTACTTGGTTTATTGTTGCTTGCGCGAACTCCGGGCGGGGGCTGCCTTACATGAATGCACTACTAGTTTTGACATTAGTCAGGCAGTCTTGTAGACAGCTCAGGGGTCTGATCAGGTAGTGACACAGTGAATATCCATTGAGCAGAGCAACTTTGCTGCTAACCAAACTCATACTTAAACATTTTAACAGATTTTTGAGCACACTGTACCACACAAAATCAGTCCGTAAGCACAACAAGTATGGTAATTATATATAAGGCGGACCATCAATTTCAAGAAATCTGCTCTTTAATCTTTTACAGCCCTTTAGACACATCAAACAATGCTGTCTCTCTCTGAAATAATGTTTCGTTGCACAGAAATACTTAACCTTGGCCGTGTGATATTTGTTTGGGCATGTGACAGTGATGCAGAGCAGGACTGTGAGATGTTTAACTCAAGCATTCCCATATCTACAGTCTTGTGCCTCCATATCTATCTCACGTTCAACAGCTCTCCATCCCCACCCGCTCCCTTAGCCTTCTGCAGCCTCCTCCCTTCTCCTCTCTGTTCCATCTGCCTGTCTTACCACCATGGGATGCAGAGCCTTCTCTGCCCTTTGACTGAAAACACATCTCTTTAGATAAAAGTATCCCTTTTTAACCTTGTGTATATTTTTAATCTGAGATATTTGCATTACCTTAACTGTTTGGCTTTTAGTTGTACAGTGTCATTAAGTGTCCTGAAAGGTCCTTCTAAATAAAATGTATTATTTCCTATTTTATCTGGTTGTCTAAACCATAGAAAAAAATAGAATCCAATTTTATTTATTTTTTATTCCAGCTCAGTTTGTCTTTAATTATGTGTAGATAAAGCACACGCTCATTCTAAAATGAAAAAAAATATCTAAGTTTGTCCAAATGCCCCCCCAAAAAAACGGAAAATACCCTGTAGCTCCCTGCTGAATCAGAAGACAGCTTTAGCAACTCATTTTCTGTGCTTTTATTTTCTTTTAAGGTAACTCCAATAACAAGAAAAACTCCTGGATTTATGTTCATCAGTGGACGCAGAAGAAGATGCCGTGCAGTGACGTTAAGGCGCCTTGAACCCGTAGCTCAGGTCACCTGAGAGGACTAAGGGCTTCATCATCTCAATGTGACCGACCAGCATTCAGTCAGAGCAGATGCTGAAAGAAAAGATTTCTGCGCCTCAAATATTCCAGGTATGAAGCTTATGTGCATGTGTACATATGAAGTGGGATTAATATATCCAACATATCAGACAGCTAATCAGGACTTTTGTGTGTTTAGTGGAGTCGGGTGTAACTGTGTTCTATGTTTACGTCACACAGTGCCTAAACACACACTTCTCTTTATGTGATACTTTATCTAATCTACCTTCTATTTGCCTTTCTGTCTGTGTGTGGCTGTGTGTGTACGCTACCTATGGAGACCTCAGAACAGAGAAAGCTAATCTAAAATCGGAGAAAGTGAGAAGGACAGGTGAATATAGAAATCCTACCTATTTGGCTTATTGACTGCCGTGCTCAAAATGTTTTATCTAATTTAAGAGAACTGCAGGGATGTTACTGTTGGGTTTTCTGTTTTACAATCATTGGAAATTAATTTATGTTTATTAGTATTTATTTTTTCCATGCCAGGGGTAGGAATTGAATAGAGATCGACCAATACAGGTTTTTTTAAGACCAACACTGATTATTTTGACATCAGGTAAACCAAGACCTGGGGCTTACTCTTTAGATTAGATTAGATTAGATTCAACTTTATTGTCATTACACAGGTACAGGTACAAGGCAACGAAATGCAGTTAAGGTCTAACCAGAAGTGCAATAGCAGGTGGATATTACTGTGAATAGAGTTTTACAGATATGTACAATAGCATAATATATAGATAATTATTATAACAGAGTTTACATGTACTATGAATATATGTACAGGTGGCTATTACTATAGGCAGAATTGTGAGCATAGGCAGGTCTGAATCTTGAAG
Source organism: Fundulus heteroclitus (assembly GCF_011125445.2). Classification (NCBI taxonomy): domain Eukaryota; kingdom Metazoa; phylum Chordata; class Actinopteri; order Cyprinodontiformes; family Fundulidae; genus Fundulus; species Fundulus heteroclitus. The sequence goes on from NC_046366.1 coordinate 7,645,015, forward strand.
CCGATATGGCTTTTTCTTCTTCCATTTACATGAGGAAAATAGCATAATGATAACAAATGTTACACCAGTATCAATTTAAACCAAAAATAAATATTAATTAAAAGGAGCATAGTTCCAGAGTTTATGCAAAAGTTTCCCCCCCTCTGCCCAGATGTTGAAATGACACCAGTGTTGTGCATGGGAGAAGAGGAAAAGCGTCTGCTGCTGCGACTGCACAGCTCTTTTGTTTAGAGGTGTCATGTCCTCTGTGATGAAACTTCCAGCTCAACCAATAGCCTTCATTTAATTAGTAAACGTGTGTGTGTGTGTGTGTGTGTGTGTGTGTGTGTGTGTGTGTGTGTGTGTGTGTGTGTGGACAACATTAGTCAGAGAACCATCCAAAACCCATGGTTGAAGAGTTGCATAGATCCACAAATGGGGCATTTTGGAAGAGTGGGGAAAAATGAAAGCAATTTCCTAAAAGAAAGACATTAAAGTCTTGTTTGTATTTTTGGTATGAGGCATGTAGGGGACACAGCGAACACATGGAAAAAAGTGCTCTGGTCAGATGAGACAAAGTCAACTTTTTAGCCTATGTGCAAAACACAGCGTGGAAGAAAACACCCTGAACACACCATCCCCACAGTGACACATGGTAGCAGGAGCATTATGCTATGGGATGCGGTTCTGTAGGAGGAAAGCTGGTCAGGGTTGACGTGAAGATGGACAGAGCTAAATACAGAGCCAAAAGACTATAGAGAATTCACGGATAGATGTTTAGTTTGCTAAACTGTGTTTTCTAGATATTTTCTGCAGCTTCGAAATGGATAATAACACTGTAATAATACAAACAGGATATAGCCTTAGGTTTTTTTTTTCTCAGACAGTATACCAAAAAGTGGTTCTAATACCCATCGACATTACAGGAGGGTTTATGTTTGATTTGATTTTTTATGTAAAGTTTTTTGGGAAGGAAAAGGAGTTTTAAAATCTCTAATAATTAGCCAGCAGTTTGGTGATAAACTACAATCGGTCATTGTGGGATATTCAAAGTAGGATAAATAGTGTGGTTGTAGAGCAGTTAAAAGTAACAATTGCTTTGATTCATCTAACACTTCTAGCTTTTAACTGTAGTAAAATAAACACCATATCTCTGACGGCAGACTGAATGTAGACAGACAGGAAACAAACGAGTGTTAAGGTACTAAACGGATGTTGGACGCCGGGCGGATCTCCCAGAATAGCAGCAGAGGTGGGTGAGGGCCTCAGAGGCAGACAGAGGAGAACGTCGAGGAGAGTTAGCCTCTTGGAGTCAAAGTGGATACGTGGGTGGGAGAGAGGGTGGTGTTATTTTAACCCCACCAACCCACTACTGCGGTTTGGTCTGGGGTCTGGTCTGTCAACACACTCCTTGCAGTCGTTTTCTGTCCTTCGCCTTTCATTTATGACACCATGGTTTTTTTTTTTTGTGTTTGGCCACTATCCCCTCTCAGTTTTCTAGTCCTCCCGGCAGAAACACAGGCATTGTGTTTCAACCTCCCCCCCTGCAAGGTAGTGAGGTGTGTGTTGCCTTCCGGTGCATTGTGTGTTAGCTGTGCTGTTAATGCATTAAGTTTCCACATTGAGTGTCTCTGTAATGGATCACCTTGTGACACCGGCATTTTAGAGCCTTTGGCTGAATGAAGGGATGCTTCAATGGATTTAATTTCAAGCTCTGCTTGTCCATTAAAAAGATGAAAATGTGAAAATAAGCCTCAGTACAAGGCAAAGACTGCTTGTGGGAGACACAGTCTGATTCTATGTCTACTTATGTTGTTTTTTTTAGGTTTCGTCTTTTGTTTTAATTGTGGTTTTGCTTTAAAAGGGCATTCCTGGATGTACCACCGCCCAGCAATACAGCACTACTGAGTAAAGGTGGGAGGAATATACTTACTGGCCTGGGGCCTCTGCTGGGTATCATATCATCCTTTTTTCTGTTTTCTCTGCTTTCCCACCTTTCATAGAACTTGAGTTTTAAACATGTTTCAGGTTGTGTGTCCCAGTCAGAGATCTGTGACCAATTACTGATCACTGGTGTCTGTAAAGCTATGACTTAGCAATATTGGTTGTAGCAGATTATGGTTCCCCAGAGGCACAAGAAAACAGGATTTTGCTCATTTGAAACAAAGACACAATGATTTTGTGTTATTTTACTACTACTGCTCCTAACCCTGAACCCAACATCCCCACATTGACACATAGTAGTGGCAGGCACATCAAGATATTTTTCTTTAACGAATGGATACTGAGCGAAATGACTAGCATCCACTGGAGGTTAGCTACCTGTGGCAATCTGAAATACCAGCATCCATGAAAAGTAACTTTCCACAACTTTTGTTCTTCCTGACTTCATTCTAACTATCTAATTCAGTGGTCCCCAATCCTGGTCCTCGAGGGCCAGTGTCCCTGCAGGTTTTACATGTGTCCCTGATCCAACACACCTGACTTACTTCCCAGTGTGCTGTCAAGTTCTCCAGAGTCCTCCTAATGACCTCATTATTTGACTCAGGTGTGTTGAAGCAGAGTAACAAATAAAAGTTGCAGGACACCGGCCCTCGAGGACCAGGATTGGGGACCACTGATCTAATTGATACTGAAAATTGCAAACGTTGACTTCTCAAGCAATGACTTCCACACCAAAGAGTATCAGGGTTAGTATAATGTACCAACACCTGTAAGTTTGTCTTCAAACTTTTTTCAATCGTGGAACCCCTTGATTAATGGAGAGCGTGTGCAAGGACCCCCTTCCATGTCAGCCGGGGTGAATGGAAGTCTTGATTGTTATTGTTGAATATTGCCATCACAATAACACACACACACACACACCAAATTAAACAGTCGGTGCCTCAGGAAGCAGCTTGTATTGTTTTTAGCTTTCATCTCGTCTGTTTCTCTGCATCACTGCACTCTCTTGGACCGGAAGAGGAGTTTACTCATTGACTACATGCACACGCAGAGTATGGTCGGAGATGATGATGCAATTATTTAGGCAGAACAGCACCACACAGACAGGACCCTGACTCTCCCATACAAGCAAGTAGTGTTCTCATTTGATGGTGCGCCAATGAACTCTGAATGAAACGGAAACCCTGAAAGTCTTTGGATTTAATAGGAGTTGAAAGTTTAAAATTACACACATGCTTACAGATTCTGTGGGATTTTTATTGATTTATTTCTAAACAGAGGGAAAACAGCATGCTGCTTCATGCCAATGTCAGTCATTGGAGCACCTTTTCTGAAAATAGCACACTTGACAGCCCTAGATGTTACAGAGAAACATTAAAGATAATTATTAACACCTAACTTGGCATGCTTTTTGAAAATGCTCTGCATCAATTTCCATTTCAGCTATATTAGTTTAGTGTCATTAGTGTAGTTTTGCCGTATAGTAACTTTCAAATTCAGTCAAAGTTACAAGTTCTTATTAGTTTCTAATGCATTTTCCTTTTACAATTAAAGGACTTTATACATTTATCTGAGAGAGCCAAGGTTTTTTGTTGATTAGTTAAAAAAAAAAAGTTTCATAAAAAACAAATTTCACATGCATGATTGGGGTGAAAATAATTTCTTTTGAAAACATACTTTTGAAAGCTTCAAATTTTACTTTGTTTTATGTTCTCACACTGCCACCTTATGGCCAGATATAGTAATTAAGAATTAAGAAGCTTTGTCATGTGTTACCATAATGACATTTTTGGTGAGAAAATCTCAGAATGCACATAGTTACACATAACATGAAGACACAACAAGACATGATCTTTATTTATTTATTTGCACTGGGCAACCACATCACTCCTGTGGGGTGGGGGTGGGCGGCTTAAGTCCTTAGCAGCTAATTAAAACAGGAAAGGTAAGACTACAACATCATAAAAGTTTAATTGATTTGTATGAACTTTGCGTATACGTCAAGCTGGTGTTACTTTTACCTCATGAGCTGATCTGAACTTCCAAAAATTCCCCTTTCTCCAGCTCTCGCTTCCAGAAGCACTGCTTTGACCAGAGCCACAGTGGTATCCATATCCCTTAAATCTTTCTGCACTATGCCACATTAGAACCAGAAACCTCAGTTTTAATAGGAATGTATGTGATGAAATAAAACAATGTAAATGTCCCTTGGGCCCACGGCTGGAGCTGCCCTGGCATGGCTGGCTGCCGGTGGAAACCACTGGCCAGTCCCCGCGGCTCCTGGGGGCTTCGGCGTTGTGGCTGTTGGGGGGTTTCTTGGGGCCCATCTCTGCCCTTCCCTCAGTTGGGAGAGGCAACTTTCCCTGTGTTGGTCCCTCTTGTGCACCTTTGCTCGGGGGGTACCTTTGTGCATCTGGGGTTGTAGTTCCCTTGGCATCTGCCTCGGTGCTCTAGGAGGCGGATCTTTAGCTCCTTACAACCAGTATTGAGCTAACTTGTCAATAGACAGTTGAGGAATGCAATTACTCTGTATTGACAGCCTGATGTAATAAAGACATAATCCTCTGGTCAACCCCGTCAGTTCACAGATTAAATAGTTATGTGTGTTCATAACTATCTGTCTGTTTGTCTGTAAAGATATATAGCTTATATATAGAAAGAGATAGAGACAGACAGACAGGTTGTTTAATTTTTCAACACAACTACTCAATAAATATAAAACAGTTTTATGCAATTGCTGGCAATAATCATGACTGAAGTGTGTCAGGACGTGATCTGGCGCTATTTAGAAGGGTACATTTTATTAAAATTAACGGTGAACATCTACAAACGTTTAGTAATTTACTACATGCTGTGATCTTCTTGGAGGGTTCTTGTTAGCGGGGCGGGGAGCCCCCCTTGTAGAATGGTAGGGGAAATGCTGAGAGACATGTTCAAAGCTTGGGATATTGTTTTATAACTAGGGCTGGATGATAATTCAATAACGATACATATCGATTGATAGACATATATCGAGGATAGTTAAAAAAGGGTCAATAACAAGTTCAAGAAAATATATTTTCCATCCTTTTGCATTCTAGTCTATCATGTGAGTTAATATTACCGTCATCATTACATCCTCCCAAACAATCACAAACGCAGACCCAGGAACGCACCGCATACTTTTTTCTTTTCTAAAAACTTGCGGTTTTGATAGGTTAGTTGAATAAAGGATTGAGTTTGAATTCAGTGTACGTATGTTCTGTATCTAAAAATGTCGCTAAGCAACAGCATAAAATGGCCAGGGCTACACTTAAAATACATTTGGAGTTTGTTGATAATTATCAAAATCTATCAATATGATTTCTATTTTATCGATATGTTTTTTTTTTTCCTATATCGTCCAGCCCTGTTTATAACATAACCCTCTTTAATCGTCTCCACAGCATCTTCCTTGACTTGTCTGCTGGGTTCCTTGGTCTTCATGATGTTGTTTGTTCTGCTTCTGGTCTCAGATCTTTGACAGAGAACAGCTGGATTTATACTGAGATTAAATCCTAAAACGGAGGTACTCTATTTACTTACAAGTTGATTCGTGGACGACCATTCGTTTAACTTGATTCCATTCAGGGAAAATAAAGGGGATCAATATTAATGCACAAAATGATTTTCAGGTTTTGCTTGTTAAATAAATTAAGAACAATGCACTTCTTTCCTTTTTGTTTTTAAAATCATAAACCATGCTTACTTTTCATATATAAAATGAAATCTCTATAAAACACCTCAATGAAGCACGTTGTTGGAACTAAAGGAAGGATTTGGGCTGTGCTGATTACCAGACAGCACGGTAAGGCATGTGTGCTGAAGGTGTAAAATGTGGTGTCATTGTGGTCAGCCTGCAATGTCACCAAGCACACATTCAAAATTTCCCAGCAGGATGATCTTTACCTTTTGGATTATTTGCATACATCATCTCCTGTGAGTTTTCTGACGCCGAAACAAAGATTAAGAAATTTGGGGTTGGGGGGGGTCCTTGTGAATGTTGGTTTTGCCTTTAACCTTGTGAATGTCGCTGCCCTCGGTGGGGCGCTCCTTAATCCCACCCGTTTTGCCTTCAGGGCTCAGAGTGTGCCAACACCAGGTGCAACCATGTGTCCCTTCAATATTTCCTGGAAAGTCAACATGAGACTAGGATTAGATGGGGTTTGTGTGTATGTAAAAGAGGCACATACGCATTGACCCCCACACTCTGACTTTGTGTCCTTTGGTTTCTGAGCCTCACCTCTGTCCAGAGAGGATTTGCACAGCGTGCCTGCACTGCTCTAATTTGGCTTATCTGAAAATCTTTCTGTGAAAGGAAATGAGAGAGGATTTGTGGTGGATAATAATTTCTAAGTTGGTTTGAGACGCTGAGTGGATGGAAACTATTAGGAGGTCTGACTCTGTCTGACTGTAACCCTCACTGAGCTGGCATCGGCCCATGTGTTTGAACTATCTATGAAGGGCACCCTGTTGGTTAGGAAGAATTGTTTTATTTTTATTATTTTTGTATCCCCACTTGCTGACCCATCTAACCTGACTCTCACCAGATGGATTTCATTCCGTACAGCTCCACACATCCATCTGGGATTGCTCCATTGAAGATGCATTTCAGAAGGAGGGGCCTTATAAAAAAAATCTTGCATATGATTGGATAAACCACTTGTCCGTCATCTTTACTGAAGCGCTACTTCAGCCACTCACATCAAAACCAACCCGTGATAAAGCTTTTGCCAAACCCTGTCGGGAGAAGGGCGTAAACGTCATTTCCACTAACAAAAGCCTTCAAAGCCGTTCGCTGGTGTTCTTTTAAAGAATTAATATTGGGTAGATTGGACAACACTGATTTAAATAGTAGCATAACTGTTACTGCTTGCTTCCTCGCTGCGAGCCGACAATGTTGTCTGAATCCAAACAGTCACTTCTCTGATATGTCACATCTACCAAAATCCCACCCTGCAATCCTGATTGGCTCGTCCATTTTATGTGGTATTGAAATCGCTCTCAATGGCAACGATTCCGGATGGATGTGTGGAGCTCTGTGGAACGAAATCCATCTGGCGAGAGTCAGGTTATGATCCATTCTCTGTAACTTCAAACTTTTCACCCTACTCCACTTGCATTGTGCAGTCTTGGCGACATTAACTGTGATGCTCTTTGTTCTTAATGCTTTCTTTTCCAAAGCTACACGGATCAGAGGTTTCTGGCAAATTTCTTGTCTCAGATTTTTTTAAAGCTTTATCTACCAATACCAAGTTTAGTTGATTTCTCTCTATAGATGGGTAGTAGGTAGTAGGTAGTGCACATGCGCTCGCCCACTCTCGTTCTAACCTTTAATTGTACTGTTTGCCATCCGGCTGCCAGGTCTGGTACAATTAGCATAATGGTTAGCATTAGTAACCATTTAACTTACTTTTCCAGAAGGAAAGCAACAATCTCCGTGTGACTTCTGAGCCTATCTGCTTCCTTAAGTCGGCACCAATGCTTAAAGCTTGACTGATGTTCACCCTGGTTTTGCAGCTTTTTTTTGGTCTGCTTGAATCTGAGAAACGTAACACAGAGAAGAAGCCATTTCTCAGCACTATCATTGAGACTCTGTGTCAACATATTTACTTTGGCATTGTAACCAAAGTAAATATTTAGATATTTTGGACCCATCAAAATGTATAGAATTTTTTTTTTTTATAATATATACTATATATTTTTAGTAAAATTAATAATTTTATTCCACAACACTCTAGATGTTCTGTAGATGTATTATTTTTGAAAAATTCATTGTTTTGATGAAATAGTTGTAGCTATAACCACACTCGGAAGTCTTGAAAATATTCTAAAATGTGATCTTAGCCGTGTTGTGATTGGCCACTTGTTATTTTCATTAAGGATTGAAGTGATGTTGCAACATTAATATCAGGGGAGTTTTACTATTATTTTAAAAACTAAGCTGAATGATCAGACACTTTAAACGTTCTGTAGCACCTTATATTAGCGATGGTATGGTTAGAATAATTAGCATTATTAAATGATTACCTCATTCAAAGAAAAATTACCAGCTGTTAAGAAATATTTACAGTCATGAAAAAACATGAGCAGTCATGATGTGAAACCTAAGCAGCAGACTGGCTACCACAACATATGGCCTGAACAAATAAAGCTAATATCAGTGAGTTAGACTTGTGCTGCATTGTTGTGCAGCAAAAAGGAATGATATTATATTATGCATAAGAACCAGTAAGGTTCTTAAGGGAGACGGGTCCTATTTATTTGATTTCATATTTTTCATTCCTTTATGTTTGCAAAGTTATCAATTTAATTACAGTTGTTTAAGTTAGTCCACACTTCAGATAGTTTTGATAAAATAAATTAACAGAACCACATATGGTAAACGGCTAACTGGGTGTTAGCATAAACCTCCTGTGCATCATTACCTTAACTGGTATGTTGCTCATGCAGTTCTGGTTCTGATGCTTACCAGCCAAGACTGGAGCCCAGTTTAAAACCTGGTGTCATCTGTTCCCACAATGATAGAAAAACAGCCAGTACATCAGTATCTTCATGCAAATATTCCCAAACACTGAATATTTATTCGTAATTTTAGGAAATGTGGCCACAAGTTCATGTCTAAAACTCTTAATATTTGCCTCAGTGTGCTGATTGGGCAAGAGGGTTTAGGAAACATGGATTTAACAGATTCATATGGACCATCAGGTTTTGATTAGAAATAAAAAGGCAGAATGTGCACAGGAAGCTGCAGCTTTCTAGCATTGCATACCGATGCAACTTCCAGCTTTTCTAGCTTCCTAAGTGGGATATGACATCACAGCTATGTCAACAGTTTCCCAGAAACATTGGGCTCGGTGCAGCTGTGGCGTTCCTGTGGTCCGCATAAGCTGCTTCTTTAGAAAGCAGTGTAGTGTAACATCTGGGAACAGTTGCAGAGCTGTGGGAGGGTGTTGCTACAATGGTCTATAAGAAGCAGGGCCTCAGTCTCAGTGCGATTGTTTTAAGTGTGGGGCCAGAACAGATTGTGTCGAGGCTTTGTCTGGTTTCTCTGAGGAAACATGTAAGTAAGTGTTTTTCTACTTTAACTGTTTAAGAAATATTTTGTTTCTAAAAAAGAAAATCCTGTTAAGGAATCTGTGTATATGATCAGATGGTAATTAGCATAATTAGGCCAGTTTGTCTTCTGGTGGGGTGACTGACTAATAATAATAATGATGATGATGATGATGATGATGATTTTTAAACAATATAAATCCCTACATAACATGTTTTGCAATAATACTAATCTGCTGCTAAATGGGACTGGCTTTATGTTTTGCACTGTTTTATTTGTAGTAGAAATTGTACAAAGAAAATTACAATTTCAAAAATGACTATTCTGGTTTTCATTTCATAGCAACAAAAATTTCAATCTATATTTATTTTAGTTGTAAGACTTTGTATCACATCTATTTTCCATTGTCTGTTCTGTTTTCAGTTTGTGCCAGTTATGTCGTATCAAAGTAATGAATGATCTACAGCTAGTCTAAGTCCTAGAGTTAAATTTCTTTAACTTGGACAATGGGTAGATTATTGAAAAATTACTAGAGCTGCACCAATTAGATAATCTTTCTCATTATTGATCACCAGTTTAGTAAAGCTCTAACCTTTTGAGAATCTGACTCCAATTTCTTGTTAAGAACAATAAATAACAAAGATTATTCCCATATTGAAAATTGACTTGTATTAAAATTGTTTATATTAAATAAAATATAAATATTTTTTAAAAGATTTCTTAATAGAAAACTACCTAATTCCCCAACTCATTATGGAAAGAAAAGCTGGAAATTTGTGTTGGATTGTTAAATCCTTGATGTTTTTTTTGTAATGATAAAAAACATTTTAGCATCCAGTCAGTCGTGACTGATCATAAATGATTTAAATTAGGACTAGAGGTGACATCACACCCAGTGTGTGAGAGAGCAGAAGGTGTTACAAAATGTCATAATTTTCTGAAAAGCTGAACTAAAATTTATAGTTGAGGATTTGCAGAAAACCTCCAGATTATAGAAGCCCAGCTTTAAACGAGAGGATTTTGTAAGCTTCCACCTTTTTAAAAGGTGGAAAGCTAAAATGCATGTTTCTCATAATGATTTAGTCTAAAGTCTTTATTAAATGGTTTATAGTTTTATTAGTGGAACAATGTTATCTCACTCAGTAACCTAATTTCTAACCCTGATTGAATTTCCACATTACAAAGCTCACATCAGAAGCTCACACTTCTGGATAAAAGCTTATTGCTGCCCCCAGAGCCTGAGGTCTACCCACTTAATCATAAAGAGACAGGAGGGAGCCAGGACTTGGTGCTTGAGGGGCTCTAAACGGTCATTTAAAGCGAGGGATTTAGGCATCATGTGATACTAGGGCTGGTAACGGTGTGTCATTACACCCACAGCCTGTCTGGTGACTTCTCCCAGAGCTCCATCATGGAGCTAGAGAAGGCGTTTACATGTTTTAACAGGCTTCCCTAGCAAAGGATTGGTCTAGTAGGGTCAAAGGTTGAGAACTAGAGGAGGTCCCAGATTGAGTTTTTTTTTTCCCCCCAAGTGGTTTTCCAGGTTTCTGAAGCTGAGATTTGAAAGAATGGTCTAAAAAAAGTTGTGAATGCTTTTCATTTCTTTTGCTAGTGAGAAATTTAGATGGTCTGTGTTTTTGTTCAGTTAACCATGACAGTGTGGAATATGTGTTTTTGTACACTTGAGATTTGATTCAAATCATTTTTGAACCCCAGACTTTGAAATTTCAGTCAGATTAATTTAGTTGTTCTCACACAAGTAAAGCCCTACAATTGGGGAAAGAGGGTGTGCTTTCTATTTCGTACAATAAATGCTTGTTTCTCCATGTGCAGATAGGCATATCTTTTGTTTGGTTGTGAGCCATTGTTTGTGTTTTTTGTCACAGCTAGCCTCAGAAGAGCAGATAGTGCTTGGAAGAGTTGGAGAAGCGAGAGCAAGTGAGTGTTGTTCAGTCAGCTGCGGCTAACCTGAGGACATTAACAAGAGTCTGAGTACCCCTGTTAAGGAGTAAATTGTCTCACTGAATATTTTTAGGAAGTTCTGACTATTTGAGTGCATTTGGGTGAGGAAAATTGGACAGTACTCTGTATAACATTGCAGAAGGTTGGAGCATACAAAGAGGGGAATCTTTGACCACGTTTCTTTGTACAATCCCTGCAAATCTTTTGCAGTTCTCTCTTCTCTTCAGCCAGCCAAAAGGATCTCCACAGTATTTGGGTCTATGGAAATGGAAAACACAGACTTTATATCTGAACCTTTCCTGTTTTGATTTGATTATATATTTTGGACCATTATTATATGGCATGATCAAGCTCCACATGCTTGCATATGTGATGGAGGGATAGAATTTCTTTTTTTCTCCTTACATTATTCACTACCAGCCTGTTGCTATGTGGATGATCTTTAATGGTTGTTATGGAGACGTGGGGACCTTGGGATCTCATTGCTGCAGTTCTCCAGCAGTAACGTTTGGATATTCATTTTGCCTCCCTTACCATCTTTCTCAAGCTTGCGGCTTGAAGAAAAGGGACCTCTGCCTCAATCGTTATATTTACGCCCCAATGAACCAAAATCCATGGCTTATGAATTAATTTTTCAAGTTGATAAGAGTTTCTTGGAACATCTAAGATCTAACTAAAAATAATTTTACAATTCTGATGAATTTCAATGATTTTCTTTTTGTTTGTACTAATATTACCAGGTCATCCCAAGGCACTTTACAAAGTCAGTCCAATCATCCAGACAGATTGGTTAAAAAGTTTTCTAAGGTAACACAGCTGATTGCATTGAGGCAACATTCACTCCTGGATGAGCATGTAGCCACAGTGGACCACCCCTGAATTGTGTTCACTTCACAGCAATCCCTCATACCGAGCATGCATGAAGCAACAGTAGAGAGGAAACCTCCCCTTTAACAGGAAAAACACAGACTAGGTTTTAATATGGGACATTTTGCTTCAGCCAATAAATAAGCTCAAATTAAATGGCGGCTTTTACATCTTTTAGTGTCACATTATGCTAGTGGACATGCCAGTAAATTCAGCTGTTTGTCTAAAAAATTCTCAACTGCAGCGGTGCAACTCACGCCACAACTTTGTAAAGACTGACAGGCAGGGATGCACGTGTGCATTGTTCTTTTATGACTGTTTTTTTTCCACCATCCAGATGTCCACTTAGTGAGGATCCAGATGGCCCGGATGCCCTCCCTGTAGTGGAGAGGAGCTGTTTCATGTACACACATGTGCACAAACAAACAAACAAACACACAAAGCCACATGGCCATGTTTTTCTCCCTCTCAGAGGAGAGATTAACTCTCCTCATTAGGACTCCCTCCACCACCCCATCCCTGCAACTCGCTCTCCTCTCCTCCCGTTTTCCATCATCTTCCTGCCTCGCACTCATTGGCTACCTCTGCGAGGACCACCACTAACTGGACCACTGTGACCGCAGGACACCAGAGCGGGGAGGAGGTGGGGATTGGTTGATGTTGCCACGGTAATAGAGGAGGCGGTCACTCACCAAGTCATTGAGGCAAAAGCTGAAATGGAAAAAAATAAAATAAAATGTAGACGGGTGCAGAAAGCAGGATGGAGGCTGGAGCAATGAAAGGAGGGAAAACCAATAACAACAACAACAGCGGGGGATTAGCCATGGACCATGCAATTAGTTGGTGCATTTAGGACAAAACTGTGTCAAACATCCCCCACCAAACCCCTGGGTCTTATCTTCGGAGCTGAGCTGCCAGATTAGAATCCTGGGATGATTGTAGATAAACAAAATAACGCGGGTGTGAAATTATAAAAGCGGCTTGTCCCAGCTCTCCGCTGAGGCACGTGTGCCGTCGTTGAGAGAGCGGCGGTTGGCTGACCATAGCGATGCCTGGAATAATAATGAGGTAGAGAGAGAGACAGAGGGAGCACCGCTGGATTTAAAGAGCATGCGTCAGCATGACTGCAGAAGGCACGAGAGCCGGGGAGAGAGAGAGACACGGTGACAGGAGAGCTGAGCACCGTCGAGTCGGATTGAAGCACTGACGGTTGTGACTCGATGGAAATGATCTGCTGGATTCGTCTCCCTCTGTGACACACCTTGATCGCATCAGTATAGCAGTTGTTCCATCCTGCAGCTACAATAATAAAAATGGACTTTTCTGTTGTAGAAGATAGACATTTCCTGCTGAACCCTGCAGAAGCTACAGAGATTCGAAAAGGATCAACTCCGGAGCATCCTCTTCATTTCTGCAGAAACTGACTTTGCCTTGTTTGGCGTGGAACATCGCTGCCGGCTGCTTCCACACACATGCAGTGATCAGCACCTGTGTTCCCACTCATTGGTCGGTCAGCGAAGGACGCCCTGTTGTGAACCAGTGAAACGGAGGTTCTCATTGTCCGGGCCTTTTCAGCGAGCGCTGACTCAGCCCGAGCGTCCAAGGGAATCATGCTGGCATCGAATTTATCCGCAGCATAGTTCAGATAGAAGTCATACTGTAATGTGCCCAGCTGACTGGAATGATGCTGTATGCGCTGTGCTGTGCTTGTCCTCCCAATGACAGCGTGGAGCTCGCAGCCAGTTGACTGAGCGGCAGAGTGTGAGGGTTGCTCGCTGATCGGGAGCAGTTGCTATTAGAGGTCTTTGAGGACTCACATCCACACCCCCACACTTTGGTGAGGGCACCGGTTGGGTGCTTACCCAAAATGGGAGAGACGGGAGAATACCAGAGGCTGCAGGAGACGGCCGAGTCTGACTACCAAAGCCTGCCCAGCGATGATGAAGAGGTAAATGTCTCAAGCTCACCTTGTTTATGCCAGTGACAGATGCATTTCAACAGGTTTTAATCGGGTTTTTTTTTTTGTTTTTTTGTTTTTTTTTTTAAGTTAAACTGCGGCAGGATATTTTCTAGTGCTGCTTTGACTTCATGAGTTTGGTGCAATGTTTTTAGAAATATGTCCCTTCTGCAGTGAGCACAGTGGTCCGTTTTCTTGTGAATGCTATAAGGTTGTACAATCTCACAGCATTCTGGGGTATTTTGGTGCTCAGTCTTTAGAGGGGAGTTTCATGATATTCTATTGTCTAAACTTAGTTTCTTTGTCATGATTATCTGCCTCTGTGAGGCATTTAAAAAAATTACTTCACTCCTCTCTTCGTCACCGGTGACTAGGGCAGCCATTGTTATGCGTTTTCCCTCTTGCTATCTGAATTGAGATATTTCATTACCTATTGTACATTCATGTCACATGTTGAGAAGTTGTCTTCACACTGGTTTGTCACCAGCACCTCTGGTCCACTATGCATACCACACCAAGGGCTGGGCTGAGCTGTTACAAGCATGAGGTCATTGATGATGTGCTCCCGAATAAGCTCAGCGAAAGGCAAAAGAGTGACATCTCATACCTTCCCACATGATGCGTAATGCCCCGCACGTTGTTGTAAATGCAGTGACGCCCCGGATGAAGCCAGTTCAACACTATTTTTGGCATTTAAAAATATATTTACGTTTGGTTACCCGTCACAAATTTTTTTTTTTTTACCTTAACAATTTGTGGACTTCCTGCACACTATGGAAAAGACTGGAATTTGAAACTAATCATCCAAGTTTGGAAAATATTTGTTTTTCAAGACATCATTTCTTTTCACATAATCTAGTAATGGGGTCTCCAACTCCAGTCTTCAAGTGCCACTGTCCTGCAAATGTCAGATGTACCTCTGCTCCAACAGACCTGAACCTAATGGCTCAATCACCTCCTTAGCATGTCATGAAGTTCTGGAACGGCCTGGTAACCAGCCATTGATTGGATTCAAGTGTGTTGGTGAAGGGAGGCATTTAAAAGTTAGATAATGTAAGCTCTTGAGATGTGGAATTGGAAACCCCTTGTGTAGTAGATGTATCCTTCTGTTTGTCCATCAGTCAGTTCATCAATCTCCTTATCCATCAAAATCCAGGAATCCATCTACATGTTTGTCCGTCCACACATCTGTGTCTCTGTTTTTCCTTCCATCCATGGTTGTCCATCCACACATCTGTCTGTCTGCCATCCTTCCTTCCTTTCTTAAACTCTTCCTAAAGGTTTTTGCTGGGTTTCTGTCAGTATCACCAGTGTACAGATATCTTCTGTAGATTCATCACATACTTTTTGTTTTTTCCAAAATGGGCCAAAACAACTGAAGAACTCTGATGATTTAAATCTGGATTAGTTTGATATCTGTAATGCCCCTGTATTCCACCGTGGGAGCATTGTGAGTGATACTTCCCGCCACACACTGCCCCTTTGACCACTAGACTGTCTTTGATACAATTCCCGCTCAGATTAAAGGAGCCCAGTAACATGGCTGAATATGTAGTTTTATGTGTCCGTTTAAAAGAGCTGAATGTTCTCTGTGTGCCGAGGGTTCTGTGCTCCACCTCAGCGGAGTTAAGGCGGTGTACGCTGCAGCTGTCCCCGTCGCTGCGGGCTCAGTCCGATCTCCTCCTGCAGCTGCAGCTACAGGCTGAATAAAGGGATTTGCACGTAGCCGGGTACCGGTGTCAGATGGGACCGGTTCATGGGGTCACAGTATTTGTACAAAAATAGAGTGGACATGTATAACAACGATGGAATTGCTTTAATTTATCACATAAACGCAACGATTATTCTGATTGTTGCTAATATAGCCATGCAACAGTTTATGATGATATTTATGTAAGTTCAAGCAAAATTTAACACAGACTAAATTTGTAGTATCTTTTAAGCGCCTATTAATACTGAACAATATTCCTCTTTGCCATCCTTCAAACCCAAGTATAAGAAAGTGGTATTGGCTTGTTAGTTAGTCCAGCTAGCGGCTTGTAACAGACGTGCTCCACATTGCTTGCCAGTTGTTTTTAAACTGTGTGACCTTAATAATGGTGCTGCTTTATAAATGTCTTTATTTTTATATCATGAATTTAAAATATATATATATTTTTATCCATCCATTGTACTATATATGCCCGCTTTTCTGTGCAGGGTTGTGGAGGGAGGGCTGGTGCGTATCTTGTTGGGTGAAAGAGGGTAAACCCTGGATAGATGGACACCGTTACTCCTCAGAGGCAAATTAGGCAATTTTGAGAGATCTGTTAACTTAAAATGCTTGTTTCTGGACTGAGGAAGCTGTAACCCAGCACATACACAGACACGAAGTGCAAACTCAATGAAGAAAACAAAAAAATGCACGTTTGCTGTATGCCGTCCAGCATGTTATCTGCTGAAGTGTTGTACTCTGTCGCCTGCAGAAATATCTCAACAAGCTGTAGAAAACGGCTTTGTTTTAGATGGCTTCTTCTATCTCTGTGCTGCTTCTGACTTCAGTGTTAAACTCCATTGCATTGCTGAAAATCACTAAGTTAGAGTCCTCTTTATTCAGTTGGAGCATCCACACTGAACAGTGTTGTTCTCAGTGTATCCTGGTAGAAATTGTGTTTGGTGGCGTTTGCTCTTTTTGAAATTGGCCTGGAAGTTAAATATTGTCTGATTCAGGTCAGCAGCCATTTTCTCATCACATGTTTTTTTTTGGTTTTGTCATGAAAAAAAAGGCAAAAGGGTCCCTCCAGTCGCTTCCTGCAAGTTCCAGTGGCTTTTAAGTCAAACAGATTGTACGATTTTGCTGTATTTTAGCTATAGAATTGAGTACATATTGTTGGTTTATTAAACTTTCTGTTTATGCTTCGTGCTGCACCTCAGTCATGATACTTCTATGGCATTTTGCACCAGCACCCATCTCCACCCTCTTAACCGGCTTTACTAGGATCAAACAAAGAATGGCTGCGGATTGGGGTGTATTTTGGGGATTAGGGGAACATCATTGGGAGGGTTGTTTTTGTGGTTGGGATTTATGGGTATTAAGTGTGGCCATCAAAACAATCTTTGTTGCCAAAAGGGTAGACACATATTCCCTACATGGCCTGGTACTGGCTTGTTTTTTTTTACGCAGGGTTCCTATTCTCACCACAGCTGGTTACCGTATCATCAGGCCTCTCCTGTGCTCACACTATGTAGGCTGAGCTTCTGGGGATGGTGAGGGAATGCCAGGCTTCGTCAGATGTGTGTACTATCTGTGAGATCAGCAATGACGCATGTCAGTCTGTCCGTGCATGCAGGACTCCATCAGTGAAATCCTGCGTGTAAAGGGTGTGTTGCTGTTTTGCTTGCACAGTTGTAAGGGGGATTATCACCGCCATCATTCTGCGTCGGCAGCTTTTTGGTACCGGTTAGCAAACCACAAACGCATTTTGCTGCCAAAAGACTCAAAGATGAACTCTTAAGGTAGCTTAAACTGTACGTCACTGAGGGTACCTCTGATGGAAGCACATGTCTTTTCATGCCTTAAACAGAGTACAGTATGGATCACATTGCAGAGACGAGCTTAATGTGATTGTGTGTTGCAGAAAATGCTGACCCCGTACCGCTTTTCTAATTTATGAGAATCTTATTAGCATAGAAACCACTAATTTGATGCCACTTTCGGATAATACAATATACAGGCTTATAATTTAAGATATATAGCATTACCATCCTTTAATGTCTTGCTGCTTGTACAGTCTGGGACTCCTGCTGCTGTTTGAGGAGGAAGCATGAAAGATAGAAGGTAATAAAGACCAGATAGAAGCAGCTGGACATACACGCAGTGGATGCCTCTGGATGGATACCCAGGCAACAGAGATCCAGACGTAATGACTATCCACTGCGTTTCAACATTATAAAATCCGATTAAAATTAAAATGTATTATGCGTATTTATATATCAGTGTGACATCAACTAAACTGTTTTATTTGGGTTTTATGCTATAGATCACCACAAAATAGTTTCTAATTGTGATGTGAAAGGAGAATGATACATGGTTTTCAAATTTATTTTAGTTTTAATTTTCACAAAAAATTAAATCTGAAAAGTGTAATCTGAATTTGTATTCAGCTGTCACTCCTTGGTCAACATTTTACAAAACCACCTATGGCTGCAATTCCAGCTTTATGTAGCATGTGTTATGTTTAGATCCAAGGACTGATATATTTTGACAATTCATATTTTCAAGATGGTTTAAGCTGAATCAGATTAAAGTTAGAGCATATGTCGATGTCAAGTTTCATGTCTTGCTACAGATTCAGTCAGACTTATGTGTAGAGATGAATATGTGGCGTTCTAGAAACCATTCTAATGGTGTTGTCGTGCTGGAAAGTGAACCTCTTTGTTGCTATAGACATGTAGGAATATTACCTGAAATGCTCAATGTAAGAGAATTTTAACATAATTATTATAAATATTCTTAGGCTGTAAATGTTTATTATTGATTTTCTTATATTATCTAGTGTTTGTCATAAATCCTACACTTTGTTTTTGTAATTTCGTCTGCTTGGTGCCGTCTTTTTATTAGATGGTTGTGGTTGATTGTTTCTCCTCTAACGTAATGCAGTATTTGCATGGAATACTCTGATTGGATGAAAAAGATCTGTCACTGTCTGACTAGTGATGTGATTCGTTTCCATACACCTTGTCAATTTACAAGACTGGAGATGGAGCCGAGCTCTCAAACCAGTGTTTGTGGTACAAATATAACGCCGCAACACATCCCTGTTTTAGGTTTTGATCCGGAGATGATCAAATGCAGTGTTATCTTAATAAAAACTATTGCAGGGAGGGCCATTTGTGGTGCTTAAAAGTCATTCCTATCTTGTCTTTATTCTGCCCCAGATTATTTGTTCACTGAATGCCCAAAGCACTGCTGCGCAAATGCTTTCCAGCTGTCCAAGCTTCATCAGTGCTTTTTCAAACACACTGTTGTCTACCAGCTGGATGAGCAGTTGATGTGCAGATTCTTGATGGAGCTGAGCTGGAGCCTACTCCCTTTCAGACTTCAAAATAAAAAAAAATATTAGACACGGAGACTAGAGGGATTCAGGTAGCTTTATAGGACAGACCTTCATGTCCAGGACTCATAATCATCTAGACCTGCTTCTGCGAGGCAGATTGTGTTTACTGTTCTGATGCCTTTAATGAACGCAGGACAAATCAAATTTGTTAGCCTCTAATCTGCTGATCACCACTGAAAGCTAATGAACTGCCGATCACCAGCCTATTGATCGCTGCTTCTTTAGTTTGAGAACATTTACGGCCATTTCTTATGTCTATTGGACCACCCCCCCCCAAAAAAAAAAGAAAAAAAAAAAAAGAAATCTGATACTTCTCTGCTAGATATTTTCATCTGCGATGGCTGAATTTTCTCAGGAAAAACACCTGTGCACACTGAACCTTTTTAGATCTGTGCTTCAGATGAAGAATCGGTTGCAGGCTTCTTGTCCAGCTGCGGGATTCAAGGAATGTGGCTCCTTCTCCATCATCTGGTTCACATTAGTCTGTTGCATAACTGTTCCAAAGCAAAGATTATGTCATTACATTTCATGTCCTGAACTTTACTAGGCCGTTCTTCCTCAATAAACATCTGCAGCTTGGAAGATCAATTCACAATAGTTTTATTTTATTATTTATTTTAAGCAGCTGATGAGGCTGGAGTCTACCATTTTAAAGATATGCCCAGTTTCTTTTATAGTACACCAAAACAGCTAAATATTTAGTTTTCTTTGGGAATGGAGATGCTGAGAGAAAAAGTACAACGCATCAATTAAAGTAAGGCCACTTTTATTTTCCCTGGTACACTTAAAACCTCCTAACGCAGGCAAGAGAGGGGCACAGAGAGCAGCTTAGAAAGAAAATGTGCAGACAAATGCTGGCTTGGTTTGGTGGAGTGCTCTCTGCAAGGAGCAACAGATGAGATAAAATGGCTAAGAGCATTAATCGGACAAAGTAAAGCTTAAAAGTTTCCGGTGAAAAGTGTCTGAAAAGTGGCTGGTGCAGAGCTTCGTTTACAGTCAGCAGAGTGGTGGAAGAGCGATAAGATTTTTGCGGGGATTATAGGCAGGAAGTCAGAGGCGGCACCAAATAAAGAAGAAAACACAACGGTTCAGCCTGCCTTTCCTTGAGAGAGGAAAGGCAGGGATTAATGAAATAGGGGAGGGGAGGGGTGACGGCAGCAGTTTCAAAAATAAACGTCAATGAAGCAGAGCGGGGGAGCAGACTGTGGGTATCATGAGAAAGTTCTTCATGCTTACTCCATATCTTTTATAACACCTACAGACACAGTACTTTACCAAAGGATTCATACCGCTAGAACCTTTTTTACATTTTGTGATGTCACAACCACAGTTTTCGATCAATGTCGTTGCTCTTCCCTCTACAAGTGCATCAATAACTATTAAAAGGCAGACTTGCGCAGTATTGATTAACATGTCATTCCCAGCGAACACAGTCCCTCCCCATGCGCCCAACAAGCCCATTCAGCATCCAGAGTCAAACACGATGAGCAAAAAGAAAATTGGAGTGGGAAAACAGCCAAACAAAAACTACGCCATCTGGCAGAAGTATTCATACCCGTTGAGCTTTTCCACGTTTTTTTCAACTCCAATATTTTCTGAATCAGTTTTAATAATCAAGTTTGTACACAAACAAAAAAAATCGGCTTCAGTTCTACTTTGCTCTCAATGAAGGCTTAAGTTTAAATTTATTAAAAAAAGGGGGAAAAACACTTTTTGTAAATAATATATATAGTTTTGTTTAGTTTTTTTGCAAAAGAGGAAGACATTGTTGGAGTGGCGCAAAAAAAGCATGTTATTGATCCGGCCACTCTGGCTGTTAAGTGTTCATCAGAGTGACAGCCTGGGGGAAGAAACTGCCTCTGTGGCGGCTCGTTTTTGTAAATGGGGATCCGGAGCAATGAGAGCAAAACTGTGCTTGTAAGGTGACAAAATGTGGAAAGGCTCAAGGATTAGTAATATTTTCGCCATGCACTGTATGACTGCATGCTGCCTGTGTGCATGCTGTAGGGTTTGGGTTGTTGCATCACAGGAAGCTAGCTCCCCCCCCCCCCCCCTACCCCCAATCCTGCAGTTGAATGTGACCCCTTGGCCCTGGATCAAATGCTCTGCTGAGCTGAACACCATGAAGCCTCTGTCCTCTGCACCACGCACTGTTCTGTTCTGCTCTGCTCTATGCGGCTTGCAGGACATTGGTGGGGGGGGGTGTATGGGGTGACAAGTACAGATTAGGAGAAGGTAGGAAAGCTGAAGGTACAAGAGATGAACACAAAACCGTACAGGCCGTTTTTAACAAAAAGTTCAACACGTTTTGGCTTCTTGTTCTCAGATGATGTAAATTTGAGCCGGGTCTCTTCCTCTAACGCCTGCGCCGCCTTCTCCTAATGCGGGGGAGTTGAATCGGGGAGAAGTCGTTCCTATTTTTAGTTCCACGCGCGATGGAGAGATGGAAAAGCAAACAGACAGTTGTTGCATATGCAAAGCTGAGAATCTGGCAGGGAGCTGAGGGGAGGGGGAAGGAGGTCAACAAAAAGGAAGGACTGAAGGAAGGAGGAGTGTCTTATGTTTTTTTTTGAAGTTCTGCAAGTTTAAATAACTGGCTCATTACTGTCTGCACATGCAGGACAGGACAGAGGGCAGAGCTGGGAAGCTACTGATCCTTCAGCCTTTTTCTCTGATATAATCAGACATTTTCATTTCTGTTTTGCATGTGTGAATGATATAGCTCAATGCCTTTTTGACTCTTTGATGGAGCTGAAGCTATAAATGCTCATATGGGAACTGTCCTGCCATGGAATGTTACCGAGCTGCAGGAGGTTTTTCTCCCCCCCTCACAGGATGAGAGGTTCGGGGTACATCCGAAGACTGTCTGCCCATCCCAGACTTCCACCAGAGACTTGTCACATCAAACTGTGGCTTCATTGATGGTTTAAAGGACGAGCAGCAACCCACAACTATTTAAATCCATTCGCACTTTATTTTCCACTCTGACCCAGAAGAAGGAATCGGGCATGCGGCGCATCGACAAGCTGAAAAAAGTGTTCCCCTTCATGGCACACTTCCATGTGTATCGTGTAAGTGAGTTCTGCTGGGTTGTGCTCCTCTTTTTAGTGTGGTGCTGATGGTTGTAGCTATGGCCCGGATCATGTGGTGTAAGTAGAACACATGGATCATAATGGTGGTATGGTGAAGCCAGGGGGCTGTTGGTATAAAAGCTGAACTTGAGGGGCTCTCCTCTGGGAGGCTTGTTGTTGTTGCAGCAGCAGCAGGATATTACAGCAGAACATGGTGTGTGTGTGTGTGTGTGTGTGTGTGCGTGTGTGTGTGTGTGTGTGTGTGTGTGTGTGTGTGTGTGTGTGTGTGTGTGTGTGTCTCCACCGCCATGAGGAATGAGTTGAGCCAGAAATCATGTTGCTTTGCTGCTTCCAAATTCCCACTTTGCTCTTCCTTGCATTATACTTTTCTTTCATTAGCGTTACCACGCAGTTTTCTTTTAAGGTCGTGTTGTCTGTAGAATATAAAAAAATGGCT
Source organism: Fundulus heteroclitus (assembly GCF_011125445.2). Lineage (NCBI taxonomy): Eukaryota > Metazoa > Chordata > Actinopteri > Cyprinodontiformes > Fundulidae > Fundulus > Fundulus heteroclitus. The sequence continues at coordinate 7,667,423 of NC_046366.1, forward strand.
TTCTAACAATCTCTTGTTTGTTTTTTGAGGCAGAAAACAAAACTATTAAGAGACCCTCAGTTCTGGACTTCAGACCAGAGTATGGTTTCTCAGGGTCCTGCAACAAGTCACGCCTTAGGGTTGGAACATTGCAATCCTGCTGTCAGTCTCCCATCTCCAAAATATGTTCTTCCTCGGTAGGAAATAAAAATGACAAACACTTGAATATTATTCATTTAGATTAGGGCTGGGCAATACATTGATTTAATCTTTTAATTAAAATTTACAATTTTTTTTTTTTGGAAAATCGTGATTCTTATTTCTCCCAATGCATCCATTGGGCTTTCATGCAATGCTGAATATATGTTTAGGGAAATATCTTGTCAAAATATTGTAAAGAGGATTTATTTTACCATAGACAAGGTACTTTAATTTACTGAATTACTTTTTTTTAATAAGTTAGTTTGAAGTTCCACAAGTAGGGCTAGAAGATAATTCAATAACAATAAACTGTATATCCATCGATGGACGTATATCAATGATGGAGAAAAAAAGGTCAATAAAAAGTTCAGTAGAATAACACTTTTCCTTCCTTTAGCATTTTAGCCATGTAAGTTAATATTATAAGTCATTACCTCCTCCCAACTAATCACAAAGGCACACCCAGGAACACTCCGTCACCAAGCTGCACCCCATTCAAAGAGTTCAGAGAGCACGCGTTATTTCTCTTTTTTTAAAAACTTGTCGTTTTGGTAAAAAGTTGGTTGAATAAAGGGTTGTTTGTTTGTTCTGTATCTAAAAATAGGTCATTAAGCAACAGCATAAAATGGTCAGGGCTGCACTTAAAATAAATGTTTTGTATTTGCTGATAATTATCCATATCGATCAATATGAATTCTATTTTATCGATATGTTTTTTTTTTTCTATATCGTCCAGCCCAATCCACAAGTAAAGTGAAGCCTGTTCTTAGCTCATTTTGTAATACCACACTAGCAGCAAACATTTAGTTATATTTTCATTGTTTACAACGGCAGGGCCGCCATCTTGTTTTACAAGCATGTTTCACAGCTTGTATTTAATTGCACTTTGGATTCAGGTGAAATGAAGGCAAGTTTTTTTAATTTTAAATTTTTTTTTTTTGTAAAAAAAGGAGTAAAAATTGATTAATCTGATTTGTTATAATAAAATGGGAGATTTTATTTTTAAGCCATATTGCCCAGAACTAATTTAGTTTGAACATTTATCAAATAAGAGTGGATTGCTAACATTTCTCCTCTGATAGTAAAAATGTCATTTCGTGAACTGTCAAACTTTAGATCTTAGTAACTAAAAGCTCTTTTAGTGGATGTGTATCATTAAGGATTTTTTGACTAGTAATTTAAAATATAAGCAATACATTTCATTGTGGTTCTAGTAAATTGTCCACCAATGGACCTTAAAGCACAAAATCATTCTCCTGCTACATAAACTGATAGCTTTGCAGACCCATCGTAAAACTTGACCAGTGTCTAAGCTGTCCGGTAGCTATGCATAGCTGAGCATGACAGGAAGACCAGGAGCTGCAGCTGCTGGCATACTCTCTCTTTGACAGAGAATGTCATGCAAAGGTAGAAAAAGCACTTTAAGAAAAACCCAGAACTGCTAGATCAACAAAATGAAGTGGGCAGCCTAGAATTTAGCCTCGCAAGTTATTCACACAAAAATCAGCTGCAATTTTCCGAAAATATGCAGGCTTTATTGTTTAGTAGTGGTGCAGCTGAAATAAAATCAGACAGTTGGCACACAACAGGTAATGGGAGTTTAGTCACTGGAAGACTGAAATATGAATCATTTAAAAACACTTAGCTAGAATCCGATCTTATCCAAGGTTTAGGCATCCCTCACTCGCCCGTTGACACGGCGATGATTTTCCACCTTATTCTGACCCTTCATGCTTCAGCTATGACGCAGTCATGAAGTCGAGGTCCAAGAGGAAGACGGTCTGTGTCTTTGGCACCATCCTGAGAAATGACACCCACACGTTGACTGCCAGGGAGGAACAGGGGGAGAGCTGCACCACGGATCTGTATTTGGATCAGCCGTATCATTCTAGCTACTGATGGTGGTCCTGTTTACCAAAGGAATGCCTTCTTTAAAAATGTGCCAGGGTCAGCCAGGGGTTAGTTCAGGTGGTGTCTGGTCATATATCAGTAGAGATGGCTGGAGCTCTAGTCTATCCTGGGGTTTGCAAAAAGATGCCATCTGCCCAACTTTTATGAATGTGGTTTGGGAAAGAATATGTATCGGTACATCTGGCATAATCACGGTACAGTTAGCTGTTTTCAGCAGGTTCAACAGGCATCAAATATTCACGCAGATCACAAGAGCACTGACTGCAAAGGCACAATAGCAGGGCGTGAATACACTGTTTTTGGGAGTTCAACTTTATTACTGTGTGTGTGTGTGTGTGTCTGGGTGGGCGCAGGACTTGTTTTTGGTTCCTCATTCCACCAGTCGGTAAACAATGGGGGCCAACCTTTAGCTAAGCGCATGTGTAAGTTTGAGATGGCGCAGAGGAAGCTGTGACCCCTCTGACACTTATTCTGGATCTTATGACCTCACCTTAGTCGGCACAGGAAGAGCCACATTCACACTGCTCAATTTAGTCTTATTATTGCTTTGTGGTCCACATTGTTTTGTATCTTATCTGTTCTTTTTAGTGATACTAAATGTGCATTACTTACTGTCTGTTCTTGCCAGCGGGCTGAGTGTGATGGAAACACCCGGGCTGCTAGCTTACAACATTCTGAATCAATTTCTGATTGCTTAGGTTTGTACAATTTTGGCTTTTTTAAATACAGAATTTAGCAGACTCTGACTCCTCTTCCACTATAGTACAGTACATATGAACAGCATTAAAAGTCTTTTTTTAAGCCAGCCTTACTACTATGAGTTTTTAACTTGTAATGTGAGGAAAGGTGATGTCACACTGTGTATGAGAGGGAGAGCATTTGCTGTAAAATAGATTGATTAATTATTATTATTATTATTATTATTATTATTATTATTATTATTATTATTATTATTATTATTATTATTATTATTATTATTATTATTATTCTAAAACAAATAAAAAAACAATTATGTAGCTGATGCTTTAATTTGCCAGTAGTATCTTATTTCAGCAGTGTGCACAGTTGGCCCATTAGCATTACGAAAACAGCTATATTTTTCTTACTTGAACTTTGAGATTTCCAAAAGGCTGTCAGCATTTCCAAACCAAGCCTGGTCCCATGTAGAGAAAAAGTTGAAAGCACAGAAAGAAACAAAAGAATTTGGGTGTAAAACATTCAGTCTTCATGTTTCTGCTGAAAGGCGTGCTCTCTTCTCGCTCTCTCACAGCCACAGACATGGTGTAAAAACACATTTTACTTTTCAAGTAGCTTCTTAAATGTCGGAGCTTCCAACGTGTTAATTTTCCATTATAGGAGTAGAAATTGGGTTCATGTAGGAGTACCTATAAAGGTGTATATACTTCATTGTTCACCTGGAAAGCCAAATGGACTGAAGTAGTAGGAGTACAGACATCTGCATGAAGGGACACGCAAACTGCATTTCTTGAGGAAGCTTTGGTCCACTGTCTGCAGCTCTTCCAGAGGTCTGTTGTGCAGATTGTAATCTCTTAAACCAGTATGTGTTTTGCTAGCATCATGTTAGCCTGAGGCTTGGATGTTTTCCCACCTTTAGTTTATAGGTTTTCACACCAGTTATGTGTGAAAACACCCCTTAAAAGCCTAACAAGCTGACTATTCTGTTCTGGTGGCTGCGCTGAAGCCTCTGAAGGTGATTGTAAAGGGAGAGATGCTTCATATCCTGAAAAACATAATCAGCCATCACCATTCATAATCACCCTTTGATGAAAAGTCACGAGATTTAGAAAAACATCTGACTTGCCTTGAGGATTAATAGTGTTTTTGAATTTGAGTTTGAGGTAAATATCATTTATTTTTCATTAATGCTGATTAGTTCTTTCCTCAGTTAAAAACATCCACACTGAAGAGAGTTGTGTTGTTGTCAGTGCAACCTGGTGGCGCTTATAGGATAAAAAAATTTAACCAACTGGTCAACGGGCAATTTCTATTATCTAAACTTATTACAGAAGTATACCAAACCAGTGTTTTACCCTCTGAAATCATGTCGTGGATATGTTTAACTGCTGAAATCTTTTGATACAGTATTTACAGTTTTTCACCATGGTTGTCTCAAAGAAAACATGATGCTACAAATTCAAAAACCTACTCATGCCCCGACTTGAAACATGTATTTGGCTTCCAATGTGAAATGACCATGGAAGCTGAAGTGGGATTGTATTTCAGGCTGCTGTAAACAGTCACTGCAGAGGAAGCTCAGTTAGCCCAGTTCCTCCTGTTTCCTTACAGAAAAGAATGGTTGGCCTGTTTTTAGTGACTTTGTCTCGGGAAATGCGGCAACAGCTTTTGAGTCGGTACTGACTAATTTACAGCCAGTGTTATTTTTCTCCATTTGTCCTGCAGAGACTGGGCAGTAGCATGCAATGTGAGGAGGGAACAGAATGGCTGCTGGAGCTGCTGATGGAGGTGCAGCTGCAGCAGTACTTCAAGAGGATCCGAGATGACCTCAACGTCACACGCCTGTCACACTTCGACTACGTAAAGAATGAAGACTTGGAGAAAATTGGCATGGGTCGACCTGGTGAGGCAGAAGATCTGTGCACACGTCATTCCAGATTGAGTTGTGCTCATTGCGGATGTTTCTTTGCATTTATTTTCCATATTTCAGTGCTGACTATATGTATTGGCTTATAAAGCTTTTATGGATGTATAAAAAGCATGTGAATAAATGTTCACTTTTTTTTCAGTTGGTGCAGTATAATTTTGTCTGAAAACATTTTGAAACATGTAGAAAATCCAACTTTTGCTGCTGTTGGAGAGCTGCAGCAGAGTGACATCTTGAGATCAGTGTCTTGATGGCGATCATGAGACGCTATCTTAATGCTAACCAGCTGTTTGTGAAGGAAGCGTGAAAAAAGCCTCTTTTTGTCCTGTCATCACAAACGTAAACATGTGGAGTTTTCTAAACGCAAAGTGTTTCACTGGAACTGTGTGCTTTGGTCAGTGAGACCAAGATTAAGCTTTCCACCCCATGACCTCTTAAGTATGATGGGGTATATCTGATGGTGTGGCCTGTTTCTCATTCAGTAGTCCTGGAAAACCACAGCAACTGTGCAGAAGAATCAAAGACATGATCGAAGATCCATGTCTCTATGCTCACTCACTGAAATCTTGTAGGAAGAGACTTATATTAAAAAAGGGGGATTCCGCAACGTATTGACAGCAGGTGTGCCAAGAAATGAGCCAGGACCATATATACATTGCTTTTTATTGGATTAGATGCACAAAGTATTTGGACCCTGAAAGTAGGGCTGGGTGATGAAGCGAATTAATTGATTCATTCGAATTTGAATGAATGAATGAATCTTTATTGTCATTGTTTACAACGTTTTATGATTTCATTTTTGGAAAATCTGGATTTTATTTTGCAAATGTACTCATTGGGCTTCTATAAAGACAACAGTCTGCAATGCTCAACATGTTTTTAAAATATCGTAAAGACGAAACCTTTACTATAATACAAGGTACTTTAATTTACTCATTTACTTTTTTTTTTACACAAGGATAGCCGGTTCTTAGCTCATTGTGTTAAAATCACTAGCAGCAAACATTTAGTTATATTTTCATTGTTTACAATGGGGGGGCCGCCATCTTTCTTTTTACAAGCATGTTTCACCGCTTGCATTTAGTTGCACTTTGACTTCAGCTCAACTCCCGGATGAAATGGTTTAAATAAAAGCATGTTTTAAAAAATAGTTTATTTTTCTTTTTGTGAAACGAAAAGGGGGGTGGGGGGAAACAAATTGACTAATTGGATTTGGTATGATAAGATTTTATTTTTAAGCCGTATTGCCCAGCCCTACCTGAAAGTAACCTTAGACATAAAACAAAAAAAACCCACATCTGAAACATTCCCCAGCTACTTTCAATATATATATATATATTTTAAATTTGTATAGCCATGTCTTCCACTTGTGGGAAGTAGTGGCTTAGTCTCATCAGAGCTAAAGCCATCTCTCCCTCACCGACGTCCTTAATTTGATTTCCATGTCCCAGCTGATAATTACACAGTAGGAGGAGACAGTGTAGTGCCGAAGCCTTTGTCTGCAGTGTGTGCATGTGAAAGAGATCACAGCAATGATGTTCTAAATCCACTTACTGAAGCCCTCAGGGCCTCCCTTTACAGAGCTACTGCAGACTAATTAAGCCCACATCTTTTGCTCATATATGCTCTCACATCTCTCTTACCTTCCCAGCTCATCCCTCACAAATCTTTTATCTGCTCCTATTCTTTCCTGTCTTTGCTGCTCCTAGTCTGCCCGCTCTTTTAATCGTCTCATATAGCAAAGATGGGTCTTAAACGATTATATTTTTAATTGTTTTTGCATTATTCCGCAAGTTCACGTTGAGTTAGTGGAGATTAGCTACATTGTAAAATTATCTGCTACCGATTTACACCCATTTGCTTTATTATTGATTCAGGCCAGAGACGTCTGTGGGAGGCTGTGAAAAGGAGGAAGGCCAAGAGGAAAACCTGGATGAGCAAGGTGACAGACGGGAATCGTCACACACAAAAACACAATTCATTAACCTGGCTGACTGTACGCTCGGCTGTGTGCTCTGGATAAGAGGGGATGAGCACATCCGTTTTTTTTTTTTAGACCAGACAAGTCAAATCCCAGGAGGTGGAGACACAGACTGAGCCTGCTGTCGCTCAAAGCAGTTTCTCCTTTTAAGAGAAAGCATGTTTGCATGACTTATTCTTCAAGTTAAGGCAAATGGATTACCTAAAAGATAGACTCTGGAAGTCAAGAAGCTAAGTTAAATCCTCCAGGGAAACTGTGGTAAACAAAAAGCAGTGCTTGTTGGCAGTGTAGTCACAGGATCTATAATTACACCTGTCTGTTTCCGCCTCTGGCACCATCCACAGAGTCATCTGCTTCCTCAGCATGCTTTCTGAGCGTGTGTGTGCGCATGTGTGTGTGTATGTGTCTGTGTGTGCATGTGTACTCCCTTACCGCAGTCAGAATCTTATGAATGCCCAGCCTCCTATTTGAAACCAACTGACCACACCGGGACCACGGGGTGGTGGTGTTTTTAAAAAGGTCTGCAGCATTATGTCATGTCTGGTTGCGTTGCGAATGTAACGGCTAGCTACGGTTTATATCCAGACAGTTGTATATGTTTGGTACAGTGGGTCTATTCAAGCTTTGACGGTAACCATATTATCATAATGAGCTCATATAGATGACTTAAAACCACATGTCAGTGACATTGTGCTCTGAGAAAGGCACACACATTTTCATGCTGCTCAAACATGGACTCAAACTACAACTTTGATGCGTTTTGTTGCTATTTTATGCGAAAAATCGGGCACTTCTGCAGACCTACTAGGACATAGTTGTTCACCTGATTTGACACTAGAGCCACATTCACCTGAATCAAACTCACTAACACACACACACACACACATTTATGCACTGCTTCGCGGATCAGTCCCCTCACAGTTACAGGGAAGCCAGTCAGAGTTGTTAGGAAGATGGATGGTGCTACAGAGAAAACATACTGAAGCTGGTATAGACATTCCCCTAAAGACGTGTATGTGTAAACGTAAAAAAAGACCAGCTCTAGAAAGCACAGGATTGCCCAATACAACCACATTACACACCACACTTCAGTTATGTCTTTCCAAATTCCTTCCATTTTACCATGATGCACCAGTTTAGTCTATCACAAAAACCCCAACTTAATCCAGTTAATTCTGTGACTGTAATGTGACAAAAATGAGAAACATTCGAGAGGTATGAGTATTTAAGACTTATGTTATAGACAATCATTGTTGATTTGCTTGGTTCTTAGAAAGTACTGACTGCTGGATGCTGGTTTAAACTGTTTAACGACCTTCTGACATCTCATCGACACTCGGTGGATGCTCACAGGTTTACTGTCCGCTAGTCTGCAGAAAATAGTTTTCTTATCCAGCTCGTTCTCCTGTATTCCAGGTGTTCAGTGGGAAGCGGCCAGATGGAGAGTTCCCTCAGCAGGGCCAACTGGCCTCCTCGTTCCGCAAGCTGTCCCTAACGCCCCCCCTATGTCTGAGCGATGGAGTCCTGGACACTCAGTCAGACGGCAGCGGTGGTCCGCTCAACGGCCAGCAGCAGGCCCTGACCTGCCTCATCCCGGAGAAGGACCTGACGCTGTTTGAGAAGCTGGGGGACGGCTCATTTGGCGTCGTGAAGAGAGGGGAGTGGCTCACGCCTGTAGGGAAAGTGGTGAGAAGACATTTAGTCATTTATTATGCGTGTTGGGAATTACGTGAGCTATTTTTTCCTGTGAGAAATATAAAGAAAAGCAGTAAATGCGACTCTGTCTTTGGAAATCTCTCTGATCCTCCAGCTGAACGTGGCTGTAAAATGCCTGAAGACGGATGTCCTCAGTCAGCCCGACGCTCTGGAGGATTTCATCTGCGAGGTCAACGCCATGCACTCCTTGGACCACCAGAACCTCATCCGCCTCTACGGGGTGGTGCTCACGCACCCGATGAAGATGGTAGCGGGCGCAATCTCATTCAGGCAGCAATACTTTACAACAGAGAACAAATTGTGGTTGCTCCTCAGTACTCTTCGCTATCCTTCATCTCTCGGCGCGTGTTCCGCAGGTGACTGAGTTGGCTCCCCTGGGTTCTCTGCTGGATCGACTGCGATGTGTCCACCCTCAGGGCCCGGTGCTGATCCACACACTGTGTCAGTACGCCATTCAGGTAGCGAGCGGCATGGCCTACCTGGAGCAGAGGAGGTTCATCCACAGGGACCTGGCAGCGAGGTACAGCAATGCCAGGGTTGCAATTCATGTAAAGGAAAGTAAACAAAACAAAAAGTTAGGAATACTTAGGACTCTCTCTGGCAAGCAGAAGAAGTCATGAGTGTTACAGCTTCAGGCGTTACAACATCTGAGAGCGTGTTTCCTTTTTGTAAAACCAGCCAAAAACTGTTGCTTACACCCTCTTCTCTGTTTGTTCAGGAATATCTTGCTTGCCTCGGCTAACACAGTCAAGATCGGCGACTTTGGCCTGATGAGGGCGCTGCCGAACAACGATGAGCACTATGTCATGCAGGAGCATCGCAAGGTCCCCTTTGCATGGTAGGTGAAGGACAGCAACCTTTAAACTATTTAATGGGAGATGTCCAGTTTTTTATATGTAATATATGGTTTCTAGAAATTGCTGCTGCTTTCAGTTTCTCCAAAAAAAAACAAAAAAAAAAACAAGTTGATGATAATCTTTCACAGCAGCTGAGCTCATATGCACGTACATCTTAAAAACATTAGAATGTCATGTCTTCCAAAAGTTGGATATTTTCTCTCCCCTTTCAGAAAGTGAAACATGTATAGGTTCATTACACATAGAGTGAAATATTTCAAGCTTTTATTTTTTGTAATTTTGATAAATATGACATACAGATAATGACAATCCCTAATTAAGTCTCAAAAAATTAGGATATTGTTGAAACGTTATAACATATTCATAGAAAGTGGACAAGGAGTGAACCTTTTTGTTAATAATCTTATGTAATATTTTTAATTTTCTTAGACGCTGAATTATTTGTAGCCATAATCATCAGAAATTACAGGAAACTCCTTCACTTGATTGGAAACTCCCTCTAAGTGATCTGAGAAAGCGCGACCTGTCCGTGTTTTATGTTATTACCTTTTAAATCCACTCTGTGGCTACAACTATTTACCTCTACTGTTCAGCTGAGTTATGTTTGTTTAAAACATGAAAAACAAAAAATAAACTGGGATATTTACAAGAAAGATTGAAAATGTTCACACCTGTATTAAATCTATTTTATAGGAGTTTCACTTTCTTGAATGAGTGAACAAAAAATACTTTTTGAGCTGTACGTGACATAGCCATCAAAGGTTGATTTTGTGTCTGGTGAGCTATTACTGTATTAATTGCTTTGGATCATTATCCTGTTGAAAGACCCAACCATCACTCATTTTCAGTTTAACTTTCTTCAGGTATTTTAGTGTTCATGATGTCATGCTATGGGCTCATACCAATGTTCACAGGAGCATAAACAAGCCCTCGGCATCACAGATCCTCCACCCTACTGAGCAGTGGGTATGAGGCGCTTTTCTTGCTCCTTTGTGAAACACCAAACCTTCTTGGAGTGTTTGTTGCCTGTCTGCTCCATTTTAGCAGCGTCTTCCCAAGACAAAAGCTTCTCAGTAGAGTTTGAGAAAGTCCATGTTAACATTTGGGTGGGTAGAACAAAAAAGCTATTTTCAAGTACCTGATGGTTATCTTGGTGACCCACTTTTTCTTGCAGTTCTGAAACAGTGACCTTTACCATTTACCTCCCTGTGCTTGGTGGCAGATTAAAGGAACTATCCCTGATCCTGCACAAATTCGAACTGAGTGAGAACAGTTCAGTTGGAACTGTAAGCCCCACCCCCAACATTATTTCCCCCATGAAAAACCATCCTAGTCTCCTGCCAGTCGACATGCATGAGACTAAACATGCGCCTCAAGCTCGTGCACAATCCTCCAGAGGAAACCAGGCCTCATCGAGGGACTTTTCTATATTCTCTTTGACATAAATAGCTGTGTCTGGGGTAAATTCTATTTTCTTACGTGAATGGTCAGCACTTACACACAGGCTGTTTAGCTGCGTTTGCAGTGACAGGCAGTGGAGGTATCGCTAACCCTGTCATGTCTGCCGCTGCAGGAGCTGCTGCTTAGCAAAGTCTTTTCTGCCAATGGCACAACGAGGAGCGCAAAGTCGTCCTGGGTGGCCCCCAGTTCGCTGCTTATTCCTACAAAAAAAAAGCCAGGACTCGATTATTGTGCAATCAATTAGTTCATTGTTATTATCAAATTGCATCTTTGAACTCATAATACATTGCGTAGAAAGCATTCTTTCTTCCCCAGACTAAAATAAATTCAGGTACAGCTACTTTAAATATGGGTCGTCATCCAGTGGAGTGGCCCTGGCTGAAACAAATGGGCTTTTGTGTCACGTCATATTTATACCCCAAGAAAACGGAAAACCATGGATCACCAAGAGGTTCCTCCAAACTTGAATCAACTCGCAGAAGAAAACGTTTAAAAATTCTTCAGTTTGATTTATCTTCAAGACATTGTTTAGGGCACCAGTAAGTGTGCCACTGGCGATCTGGTTAAAAGCACACATTTCTTCATGCAGGATGTTTTACCTACTAAATAATTGCTTTTAAATTGGAGGTTCGATTTTCTGAATTGTCGGTGTAGGGATTATGCCACAACAATCAAATCGGAAAAGATTCTATTACTGTGTTCACAGCTGACAGTGGCTTCACAGCTTGCCGCCTGTCCCGTTGCAGGTGTGCTCCAGAGAGCCTGAAGACGAGAACGTTCTCCCACGCCACGGACACATGGATGTTCGGAGTCACTCTCTGGGAGATGTTCACACAGGGCCAGGAGCCATGGCTGGGCCTGAACGGCAGCCAGGTACGAGCTTAAACAACAACCCTCGCCTCTGTTAAGTATGTCGAAGTCAATGGACTCATTTTTACTGTCCTCTTGTCTTTGTCTTTTTGGTGAATTACAAAAAGATTCTCCATAAGATTGATAAAGAGGGTGAAAGGCTGCCAAAGCCAGAGGACTGTCCCCAGGACATCTATAATGTGGTGCTGCAGTGTTGGGCTCAGAAACCGGGGGACAGACCCACTTTTGTCGCCCTGCGCTCGTTCCTGCTTGAGGTAAGATGTCACAGCCAGCGTTAAGACACATGTGGCCCCTCTGGGCTTCATTACTGTCCCTCTGAAGAGGCAGAGGTCTTGAACGTATACTTGATGCTGATCTCGACACCTTTTAAACTAGAGGCCTGACCAATTCCCGTTAGCTCAAGTGAACCATGAGCTCCATCTAGTGGTTATGGCGTGTACACCAACACAACAAGTTCTCCTAAGACTGTTTTTTTTTTTATGTGTGTGTGTCTCTCTCTCTTTCAGACCATGCCCACTGACATGTGCGCCCTACAGGACTTCGATGAGGTCGACAAACTTCACATCAAAGTCAATGATGTCATCACCATCATAGAGGGAAGGTGGGTAAGGGTGATCTGGACTTGGGGGAGAGTTTAGTTTGATCTGTGGCCCTGGAAAGGTGTGCGGACTTGTTGGCAGTCCCCTAACTCGTTCACACCTTTCAGGGCTGAGCATTACTGGTGGCGAGGACAAAACAAGCGGACCCTCAAGGTGGGGCAGTTCCCCAGGAACGTGGTGACGTCTGTGGCGGGGCTGTCGGCGCACGACATCAGCAGGCCGCTGGAGAACAGCTTCATCCACACAGGTCACGGAGACACAAACCCTCATCGCTGCTGGGGCTTCCCAGACAAGATTGATGAGTAAGAAGTAGCTTTGATCTTAAATGAATTCCTTTTGTGAAGTGAAACATTTCCGAATGTCCCATTGTTTCAAATGTGGTGGTGGTGGGTGTGGGGGGGGGTCTTTTTATTTATTTTATTTTTGTATCATTTCTAACCAGCAGATGGCACTCCTATCTTAGAAAAAAAAAATAATCCACCTGCTTATTGTAACTAAATCACAATACAAACATTCATTCTAGCTCTGTCCTTCTCTTTCTTTCAGCTTATACCTCGGGAATCCAATGGATCCTCCTGATGTTCTGGGGTTGGACCACAGTGCTGTTCGGCCCACTCAGCTACCAGGAAGAACAAAAAGTGGGTTAAAGTCAATTAAATATAGATATGGTAACTAATAGCAGTTTTCTGTGTCTTTCATGGAATAATTGCATTGAATTGTCACTACAAAATGAGAAGTACCAGCAATATTTTTTTCTGATCTATTTTTTTTTTCTTGTCATTTGGTTTTAAACATTTTCCACAAATATCAACATCCCATAGAATAACATGCATCCATCCTCCTTTTGTAAAATAAAAAAAATAAAAAAAATAAAAATATTTTAAAATGTAAAAGAACACATATAATAACGGTTCTTTTGAAAATGACAACAAATTTCCTATAGTAGATATTTATCAGAAATTATAAATTGTCTTTTTCAAACAGTCATGAAAAAGTTGTGGTTCTAAATGCCTTTTATTTAGGTGTACCGGGGACAAAAGTGACTCTTTGAATTCTAAAGATCCTAAATTAGTTAGATGGCCATGTTTTGGCTGGTTTGCTGCTGCGCCATAACCCAACTCTTGCCAGATGGATTTCATTCCACAGAGCTCCACACATCCATCTGGAATCACTGCCATTGGGAGGGATTTCAATACCATATAAGACAACAATGGCGGCTCGCAGTGAGGAAGCAAGCGGTAACATTGATGCTGTTATTTCATCGGTGTTGTCCAAGCTACCGAATATTAATTCTTGAAAAGAACACCAGAGAACGGCTTTGAAGGCTTTTGTTAGTGGAAACGATGCTTTCGCCCTTCTCCCGACAGGGTTTGGCGAGAGCTTGATCTTCCCTAACGTCAGTGTCACGGGTTGGTTTCGATGCGAGTTGTTGATGTAGCTCGTCAGTAAAGACGACGGACAAGTGGTTTATCCAATCATATGCAAGGATTTTTAATAAGGCCCCTCCAATGGTGCAATCCCAGATGGATGTGTGGAGCTCTGCGGGACGAAATCTATCAGGCGAGAGTCGGGTTAGATGTGCCATGACCTTTCTATTTTCTGATAACAATTGAACGGCGCTTTTATATGTCAAATGCCCAGGATGTACATTTTATAATTTTATAAGCTAACCCTGCTTTAAACTCTACAGCTCTCTCCCTGAACTATCTGCCGTGTTCCTCGGTCTCCCATGATGCTGGTTGTTCTCTAACAAACCTCTGAGGTCGTCTCAAAACAGTTGTAAATGACCTGAAATGACATTTCAAACGAGTGACTTGTGTTTACTAATTAAGGGACTTCTGAAGCCACTTGTTTGCACTGGATTTTATTGAAGCGCATCAGAGTTCAGGGGTCTGAATGCATCTGCTTGGCCTTTAAAATGGTTTTCCTTCCGCTTAACAATTATGTCCCCCCTTGTGTTGGCGTGTCATGTAATATCCCTATGAAATAGGATATGTTCCAAAGCACTGCTCCAATATTAGAATGTCATGTCAAACCCTAACTTTTTGTATTAAATTACGTTTTCTCAAGCCAAATATGTTCTGCTTGCTTTCATCTGACAAAAAAAAAAAAAATTCCTCGGTGACCTTTGCTTTTTTTTTTTTAATCTGTTCTCACAGCTGCTACTATTCTCTCTTCCCTCTTTGTTTCCTCTTTGCTGCTCTGTTTTTATTTTTGCAGGGGAGCCTCCCCCCCGCCCCCCTCAGCCAGCAGTGTTAATCAAGAGTAAGTCTGGTCTCTCTCAGCAGCTTCTCACCCACTGTTCCTGTCTTCTCTGTTCCTTCTTTGCTCCCTTCTTCAAAGGTACATTTCCCTGTTTTTTTTTCTCCGCATCTTTCCTTTGCCGTGTTTGCTGTGCTTCTGTCCCCTAATAGTTTTTTTCTTTCTTAAAAATCATTCTTCATCTATCTCTCCGTCTGTCGGCTTTCTTGCTGTGCTTTAAGTGAACGGTTTTCCTGTTTGTCTCCAGGTGGCCTTCACCTTATTAATCCTGAAACATTGTGCATTACAGTAACGACGGGTTTCTGTTTTTATCTCCAGAACCCTGCTATGACCCAGTAACTGAAGATGAGGATTCCACCTCTGCGGCACTGAGGAGATTATCTATAAGGAAAACTGGTTCGCTCAAAGGTCTCAAGCTGAAACCTGCTGCGTGGGTCTCTTCAAACAAGCAGAGTGCCAGGACCCTGAGCTCAGGCCTCACTCCAAGCGGTGATGTGTCCCTCATCGACTTCGGGGAGGATTTCCCACCCGCACCCTCCCCTTCCCCGGTGCTTGAAAACCAAAATCTTCTTTTAGCAAAGCTGGGGCTGCAAGCAGGCAACATTTTGGACAAGACCCCGCCTCAAAGTCCGTCTAAGTGGCTGCCACGGCCCCTTCACCCCACGCCGGTGGTAGACTGGGACGCCCGGCCACTACCGCCACCCCCCGCCTACGACGACGTAGCCCAAGATGAAGACGACATGGAGGTACGGTAAAAGCTAAGGCAAAGAAAGAAAGTACTCCTAACCTTTTTAAGGACAGTCTCCAGATGTACTCTCAGAATAAAAACACAGCTGCCTAAAAAGTATGGATATCAGTGCAGGACTTCACAAAAAAAAAAAAAAATCATTCAAGAATCGTGCAGATCAGCTGACATTAGTGAATGCTATGGCAGATGAGGAGTTTTGACTGATTTTCTTTTTGGGTTCTGCAGTATGAGTAAAAGTTTTAGTTGCCAGGAGTTCAACTCAACATTTATGAGCCACGGTTTCAGCCAAAACCATGATAGTACTGGGGATGTAGAAGCTAAAGCTAATAATTGTGATGGCAGTGATCATCTGCAGAACTTTAGTTTCCATTCCTGTCGAGTCGGATTGGTTTCTGACTGTGTATTTGCCACTTGTAAAGCGAGTATATTTCATATTCTGTTTGTGTCTTAAATTGTGGCGGTATTTGCCATCCCAGTGCCGGTGTCTGCAGCTTGAGCTCGCACCACCTTTGCTTACCTGAAGAAGCCATAGGATCCCCCTACTTCCTCCCTCTTGTGTGAACTGGATTGATGGCGACAGTACAACCTCTACTTGAGCTGCATGCGTAGTTGAACTAACTTGTAGAACTGGGCTCATTATTACCTACCGTCATTCAGATGGGAAAAGCTCACTGTTTTTAAACTGTTAGCTTTCCAGTCTGCCCTGGATTGCATGTGTTTCATCGTTGCTACACTTATTCTGAAACCCTTGGATAGTTTTCACTTGCAATACAAACACTTTGCTTCAACCGTACAGAATACAAGTCAAACCCTTTTGGATTAAAATCATATGGATGCACTTAAAAGAAAGCCACCTTTGATGTCACCAGAGGGATGATTGCATGGAACCTTGTTTTTGAGAGGCTAGATTCGGTCTTGATTGTATTGAATTAGCAAAACAAATCGGAACACCAAGAAGACATATGCTATATATGCCAAAATATATCTAATGTAAGTTTGACCGATAAGACAGAAAGTGTAACTTGAACCTTGTTTCTCCTCAAAGGTGAGCTCCATCAACAGCTCGGAGCAGCAGCTTGAATACGAGGAGACTGCAGTCCACGGTGTAGACGGCGCTCGCTCCTCAGGACAGAACACGGAAAGTGACGCGCTCAGCTTGAAGAGTCCAGAACGACCGGTTATGGACGACAACCTCTTCCTTCCCAGCAAGCACAGCCATGCTGCATCCCCATCCTTCTCCCAATCTGCGGAGATCTTCCAAGAACTCCAGCAGGAGTGCATGAGGAAACTCAAAGTCCCGACAGGTGGTGTGTGTCAGCTGGCCCAGATTTCTGCCTTGTTTCCTCAGACTACTCAGAACTCCCAGGAAGGCCATCAAAGTTTCTCTACAACTGAGGACAAACCTCAGATCCCTCCACGCGTTCCAATCCCCCCTCGCCCAATTAAGAAGGGCGACTACACATCTGCTCGCTGGTCGAGGGACCTGTCTGTTTCTCCGCTGCCAGCGGACCTCGCGCAGGGTGTTTCGGGCACAGGCCTGGATCGTCCACCTCAGATCCCACCCAGGGAGCCTTTGTCACAGCCCAGCTCCCGGACACCCAGCCCCAACTGTGTGGCAGTGGGCTCCCTGCCGCAGAGGATCTGCTCCGTTAGCCCTTCCTCCTGCCCCTCTGCGCACACGAACAGCTCCTACCTCTCCACCTCTCCAGGTAAACTCATGCCCACCACACACAGCTTCGCCTCAGACCCCAAATATGCCGCCCCCAAAGTGATCCAAGCCCAGGGTAAGGACAATGCCAGCAGAGGACCCTGCATCCTGCCCATCGTCCGTGACGGGCAGAAAGTCAGCAACACGCACTATTACCTCCTGCCAGAGAGGCCGCCGTACCTCGACCGCTTCGAGCGCTTCTTCAGAGAGAGCGAGACTGTCCCCAGCACAGGGGCCTGTCCCCGGCAGGCCAACATGGCCACTGTGAGACCGATGGTGGTCAACACCCAGACAGTTCAGGGACAGGGGCTCGTCCAGCCGGCTGAGCTGAAGGCTAATCTCTTCGGCAATAACGGCAGTGTGAGCGCACCGCTATCAGGGATGAAGACATCAGTTAGTCTCCCCCGCGTGTGTTCAGACGGGTTGACAGGTCCGACGGTCAATTCTTTCTGCAGCCGGATGGAAGACGGAGGGAACTCTCCCGACAGAGTCCAAAGGGTATGCTCGAATAATAAGCTCCCGTTTTACCATCTTTTTTTCCCCAGTGCATGATGCAAAGATAATGTTACCCATTTCATCCATTTTTTTTTTTGTTCTTCCTGCGCTTCCCTGTGATTGATGAGGTGCTCCTGCACTGGGAGTTTTTTTTTTTGTGCTTTTTATAGCGGTCCTTATGTTCAGATTAATGTTCCTTTGATTAATTGTTGTAAAGCCTGTCAAAGGTGCTGACCTCAACCAGATAACAATTTGTTCCTTTTTTTGCTTATCGATAGTTTAGAACATTTGGCTCTGGTCACACATGATAGGAAATATTAGTCAAGTTTTCTGTTGCGTTGGTTAAATGGGTTTATTTATATATTTTCTGGAGTGATCTTGTTCTGTAAAAAAAAAAAAAAGTTTCCATGCAAGTTTTATATTCTGCGATGTAAAGAGAAACTGGACAGTTTGCGTTTTAAGTCAAAATGAGCTCTTTTCCTATTCAGATCTGTAGCCATTAACGTAACTTCCTGTCGGGTTGTCCTCCTTTGCTGTAAGTTCAGGTTCAGGTTCAGGTGATTAATAACCAAATAATGATTAACAGCATTAACTTAACATCTCATTTTCTTAGGCACGAACTGGTATGACACTCATATGGTATAAAAGTTTGTTGTACAAGATCAAAGCATTAAGAAAAAATTGTTTGGTGTGATCTAATTACTGTAATGTATGACACTGGTAATTACTTCTACTGCTGCAAAATTGATCAAACATTGATTAATGCTACTGACATTTATTCATTGTCACATTTGATACAAACATTTTGTTGAATATTATACCGGTTTTGACCCTGGTAGCAGACCTGGGTTGGTGTACTGTAAAAATTGGGGTCTAAAATTAAGATAGAAATGTTAAATCTATGGTAAAACGGTACTTAAAAGTGAAATTATTTGTCCATACAACAAGATAATTTCTCCTGACACAATTTCTTGATTTAAGATTGTAGTGTAAAGTTGAACACTTAAAATATTATTATTAATATTCTAACACTTCTAAAGCTAAGGCTTTTTATCTTGGTAAGAAGCAGTTTGAGTGTATACGTGTAAAATCAAGGTTTAAAAAGGAACAGTTTCTAAAGTGATGTCTCACCGTTGCAACAATTTATAGTTCTTTTTAGAGAGATGAGAGAAAAAGTCCCAGAGCGACTTGAGTTTTTTCCAGTTTTTTGCGCTCCTTTTAGTTTTGTCGTAATAATTTCTAGTGGAAATTTAAATCCAGTCATTTCAAAGTTTTCTATACTTTGATATTAGTAACCATTCCAGACATGCAAGTCTTCTATTTTTATTTTATTTTTTCTATTTCGTGTTTGAAGAGGCGCATTGATTTGTCCTCTGAGTTGGTTTTAATAGACGAATAACCACAAATTGATTTGATTTATTTTGGAGGCCGTTTGAAACACTGAAAGCTCTCCATTGATCTGACAGATACGGAGATCTTTGGCCAAACTACACGACCAGTGCTGTGAGATTCTAGCACCATATACAAACTGCATAGCAGAGTGGATCAATGGGAGACACAGACATGCACTAGGTAGTTAACTGATGGATTTTGTTTGTTTTTTGCGGTGCTGGTCATGTGTGGAATTAATGCAAAAAATTAATCCTGCTTCCCAAAAAAGAGCAACATCAGTGTTATTTCTTTGAAGTTAGGTTTAGTTGGATTGAGATGAAATAAGAATTCAGGCCGACGTTGTTTAGTTTATTAGGGAGTGTGGGACTGCTGTCTGATCAATGGAGATGCTCAAAGCTCAGCGTTCAGCAAATGAAGGTAAAAGCCAGTCAGTTGGTGGTAATAACATTTGTGCAAAATATCGACTCTATGGCAATACAGAAGATTTCATCGCGTACTCTAGGGGTGCGCTTCTGGTGTTTTACACAAAACTAGTTTGCAGAAGTCAGACCGCAGAGTGTGAGCTGCAGGTGGAGACTTCAGACTGTTGTCAAACTTCTGCTGTGCCATTTCAGGTGCAGGAGGCCGTTCACGGTGTGACGATAGCAGAGTGTCAAACCGCCCTCAAGAACAACAACTGGGATGTCCTGAAAGCTGTGAATTATCTGAAGGTGAGAGCACTACAGGCCGCGGATTACGACGCAAATATTACCTGCACTTTAACAAAGATTCACTGTCACTTGCCTGTTGCTTGATTTTTATTTATATATTTTTTTCATATTGTTTAAGTCTGGTCGGTCCAGTCCAATTACAGACCAGCATGAAGTTACATAGAAGCCGGAAGTTTAAGAACACACTCATCTGTTTGTTGCATGTGTATCTATTTTGAACAATCTAAAGTAAGACATGATTTATGAGTTAATGTGATAACTACATTTTATTTTAATATTTAAGTTCTGTATGTTTTTCCCTGCAATCTTGATTTGGTTGGTGTCCTAGCGCCCCCTATTAACAAGCCGTCGCTGTCAGTAAGCATTGGGTTACATAAACGGTACTAGAGCAGTGGTTCCCAACCCTGGTCCTCAGGGACATTTCCAAATCCAGCTTGATGTATGACGGGTTGAAAGCACAACGGGATGAAACAGCATCTTTCCTGTAATGTGTTCATCTTATCTTATTATCTGCTGAAACTCTCCCACCCCATTCACCCTACCCAGCCCCTACCCAAATGTACTAGATATTTTAATTAGTAATAACATCCACTTTGAAGACTGTTGTCACTGTATCCTGATAACGTTACATACGACGTCCTCACTGATCGGAAAGGGGCCGATCAAACTGGAAATCGGATGATTCTGGTCAGCAGCCACTTGATTGAGTTGTTACAACGCTTATCTAGCACAAGGTCTAAAATGCCAAAAACACTGTGAAATGTTAATAGACAAGATAATGATCCAGTTGAGTAAAAGGTAGAGTTCAAATGTAGTTTAGGTTTCCCTTTGCTTTCATCTGTTAAGAATTAGTTTTTTACCTTTTTAAATCCAGTTGGGAAAGAATTGGAGTCGATTCAACTCGTTAGCCTTTTTTCTTTTGCCCCTCTTTGAGTTTCTGTTTTTCTTGGTGCTGTTGCACAGTTAATCATTTATTGATCTCTGCTTTCCTTTGGGCAATATTTCCAACTTTCCCCATGCTAGTAATGAGGGGGGCAGGTCAAGACATGTCCATGGATATGATTGGTTGTGTGGGTGCGTTCTTGTTTTTGCAGCTGAGCGAGAACATTTATAGGTAATTTTACTAGTAAAGTGAGGACTTTGATGTAAAGTGAGGACCAAAAAAGGTCCTCACTTTTTTTTCTAGGCTACAGTATAGATTTAGGACTAAGGTGTCAATTAGGTTTAGGTTTGGTATAAATGATAAAGGTCAGGTTTAGGCCATAGAAAGGGTTGAAGATGAATGGAAGTCTATGGAAGTCAAAGCACGGTCCTCACTATGTACAGTAAACAAGGTTGTGTGTGCAAACTGTTTGTGTTTATCACCAGCAGAGTAAAGGTGCCTAATGGACCATTCGAGCAGAGAACAGTACCACAGTAACATAAAACACTTTGATAGCTTGCTAAGGAAGACGCTGACCATTAAGTTAGAATCCATAACTTTCTTAGAACAGCTGTCTTCCTCTGGGAAAAGATTTGATCATCAGCAACATTGTGATGAAATTTTACTTCTTTTCACACAAATATTGTGTCAATGCAAAATTGAATAGGTCTCAGCCAAGACTCGGTGTTTCTAGAAGAAAAGGGTTTGTTACATTCTGGATGATCTCACAGAAAACCAAATGTCAATAGAAAGTAACAATAACAAAGTGTGTGTGCGCGTTTGTTTGTGTGTGTACTTGTTTATGTTGCCAATGAAGGATTTTATCTCATAAAATCTCTTACCGTCCCAAGATTAATTGGGTTCATGGGTGCCAAAGCCTTATCCTGAGGAGGCGGACCCCCTTTTTAGGGTTAGGGTTTGCGCTGTAGTGTGCATGAAGTCAAGAATGGGGTGTTTGGGTTAGGCACAAATGGAGTTACTAAAATGAATGGAGGTCAATACAATGTTTAGATTAAGGTTAGAAGTATACACCTGTCTATGTGCATTAGCTTTTTTTCCCTGCTTACTGTAATTTAATGAAAGGATGAGAGGAAATCTTTAGAGACCACCTGATGAAAAAGCTGCGGTGGGACTTGTAAGAGACCTCTTCATAAATTAATGTCTGCAAACCTTAATGAACTGAAGTAATGTTATCAATCTCTTGTGTCCCTGTGGTGGAAAATTAGCCTTTCTCTTCTCTCTAATTCATGCAGGAAATAACTACATCAGGTTATTGCTGCGACTAAACCTGGTTTTACATGCTATTGAATCATCTGGCTTTCTCTGGTGACTATTAAAAGTCATGGAAACTGTATAAAAAGCCACACAGCCTTTTTTTTCTTCATTGTCTGATATCAAAATTATTTTGAAATTCCAGAAAAGTTTTTAATAACTCAAATGTTAAAAGATTTACATTTACATGTGATTACTATGACTTTTAAATAGTTTTGGAAAACCCAAATAGTGAAAGTACTTCAGAAGAGTGAGTTAAACAGGGGCACGCCTGTGTATGTATTTATAACACCTCAAAAACATTTAATTATTTTGTGAAATCATAAAAGACAATCATTGATATCATGCACTGATGTCTCAAAATGGATAGTGTACCTCCACACGTATGTTTCATCCTTGAATACAAGGCGCTTGAAGACATCATGTTCATTCTTTCAAACAATTAAATTGTAATAATCATGATTTACTTGTACATTGATCAGTGTACAATTATGTCCCCGTAATTATGTCATTATTGGGCCTAGCAGGGAAATGTTTGAAATGCTTTATTCTCAATTCACGAGTGCTCAGATTTATTCTCTTTACAGAAGACTAAGCTGGCAGAAGAGCTGAATTAGTCCACTGTCTCTGTGTTTTGCTCAAAGATGGCTCGATGTGTGATGTGCCTTTCTGCAGGTGGAGCAGTTGTTCTGTTTGGGTCTGAGGAGCCGGTCCGAGTGCGTCAAACTGCTGGAAATGTGCGACTGGAACCTAGAGGAGGCCAGCACTCAGATATTGGCAGATTATGGATCCACAACAAGATCAAGGTGCTCTTTTCAAAAGCATTTTTCTAAACCAGAACTTTAGGTGGAAAACCCCATGAACTTTGCTTTATAGCTCAAGTCGCACATGAGCATCCAATCTAGATTGTCTAATCTGCATACATGTGCAACTGTCACATCAATGCCATTTTTAAGATTTATTCATTGTTTCTGGAAATTGAAGTCAGTCACTTTTGACCCAGTTCTTCCTGCTGACACAAGCCATACCTGTTTTAGGAAAATGTATTATTGAAATGTACCTCTTAGCTGAGCTGCTGGAGGTTCTCTTTGTGTACTCTAGCTGCAAGCTTTCTGTACTTGCTCCATCTACGGCGCATTGTCAGGCAGCACCATGATGCAATGTTTCTGGGGCTCTGGTAATGAGGCTGAAGCTCAGATCTGGCTGCCGCACAGACAACATTCTGTCCTGTTACTGTAAAGAACAATTAAAATAGTTTTTTGTTGTCGTTTTAACAAATGTTTTGGTCTAAATGATGCCTTGAACAGCCCCGTTTTAGCTGCACTGTGATGAGTGTGTTTCATATTTGGGCAGCAGTGAATTGTTGCCGCAGATCCAGTGTAGACTGGAGGATGTGGCCGTTACTAAACTCACTCATCATTGGTCTCATTGGGTTGAAACAACTGGGCCAATTACAGTGATGCATGATGACAGCCGCCGCACACGGTGCGAGACCTCTGCTGTGCCCCGACTCGTCGTCTGAACGGAGCAGAGCAGAGCAGCACAGCTCGCAGAGGCATACAGGGCGGCTTAGTTTCTGCTCAACTTGCCTACAGTGTCTTCCAAAAGTATTCACACCCCTTTAACCTTTTCCACATAAAGTTATGTCACAACCACAGGCTACGTAGAGTAATGAAGTATAACTGTGAAGTGGAAGATCTGGCTGTATGTTTGGGGTCAGTTCTTCTGTCGGAAGGTCAACCTCTGTCCCAGTCTTACGTGGTTGCAGCCTCCAATGATGTTTTCTTCCAGCACTGCCATGTATTTAGCGCCATCCATCTTCTTGTCAACTCTGTCCACCTTTCCCGTTTCTGCTGAAAACGAGCTTCCCCACACAGCATGATGCTGCCATCACCATTTCACTCTACGAGTCAGGGTAATGTGCAGTGTTAGTTTTCTAGCTCACGGAGCATTTTACACACGTGGACCAGAAAGTGGACCTTGCCACTCTTCCGTAATTTCTTCCAGATTTGTGGGATGCATGAATAATAGCTTTACT
This sequence comes from Fundulus heteroclitus, assembly GCF_011125445.2. Classification (NCBI taxonomy): domain Eukaryota; kingdom Metazoa; phylum Chordata; class Actinopteri; order Cyprinodontiformes; family Fundulidae; genus Fundulus; species Fundulus heteroclitus. The sequence goes on from NC_046366.1 coordinate 7,691,168, forward strand.
ACCCGAGTTGCAGAGCTTTGCAGCTCTTCCAGAGTAACTGGGTGCCTCTCGGGTTCTTCTGATTAATCCTCTCCTTGCCCAGCCTATTAGTGGACAGTCATCTTTTGGTAGGTTTGGTAGTTATGTCTTTTCAGATGCTTTGAGCAGGGCTCTGTTAGCTGTTCAAAGCTTAAGATATGGTTTAATAACCTAATCCTGCTTTATACTACTGTTGCTTTCTCCCTCATCTGTTGTTGTTTGTTCTCTAACCATCCTGTGAGGCCTCCCTAGCTTTTATACTACACTATCTACTAATTATTAAATTCAATTCAATTCAATTTTTTTATATAGCGCCAAATCATGAAACATGTCATCTCAAGGCACTTTACAAAGTCAAGTTCAATCATATTATACAGATTGGGTCAGATTATACAGATTGGTCAAAAATGTCCTATATAAGGAAACCAGTTGATTGCATCAAAGTCCCGACAAGCAGCATTCACTCCTGGGGAACCGTAAAGCCACAGGGTGTTTTTTTGGCTTATGAGGAGAATTGGTTATTTTTCTTGCACATTTTGGAAAACTGTATCCTTTTCTTTCTGCTCCATAATTATAGGTGTCTGAATACTTTCTGCATGGCACTGTGATCGTTCTTGTGCTTTCGGTGCGTCAATTTATTGCAACAGAAAGGAAGACTTTGGTCTTGAATAGTTGAAGATATCGCTGGGCAAATGTCACTTGGTGCCAGTTGTATGACTGGAAGCAAACGAGACACTCCAAGTGAAAGCTCAGCAATGACTGATTGTCTACGGTGTAAATTAATCATCTTCATTGACCTCTCCACAGCCAGTAGATCTGATTCAATCAGTGAATCAGTCTGTATTGATCTTTGTAGAAGCGTGAGTCCGTAGTCCAGATCGGCTGCATGCCGCTACAGACGTCCATTAAAACACCCGGAGCCAATTGAACACTGCAGGACATGTGCAATGATGAATGTATGGCCTCTGATTTCAGAGCGCAGCGCCGTTACGCAACGTCATTTACCCTCACATGCAAATGTCTGCAGGCAGCTCCGACATTACCCTGCACAGCTCCAACACAGCTGGATTGATGGTTGAATTAGTTCTTCAGAAGGTCGTCAGGTTCTGTAGTAGCCTAGTAATGAACCATTTGACTTGGGTGTGTTGAACCAGAATACATTGAACATGAATGGCGCCGATACCTGAGGACTAGAGTTGGGGGGAGGAAAAACTGGTTTAGATCAAAGCACATTTACATGTTAGAATGGCCCAGTCAGAGCACAGACCTGAATCCAATTGAGAATCTGCAACAAGACCATTGGACTATTCAGATGCCCTACATTCAGTCAGCTGAGCTTTTGTTATTTTATAAAGAAGGATGAATTTCTGTCTCTAGCTGTGCTACGCTGGTAGAGACGTATCCCAACAGACTTATTGCAGCTAAAAGTGGTTCCACAAAGAGACATATAGATTCTTTTCTTTCCACTTCACAGTTCTGCACTACTTTGTGTTGTTCTGTCAGTTAAATTCCCAATAAACCACTGACACGTATGTGGCTGTGCAGCAGGGCGCGTGTCGCCGTCACCAAATTGGGAATTATATACATTTATCCTACATTGCTAACCTTTAAAACTGGGAAATATCCCAGAAAACCCACCTGAAAGTCATAGAAGGTTATTTCATAGGACCTGGCATTTCACTTCATTAAGTCCTCAATCTAATCTTAAGCTTCTTTATATTTGCAGATGAAGACAGGTATGTGAAGGCAGTGGAGCTTCGGTTGGACTTTAATGGTGAGCAAATGAGGGTCCTCGCTCACTTTCAATAAGAAGAACACAGAGTCAAGAACAGAAGACAGGAGCACAGACTGCTGAACTTGGATACGAACCCATCAGTCAGAATCATGGACACTGGAATGGAAAACAAAAGAAAAGTCCTTGAGTCATTGTTTGACTTTCATGTGAAGGTTATGTAATTGTTGCACTATCTGGCCGTCTGGCACCGAGGGAGCAATCCTGCTTCTCTGACACAAAAGATACCATTCTGAACTAAAAAGGTTTACCAAAAAAAGATGGAATAATATTCTCTGAGCGCGGAGTCAGCACAAAGTCCTACAGCGCATGCATACATTTCATTAAAGGTGAACCTCATCTGCTGGCAGCGGGATCACCAACATCTAGGGAGATATTTAGAAGAAAGCACAATAAAGCCCAGTGTTTAACTGGCTGGTGAGGAAGTATCGTGGAGGAAATAAATCATTTTCTCTGTTTTTAAGTGGGAAGAAAATGTGTTTGAGAGTTATGTGCTGCTAAAAACTTGAGAGGGCAAAAATGTCTAGGAAAACCCTGCAGTTACAAAGACAAAAAAAAAAAACACTCACTGACTTTATAGTTTGAAGGAGCAAGTCAGTCGCAATGCAGTGCTTCGCTCTCTGTGCTAAAACTATGCCTCTCGGAAATAATGGACAAGTGTTTAGAAAACGTTAAACTGTCGTACGAAGAGGCTTATATTTACAAGATGCACAGTAAATACTTTCTTACTTACGAGGAGGAATGCATACTGTTCAGAAGATTATATAATTAATTTTTTTTTTATGAAAAGATTGTATATTACAGTTTTGTGTCTCACTGAAAAAAAGCAACGTGCTGTGTGAAATATTGCCGCGCCCCAGGTACAAGCTCTCCTGATTTCTTCCCTGTAAGCACTTTGCCCTCAGAGAACTCCCATGCATCAGCTGAAAACTTCAGCCTGTGCAGGTCTCTGCGCGCACCCAGACCACGTTGGCAGCTAATAACGGCAGAGAAGGGCAAAAGCTTTGCTCCGTAATCATCACTTCCTACCGGCCCTGTGATGCTTTCAGTCAGCAGCTTCACGGGACAAACGATTCCACCTGGAAGGACAAGCCGGCTCAGTCTGCATTATCAATACGGAGGAGAATTTATTTACACTGAGGAAGTTAGGGTTAAAAACTGATTGGAAAAGAAAAAGCCTCCCTTTTTATTAGTTGAAATGTAATTTTAATTGAGGTTCTTTCAGTTTATCTTAACTCTTATTGTGCCTTGAGTTAGTATAAATTCCAGATTCACTGGTCCAGGCAGGTGAAGGAAACTGCTAGTCTGAGAGTGACCGAGACCAAAGTGGGCTTCAACCAGCGTAAAACAGCCGAAGTCTCGTGTCGTAGCAGTTTACGTGAATGCTATTTTATGAACCTTAAAACCGCAGTTGTTTGCTTTGGGCACATATTTACACTTGAAGCCAATCATTATTTTCCAGGTCAATGGAGGTAGGTGGCAGTGCGCCGCCAACAATCTTCCTGTGTGAAACGGGTAGAAAACTAAGTTCTGGTCAGATTAACTGCATGATAGAAACGTGAGGCAAGGGGAAAACTAACAAAATAGCATTTACTTGAATGCTCATATAAGTCTTTGCTTGTAAAAAAAAAAAAAAAAAAAGATAACTAATTATGCAGGGCAGATATAATGCAGTGCTTGCATTTTTTTAGTTTGTGCCGTTTTAAGGTAGAAGTCCTCTTTGGTCTCGACTTCGCTGTTAACTTCAGCCTCCTGGGCCAATCGTCTAGATTAATACTACTTGGAGACATCTGGAGAATTATCTACAGGTAGAAATATTTACTACTTTTAACCTCGCTTCAACAAGCCTGAACTCTCCCTTTAAAGTCATGCAGACTGTTTCTGGATAACGCCTTCAAGTCTTTAAGAGATAGTCTGGATTTTTTTTTTTTAAGTGAGGTTTCGTGAATCTGACCTGACTACACGTAGTGAAACTATTATTGATTACACAGTGAGTTTGCAGGAAAATGAATAAATCCCCAGAGTGGTGGGAGGCTAACTGTTAGCAAGACGGACCGACTGTTTTAGCTGATACTGGCGAGCTGTAACAGCTGCCAGCCTCTGCCAACATAATTTAGCTTTAGCAACCTGGACCTTGTTTGGCGGAGAAAACGGTGGCGATCTCTTTTGAGATAGTGGAAGGTTAACACACACTAATGCTGTGTTGTCTCCTTTGGATCGGAACATTTTCAGTTTTTTTCTCATCACTGACCCTGATTTAAAAAAAGAAGGAAAAAAAAAAAAGAAAATCCCAACTTACCTTCTAAATGATCCAGAAAAAGCAGCAGCCACCAGCTTGATATTAAACATCCTGGATGTGTGATCATGATCTCACAACCCGCACTCACCCCTGATCTGTCTGATCACGAAGACTAAGACCCGGCCTATCTGAGCTCACGCTGTTGGATGTCCCTGATAAGCTAATATACAGGAACATCAGAAATCCAGACCTGCTCTCACCAGCAAGGCACGCTCTAGTTATCATCTCTGTATGGATTGGTTCTGATAAACTTGCTGTACTGAAGGATATTCCTGCGGAGGATAGCATAAATGTTTTGCTGATTCTGTGATTTGGGACTCTCTGTCTCTGCCGTCTCCCTGCTGAGGAGATGAAACCCGCAGCAGACATGTTACCCGTCCATGTGCTGTTTGTTTTCACACCAAGCTGCTGTAGTTTTGGACTGAAGCGAACCTTGTGATGTTTGATTTTACCCAACACAATTTTCTCGTATTAAGATGTCAGCAGACTGTTCGTTTCAGTGTAGATTCCTTTTTTCCTCCCATGACGTTGGTTTCTGAAGAAGCTTTTTTTTTTAAGTTAATTCTGCTGTTTCACCATTTAGCTTGTCATTTGTTTGTGTTCTGTGTATCTGTCGTTCTGAATGCCTCCCGTAAAGCATCCGTTGTTTCTCTTTTTGGCGATGATGAAAACGAAGTTCATGCTGCCGAATTTAAAGATTTATTTTTTATTAAACAAGAGTTATTTTTAAAATTGTCTTTGTTTGTTTTGATTTAATTCCACAAAATCCTTATGAAATTGACAATAATTCAGCTTTACCTTGTAAAGCTGAATTGAATGTATTAACTTCAACTTGTATGCCTGTTACCAGTTGGTAACAACTAATTGAATTAAGGTCATCCAACTTATTTAATTTAGTTTATAAATTGTCAAGTCAAGCCATTGTGAATAAATTACGTAAACTTAATTTACTTGTTAGCAAGTGAAGCAATTCATATAAGTTGTTTCAATTTTCTCTTTTAAAGTCTTTTTGCTTCCAGAGTCTCCTGGAACCTTGCTATCATGGACTCTTTGAAGTACCAGGAAATAGGGGTGGGCGATATATCAAGTATACTCGATGTATCTCAAGTTTTCCTCCGCGCGATAGTTAAAATGACTTTAACGAGTGTAAATTTTCATGGCAAGATTGAGCCACTTTTTTTAATTCACTGTGAGTTTATTTTTTCCCAAATGCTATGAACGCATCACTCGCTTCTCCTCCAAACCAGAAAGCGCTCTGGCCCACACACACACACAACAACCAACCCGTGCGCTTACAGACAGCAAGAACCATGGCAACAGCGGGAGTTTCAGGCCGTGGTTTGGATTTCACAAGAAGGAGGTTGAACAAAATGCGGTAATTTGCAAAACATGCCGTAACACTATTGCCACAAAAGGTAGTAGTAGCACAAATTTGTTCCACCTAAAACGTCATCCAGTGCAAAATGAAGACTCTTGTAAACTCCGCGTGTCAACACCCCACACACACACACCGAAGGGAACTTTAATTAAAACCGGCCGTAAAATTATTGAAACTGGTGTCTTTTTTTACTAAATCCCTTATGACAGAAATAAACGTTTTATTTAAAATTTTCGAGCACCTACAGAGCAACGGAAATATTTTTGAAATGCTCTGAATATGTCGCTGCGACTGATCAGTTGATTTTATAGTCACAATACAAGCTTTTGTTTTTGGGATTGTCACATTTTTATTATACAAATTTATATGTCTTAAGCACAAAAGAGCACCTTTTAATTCAGGTTTATTTTGTGTCAGATTTTTCCTTGGCGTTCCTTTTGGCCACTGGGATGTTATGTTTTTAAGGTCCAGTGTTGACCATGAAAGAGCTCTAATGTGACAATATTGTAATTTGTGAAAAGCTTCTATGTGCAGCTGTGGTTAAAGAAATGGCTAAAATAAAACATTTTAAATTAATTTTTATTTTGCAATAAATATTTCATTAATGACGTTATTAACATTTTTATGAGATATACCAATGCAACTTTAGGCACTATTTGGCTAAAAACATTTGTTATTCAACGTTATTTCAAACATATCGCAATATATATTGTGTATCGTGATATAGCCCAAAGATATCGGGATATTAGATGTTCTTCATATCGCCCACCCCTAGTAGGAAATACAACAAAATGTGGTGGACTCGGTCAGTAAACCGAGAACCGAGTTCGTCTTTGGGTATGTCCGCAAGATGATGAAAACATGGTGAAATCAACAGAAATGGTCCTCCAGACGCGAAATCAACCTTCTTCCATGGCCATCTCACTCTTCTCTCTTAATCCTTTACAAAACATAACAGAGGAGATCATCTCTGGACCAGCTAGTGAATTTATGCTTAGAGGAATTAGTCTAAGATCCCTGCTGCTGTATGTGTCCCTTTCCATTCAGCCCCACTGAATGGAATACTGCAATATTTTGGAGATCCGCCTTTCGCTGCAGTTAGAACTGTTAGCCTTTCGGGGCATGTCTCTAAAACCCTTTATAGATCTAGAGATTGAAAACTTGGATGCCAGTTTTATTTGTGTCTGGATTTTAACTGGGCCATTCTTTTTTTTTATTTTTTTCCCCCCAGTGTCCTGTCTAGCAATGTGGCAATAAGAATTGATGTCTTAATGCCAAATAGAGCTCGACAGATTTTACTTTCTCAAGTGGAGCAATCAGCTTTCGCCATAGTGCTCCGCTTGATTTATGCATGTAAATAGTTTTATTGTGATTCCTGCGGGGATGATTTCAAGTTATGTGGACACTACAATGGGAAAGTATGAGAGTAAAGGAAGAACAAGAAGAGAAAAAAAGAAAGAGAAGAGGTGAAAGAAAGAAGAGATAAAGGGGAAAGAATGATAAAACGTCTTCCGTCTGCTTCATCACCCGGAAAGAGAGATGTAAAAAGAACAGCACAACCAACGGACATAATGTAACATATACAATAGCATCTTAAAACATTGCTAAATCATATGTATTATTATTTAAGCTGACGTGTAATGTGATACCTGAGAAAAGAAACTAAAATAAATAAATAAATTAAATAAATAAATAAATTACGGGCTTTCTGTATATAAGTGAACACTTAGTACCTGGAACCCAGCACCTGTGGGTGTTTGTGAGAGTGCACTTTTGTATGTGAAATTTATCCTGAAGAAAAATGCTCAATAGTGGTTCTCGAGCACCGAGGCAGGCGCAAGGGGACCCATAACCCCGGACCTCCAAAGGGGCCCCCAAAGCAGGACGCCCAAGAGGGGCCAGCACAGGAAATCTGCCCCCCCCCCCCAAGGAAAGAGGAGAGCCCAGAGGCCCCAGGGGCGCCCAGCCCCTGGGGCCTCGGGGGGAGCTGCGGGAGCCCCGGGGGGCCAGGCCCCGCGAAGCAGCCGGCAGGAATGGGCCGGCACCAACCCGGAACCTGCTCCGAACCCGAGGGCCGCCAATGCACCAGCGGGCCAAGGCGCCAGCCAGCACAGGGGGGCAGGACGTGGGGGGATGGGGTCCGCACCTAGCGGACACTTGAGATGTTCTTGGGAGAGGGAGCGGTTCGGACCCAAACCTTGCAAAGAAAAAAAAAAAAAAAAAGGACGACGCCGTACACACAGTACCACATAACACTCACATTCAACAATCCCGAGTGGGGGGGGCACCACAATCCAACTATCCGACTGCCTGTGCCCGACCCCCCATCCCACCCCCGTCCCAGGCCCCCCAGAGAGGGGGCCAACATGACCCGTACGGGCCACCCAACCAGAACCCCCCTCACCCCCTAAATGCCTAATAAACCCACTCCCTCCCCCACCTTACCGTAGCCACCCCTCCTCCCCACCCCTTTTTGGGGAGAGCAGAGGCGGCCATTCTAACACTGACATGCTTTGATTTAAATCACACACAAATACACTGCCTGGTCATCTGGATTTAACTGAGCAAATAGGTACGAGCCTCCTGTTGGATAATTACTGCATGGCGGATCATCTTTCAGCTGGCAACAAGTTCTTCAACCCCAGCTGATGCAATGAATAGCTTCTCATTTCTTAAAAAAAACAAGTCGAAAGACATTCTGTGTCATGGAAAAGATGGTAAGTCTGTTTCAGGAGGGTCAAATCATTGGCATGCTTCAAGCATAGAAAACATCTAAACAGCTTGCAAGAAATCGGGTAGAGAACTGTCCAAGGCATTATTAAAAACTGGAAGGACAGTGGGATACCATCATCTTCGAGAAATAAATGTGGTCAGAAAAAAATCCTGAATTATCACGACTGGTGATCACTTAAACGTTTGGCCGAATCAAATCAAAAATAAAACAGTAGAACTCAGGGGTATGTTGAAAGTATAAAAGTAAATGAAAGTAAGAGCATTTCTATGCTCATAAAGCAAAGTGAACTCAAGGTGTTGGGACTGAGTACAGTAGCTGTAATAAAACTGCTAATTAGTAGTAAGGCCAACAGGTAAAAAGGCTACAGTTTGTCAGGGAGCATAAAGACTGGACTCTGAAGGACTGGAAGAAGGTCATGTGGTCTGATGAGTCTAGATTTACCCTGATCCACAGTGATGGGCACATCAGGGTAAGAAGAGAGTTGCTACAGTTGGTCAGGTCTGGGTCCAGCAATATTATACGCCCAAAGAATAAGGTCAGCTCACTACCTGAAAAAAAAAAAAAACAACAACCAGGTAGTTCCATCAATAGATTGTTTGTTCCCTAATGGCATGGATATATTCCAAGATGACAATGCCAGGATTCATCAGGCTCAAACTGTGAAAGAGGGGCTTAGGGAGGAACATGAAACATCATTTTCACACATCATCCAGCAGCAGTTCAGATATTAACGCTACTGAGAATCTTTGGGATGTCCTGGAAGAGGAGTAGTGCCCCCCCCCCCCTCCCATCATCAATACAAGATCTTGGTGCAACAGTGAATGGAAATTAACCTTGTGTCATTGCAGAAGCTTATCAAAACAATGCCACAGCAAATGTGTCAAAGCTAAAGGCAGACCAACAAAATAGTGTGGGACCCTTTTATTTTTGGTGGCAACATTTTTGCCAGACAGCGTATAAAAGATGTCCCTTTACCCCCGTCAGACTGACAAAAAAAAGTCATCCAACAGAAACTTTGCTGTGGCTGATGATGGTATAGCCAAAATACGTAGCAGACACTGCTGTAAAATAACAACAGTCTAAACAGGTTTTACATTAAATGAGGTAAACCGTTTTAATGTTACAGAAAGGGTTGATCTGTAGACCTTCGTTGAGCCCCTCAGGATACCAAAATGGTTGACGGATGTAGGGTTTGGACTGTGGCACTGAAATGGCTTTTTTGTAGTTCTTAGGAGGTTACATACATTTGGAGAATTACATGACGTTATTCATCCATTTAAAATCTATTTGAAATCTTCCAGGGCCTACCACCGAAGCATTTTGCCACACACACATCAATTATGCCTATTTGAGGCTGGATCAGTAGCAATCATGCAGAGATACACAGGTCTCTGGCAAAAACTTCACCGACTCCCAACGTGGGTGCCACAGAGAAGGTCCAAGACCTTGTGTGGGGAAGACTCTAGGTGGACTCCTCCAAGCAATGCTTGAAGCACTAAGAAACAACTTTATATGCTGACCAACACGCTTCGGCTCGTGACCTTCATCAGGGTCATTACAAAACAGTCTGCATTTAAATAAAAACGGTAAATGGAGAAAAGAATTCTAATGAACCAATCACATGTTCTCAATTCACAGATGGACCAATCAGTATTCAGTGGGATGGTACTTGCTCTGGGCTGAAATGCTTCAAACTTATAGGGGAACCACCTTACACATCTAAACATAGTTCATTCCCAGCGGTGCACAGGGAAATGCAGCCAAAATTAAAATTACAGATAGCAATTACAGGAACTCGAAAAGTTAATTCCATTAAGAAAGACTTAATAACAATTATCACTAATGAAAACAAAATTATAAAATCCCATTTCAAACATCAATGCAAGACAGGGTCAACTGTATAAATTCATGAATAGCTCCTCCTTCGATGTCTGTTGCAAATAAAGTTTATTAAACTTCCAGAATGCCTCTTTTTTCCTGATAAAATTCATTTTACCACCTCATTAGGTGGGCTTAATGACTATAGTGATTAAATGATTTCAATGAATAAGTCATTAATGACTCAATGACTAAAATGAATTTCCTTTAAATGTCTAGCAACAGGGCTGATTAAATCATTCCTCTTAATGGAACTTCAGTGTTTGTTGATTCATTCTCTAAGAGGATGAGATGTTTTTCATACAGGTATTTTATAGCATCTCTCATAAACCACGTTTTTGGTTTTGCAGGCGATGAAGCCATTTACATCGATGATCCTGCAACTAATAGGGAATTTAAATTACTTTACATTCTTAGTGTGTTGACAATTCATGCAAGACCCACACTTCAAATTACCTCATAGGTTTGGTGTTATTGGGGTTGTTTCTGGGCTCTTAAGGTCCTGAAAACTGCAAACAAACCTATCCCTAATGGTTCTATTTGTCTTATAGGTTATCATTGGGGGTTCTTTGAAAATCCCTTGAAAGGTTTGGTCACTTTATAGGATGTGACTTGGATGTCTTTCTGTAAAACATTCTCAGATTACTTTAAATCCTGCATGCCTCCAGAGCATCCTGAACAAGTTTCCAGCCGATTCATCATCTCAGGGATGAGTTTGCTCAAATATAACTCCCAGAAATGGCACAACGGGTTAAAATTGTGACTTTAGCCTAAAATGGCTCACTTCTTATTAGTAGCAGTACATGGGTGCAAGAAAGATTTTTAATCAGTGTCAGGGAGATTCATGTCAGTACCAAATTACTTTCACATTAACGTAAAGTCGTTATGGAGGGGTGGGGGGGTGCTGTGGGGCTGGGTTTTTTGACAGACAGATGTGTGACCCCTAAACAGGTACATTCTCAGCAGGCTTGCATAATATCATGATATTATCATCATCTTTAGTTTTCCAAAAAGCAAATTCATTATACTTAAGAAAAATAAGTGGACGAAAAATAAACATCGGAAGTTCAACAGGCCTTTGCATCGTCTGAAATGTGCTGTCAACATGAAGACATATCAGGACATGCATCTGTCCTCCTTTCAGGACTGAGGACAGACTTTATCATCCATTTTATTTGCAGATGGCGAGTGAAAGAAACGAGTGAAAAACTGCCAGAGGGGGTGAATTTTTTTCTAAAAACCCGTAGAAACACCACGACAGAAATAGACAGAGAAGGAGAGATGAGGGGAGATGCATGAAGAGCGGCACAGCCCCATTTCCCTCTCAGGCCAGGCAGCGGTCCCTCCCTCCCTCACCCTCATCATTTTCCTTCGGGTTTTTTTCTGCTCTAGCTTCTTAAATAAATTTCCTCTGTATCCTCCTTCCCCTGTCATGCTGTCACCACTCCATCTACCCGCGCTCCAAAACCAGCCGATCCACCCAGCACCCCGGGTTTGTGTCTGTGCCACAGTGGGCACTCGGCTCTGAGCTGGAGCTTCACATCCCAACAACAAAGGAGACATTGAGACAGGAGAAGAAATGACAGTTATGGAGGTTTTTTTTTCTTCATATTTTAGGATACACAAACAAAAAAGAAGGCAAAGAGACTGTGGGAGTACACGGACACAGTCAGTCACATATATAAATACACACTTTCCCAGATGTCAAAGGGTTCACTCTTATCTGTTGCTTGGCACTTTTTTGGCAGCTTCCCCTTCTTTCTTCTTTGTCTCTTCTCTCTATTTATTTGCCAGTTTTTCTTTGCAGTAATTTCTCCAGGGCTTGCTGGAGCTTACTGGAGAACTAGACATTAATAATTTGCCCCACGATCCTGTGATGATACCACGCACACACACACACACACACACACACACACACACACACACACACACACACACACACACACACACACACAGAATGAGGAGAGAGAGAGAGATCAATGGAAGCTCAGCAGGGGTCTCTCATTAATAAGGAGGAGTTCCTTGTGTCCCAGTGTAAAGTGTGCTTAGCAGAAAAAAGAAAAACTAGGAGAATTGGGATTGATGAGGGATGGAAGAGAATCAAAGATGATTTGTGCAGGTGAGTGTGAAGGTTCAGTGGTTTCTATGTGCAGGTCTCAGCTCCCTCTTCGGTTTTGTCCTGGAATCCTTTTCAGGGTTTATAAAGCGAGAGGCGTTTTTATCGCTGGGAATCGTGGGGCCAGCTCATCGATGAGCAAAAGAGCCTATTAAACCTGCTTCTGGATCCGAACCTCATCGGAAACGTTTTACAGCTCTGCTGCGGACGACTCCCAATGAAGGACCTGAAGGTCAATGGATAGTTGGAGCCGCCAGGATCGATGGCGGTCGACACCACGCTACACTTGGGGGTTTGTTTTCTCAAGGCCACACGTTGCTGGAGTGTCAATGACCGTAAACATAAAGGTGGCCCTAACTGATTCAGATTGATCCGATCAACACATACACTCACTCAGCCTTTATGGGCTGTCTGAGCGAACTTTAAACAGCTACTTGCTTACAAAGTAATGCAATGCTCTGCACAGTTTATGTAAGCACACATTTATCTGGGGTTTCTTTCTTAATCAACTGCCTGATTATGGCAATGTGAAGGCAACCATGTCTGTAGAGAATCTGGAAAAGTAAAGGATCACATAGATGTAGAGATATTTATCAGCATAGGGGGTTTTAATCCTACTCTTACATTGAAAATGTGACTTCTTGATTTTTGGCAGGTATATTCCCCCATGTGTGTTGGTCTATCACATACAATCCAATACAAATGCACTGATGACTGCGGTGACAATGTAATAGAAAATATGGAGAAGGTATAGGGTTGTAATATTTTTGCAGTGCACCCCATTTACATTTGCAAAGATTCTGTAATAGCTGTTGAATTGTGCAAGTAATTAAGGCCTGGACCCTTTCCACTCTCACTTTACTGTCCAACTTATCTCTGAACTTTGTTTACTTTTCCCTTTATTGGTTCCTCAACAATCCGTAAAAATCCAGCACGCTCTGTTCCGACCTTAAATCAATAATAGAAGAGAGAGGACATGCTCTCGCCCACATATAGGAGTCCACTTGGGTAACCGAGGAAGAGCACAGAAGGGGTGGGTTGTGTTTTGTTATTGAGAGAGCAAAGACATTAATAAACTTCCAGAGAGAAAACATCAATTAATCATTGTGCTTATGGCGAGTGGTAGTCTGCAGTTTAATGTCCCCTGTGTGCTTGTAGGTCATTATGAAATCATCTAACCTTTAACAACTAATGAACTTGACTCTGATCTCCAAATTTGTACTTTTTAAAAGATAGTTCATAACGTTTGATTTTCATGACTCTTAGCATAACCTGATGTTATTAAACATGTTGAGGAATTGCAGTTTATGTGCTGTTGTTTGACATAATAAGAGATGAACTCGTGAACCTTAGCTGTGAAATGTTTTTAGAGCCTTTCTGCCGCTGGCCCTCTGAAACGCAGACATAGTAGTAAATTAGGCGCGTGGTCCGTCTGCTGAACTCCACTCATGGATGTAATAGGTTTTCTGGGGAGGTCCCAAAACGTGCACATACCTAGGCCTGTTGTAAAGAGCAGGCATGCTTGTGAAATATGAGAGGATTGTAGGTTTTAGTAGGAAAAAGGATGATTTTAATGCTTTGCACCAGCTGCAAAATGAGAGGGAATCATGCTTAACATTTCTGGAGCAGGAACAGCTGTTTGATCATTTAAACGATGCAGCCTGGCTCCCTGTAGTTAAAAATTAGTTTTTGATTAGAGTAAAATATCAAGTCAGTTGAACCTCTGGAATATTGATCTGGTCAGTTCAGCAGTAGAGCGGGTTGTTTATCAGTGTTGGCTGTTCTGGTATTAATGAAACTCACAACACGTGCACGAAAGGGGCAACAATGAGACGACTCTCTCATTGTTCTGAATGGGAATGGCTGCTTTTGCGAGGCATTGATGCTGCACAGCATCAGACACCTCTAACTGTGCATCTACTGCTAAAACAAAACCTTGAAAGTAGGAGAGCGCTCATTTATAATCTTAGCAGAGTACCTAATATAAAAACAGTGAAACATGATTGGTATTCCAGTGTCTTGCTCGCTGTATTCAGTTCTGGCTGCCAGCAGAAGCAGGTGAGCAAACGGATCCATTTGGAGACTTTGTATGTATGTTTAGCCAAAGTAATAAATGCTGCGATAGACCACATGCTTTGTTTGCTTTCATCTTGAAATGTTCTCGAGTTCACCTCTTCCTCCACGTCATTCCCGCTGTTCGCTAAAGACACACATACACAATCAGCTTGTTGTCCTATAACATTACATGCAGATGTGATATAACTCTAACTCTGAGCTCACCATTTTACAGGAAGTGGACATTTAAAGTCAACAAATGCATTTGCCAGCTGTCTACAATCATGAGACCCCAGTACCAGGGGTACAAACCTGGGAAGGCTAAAGGCCTGAAATGTGCACTGAAACGTTGTCAGTGCAAATTGTTTGTGTGAGAGAGAGGCGAAATATCAAGTGACCAATGACAGGAGATCAATGTGAAAAACTCGCCTTGTTCGCGTTCGGTGTGAACGTATCTTTACACAGCACCATACTGCCAAGACTTTTTAGCCTATTTAAAGTTTCTTTCTTTTTATATCTGTTTGTTCAGCAAGAGTTTTTAAATAAGTTGGATTTGTTTGGGGTTTAAAGTCTCTTTATGTTAGTTTGAATGTCTTTGTGGTTGTTTTTAGTCTACTTATGGTTAATTTGAAACTGTTTATTGTTGTCTTGAGGTTCTCAGCTCACAACCTGCTTCAGAGTAAAGTATCTACTTGATTGCTTTAGTCTTGTTTTCATTTGGTTGAATGTCTTTTAGGGTTTTTTGAGTTTCTGAGTTTTTGAGTGTCCTCATTGTTAATCTCTTTATGGTTTTTATCAAATCTCTCAATTTCTTTGTGGTTTTTTAAAATGTTCCTATGATTGTTTGGATGCTCTGTTAGGTTATTTTTAGTTTTGTTTGGGTTTTTCATACTTTCCATACTCTTTTATAAACTTTTATCATTACAGTGTTACAGGGTGGTACCTATCTTCAGCGGTCATTGGGTGAGAGGTGAAGTACACGCTGGACAGGTCGCAAAACCATCACAGTCTTGGGGATTTTTGTTTGGTTTGTGTGTCTCTACTGTTGTTGGAGAGTCCTTCTGTTTGTTTTATATCCTAATTTGGCCTTTTTGATTATTTTTTCTTTTCTGTATTAGCTCTTTTTTGTGTGGTTTTGTGTCTACTGTAGTGTTTTCTGCCCTTTTTATGTTTTCTTTGTGGTTGTTTTCCCTTTGCTGTTCTTAAAAGACTCCTGTTACCATGAAATCAGTTATTGTAGCAGCGGAAGAAGTGCAAGAGTGTGTGTTGTTTCTTTTTGCTATCTTTTGGCTTTTTTCTACTGTTTTCACTGGGTATTGTTAGGTTAGTTGTGGTTTTCAAAGTTTTTGGCAGGGTGTGGCTGTCAGGTGTGCCTGGGTGGCCGGCCATGTACACATGTAGGGCGCCATGGTGGCGGCTATTGGGAGCTTATCCACGCTGTACAGAGACCCAGCACCCACCTTGATGCCGTTCTTTCGTGTCAGTGTGTTGAAGCTCCCAATACCCGCCGCCATGGTGCCCTACAGATGTACATGGCTGTGGGAGAGGTGACTGGACATAGGTCCATTACGTCTGCAGCTCGCATGAATGGGGCTGTGGTTTTGTTTGTAGAGAAAGTGGAACAAGCTCAACAATTAGTGGAGGCGGGGATTTTGGTGAACGGCTTGTTTCTGCAAGTGTCGCCACTCACACTGTCCAACGTACCTCCATTCATCGGTGATGATTTTTTTGATCAAGGAGCTGACCAGGCATGGAGAGGTGGTGTTTCCCATTAGAAAAGTTTTGTCAGGGTGTAAATCACCACTATAAAAACACACTTAACAGGCCTGATGGAACTTAATGTGTGCTTTCAGGTGTGACTGGATGGATTTGATTGTATATTGTTTGTAATGTCTTCAAGCATGATGTGTTTTGGATGTGGCCAGGAGGGACACATTGGAAAAATGTGCCCTGACAGGGCACATTCGCCGAATTCGGCGAAGCAGCAACCCGCTGCTGCCGAACAGGTGGGGGACCCAACTAATACGACAGGGGCAGCAGGGGTGCCTGCTGTTGGAAACCATGCCAAATATATTGTTGAGGTGCCAGCTGTGGACAGTGAAA
Organism: Fundulus heteroclitus; assembly: GCF_011125445.2. Classification (NCBI taxonomy): domain Eukaryota; kingdom Metazoa; phylum Chordata; class Actinopteri; order Cyprinodontiformes; family Fundulidae; genus Fundulus; species Fundulus heteroclitus. The sequence continues at coordinate 7,707,541 of NC_046366.1, forward strand.
AACACACAAAAATACTAGTATATGTGTAGATGGCAACACAGATGTGTGTGGTGATGAGGAGAATGGTGGTGAGGTTGAGACAAAATTGTGAGGTGGACAAGAGAAACGGTGTGCAAGGAGAGAGGAGGGTTTAGAGGGGCAATGAGAAATATTTGGTATGTGGAGATCAGGGAGGGAAAGGAAAGGTGCAGGTGGATGGAGAGAACAGAGGTTCAGGAAAGAACAGCACAGGAGCAGTTTTGAGAGCTGGTCTGGAGGGAGAGCCGGTGAAGCTGAGGAGGTGATGGAACAGGAGGCTTCAGCCTTGGTGAAGAGGCGAAGAAAAAGGAGGCAGGCAGGCAAGATGGCTGCAGAGAGGAAGGAGGGGCAGCGATAGTGAGAGCTAGTTCTCTGACACCAGTGAGGTGTCTGTTTCACAGACTAGCAGCAAAGATCCTAGCTACCCGGTGGAGTCTTTTGTGACTTTCCTCCAACAAACTAAAGGTCTGAGAGGAATAAAAGTTTACTTTTTTCCGAATTTAAGACTATTTTATCTATCAGCAAAACGTCACATTGTGAAAAATGTGAATTAATTCATCAAACAATGAACCAAAAAAGGATCAATGTAATGTATTTACAACAAACCCATAGTGACTATTCTAATGAAGCAGACTGGCGCAGGGAGTGGAGAGGGGAAGTCTTTTTGAGCCACGGCACCTCCCAGAGTGCGGGCTTCCTTTTTTCAAAGACTTTCACTCCCAACCTTGCACAAGTGCATCGCATTGTTGAGGGAAGGTGTCTGTTAGTCAAAGCTAGTTTTGACCATTTTCATGCGTTATTTATTAATATTTTTGTTCTCTATAATAATGCAGAGAATTATCATTGTTTTTTTTTTTTTTTAGAAATGATGGGGAAAAAGTTTAAAGATTTTGGGCTTGAGGATTAAGTTTTTATAGGTAGGGATTTTAACTGCACCAAAAACAAGTTTTTAGACCGTAATCATGCAGAGCTTCTTCCAGCAGCCCAGCACTGTCTGGTGGACGTATGGAGGAGGATGCACACAGTATACATGGTCCTGTATTAAAGAAAATCACATTTCTCTAGCTCGTGTTAACCGTTTACATTGTTTGAAAAACCATTTGTCTGCTGTGAGTGTGAACTGGGGAAAAAGCACAGCCTTTGCAATGGGTGAGTGGCCTGAAGGGCTCCTAGTTCTCCCTCAAAACCTCCCATGGTAGAGAAATTATTTTAAATAGCTTGGTGTTTATCTAGGGAATAAGGATGTGATACATAAAAACTGGGAAAATGTGAAACAAAAACTCAAGTAAAAATCAGATAAATGGAAATGGCTATATTCTCAAATGTCATACAGAGGCCGAATGCTTGTTCTAAATAACTTGGTTGCTTTGCAGCTGTGGCACTAATGATCTGTTTTAGACAGATTTAGACAGTTTTAGGTTTGTTGATAAAATTACAGCCTGAGATGGAGTTTTTTTGGAATGGTCTACATTGGGAGCCACAGCCTGTCCTTTTTTATCAGGAGAGGAGTGGGGTATAACTTTGCATTGTCTTGGTTTTGAAATGTTCTATATAGATAAATTTGCCTTGCCTTGCCTTGCTCTGCTTATAAAAAATTTTATATATTTTTTTAAAGTTAAAAGGATTGCCTGTTTTTTTATATGGTGTGCTTTTTTACAACTGCACAGATCAAAAACGTACAATTCTCTGCACTGGCCTTTTAAGGAGGGGCAAGACTGGATGTCTGTGACAGCATGGTGCCAGGTCTGTCAGAGAAGCAGTGCACGTCTGCACTGGTGAAGGTGCAGTGGTTGGTGGAAGTATCTGGACCGGACTTTTCCAATGTCCAGGAGGTGGGTTCGGTTGCTTGCCGTCCAATCTGCTGGGTGTGGAGCTTCTTGAACCTAGTAAAGGAGAGGATGAAAGCAGGGGAGAGGTGTTTCCTGCAGCTGCATTTTATGGGAGCGCGCCTGCCAGACCCGAAGGACCCTTTTCCAGACTTCTTCCTGGATCCTGATATTGCAGAAGACAGTGGTCCTCTGTTATGCAACACGGACCCAAAGATGAACTTGTGCAGAATAGGCCCAAACGTGCTGTACAAGAACTGTGTAAAAATCTTGAATAAGAGAAGCTTACACAACAGAACTCCAAGAACGTCTGTCCTCCAAGCTTGTGGTACCACAAGCTTGGAGGACAGAAACTTCAGTGGAGAACACCCTATAAAACCTTTCAATGGTGATCTTCAACGAAGGATCCTTCACACCCGCATTGTAACAAACTAATTTTTATCGGTCATCAGTCCTGTATTTTTAAATGAATGTCTTTTTTGCAGATTGTCTGAGAGAGTTTGTCATGATTTTATGGATTGTGTGTGGCTGACAGCTTTTTTTTAATCATTTAATGAAGATATGCAGCCTTTTTGGCATGCATTATTATAGAACTATTCGTCTGACATCCCAAATTTAGAATTTTTTAGCTGCGAAGCAATCATTTTAATTTATTTATCTCGCAGGGAGAAACTGCAGGCTGGACCTCATCTTTTTGTCATAACTCTGTGGAAGTGTGATGTTAAGGCCAGGCTGAGGTTGGATTTTTGTGTTGTGTACCGTTTCTGATCAGAGGCAACTAAAATATAACAAGATGCTGACGTGAATATCTATTTTTAGTTTTGTCCTGACCAGGTTTTAAAAATGTTTTGCTAAATTATTGTGTGAATACATATTTTGTTAAAAATATCTTTGTTTCTTTGTTTCTTTCTTTGTTTCTTTCTTTCTTACACTAATCATTAGTTTTCACACTGGCTTCCTCTGTCAGACAATTTCACTACCTAATTTCTGCTGGCATCTGCATCTCCCCCCTGGCAACATATAATGAAATGGGATTCTTATCAGAGGGACACATTGCAGAATTGGACACTAGAAATCCCAAGTCTGCAATCTTCTTATTGCTAATTTAAGTTGGAACCGGCTACCTCTCCAACCTGAGGACAAAATATTCAATCTACTTTTTTTGTGTGTATATTACTATAAAAAGGTACATCTGCCCAAAGCAGAATTGACCAGGGTGTAATTCAGACGGTTACTCCCTGGGAATTTCAGTCATGTCAGACATGTTGAGACCTGGAGGAAACTGAAAAGCTTGGTAAGAGGGGCAGTGTTACTTTAAAGCTAAGATAGTATGCTCTAAGAAAAATGAGGATGCAATTTAGAATCCTCTAGAGAAATAAATGCAAATCCTATTTTTTGCTGGAGAAGAGATAAATTAAGAAATAACCATCTCTCTATAGTGGCAGATAAAGCTAGAATTAAAATTTCCACACAACAACCACAGCTAGATTGAAACAAAAATTAATAAAGGTCAGAGACCAAACCACAATAAGATATAAGCAGGAGTCTCTGTAGTGTGTGGGGGGAAAACAGCAACCATCAGCCTGGCACATTCTCGTTTGGTTAATGCTTGGAAGATGCTATATAAAGAAAGTTTATCTTATCTATCATTGTCGTCATCCTGGTCACCAGCTTGTTTACACAGTGCTGTGGGACACCATCCCACAGCACTGTGGCTTCAACTGGTATTTGTTGCAAGTCAGCCAACTTGTGTGTTGTTGTGATTTGAAACACTATGTATCATCATTACTTATTGCTCCTTTAAAACTGATTGGGTGAGAGTATGCATACTTTCATTTACAGAGCATGTCTCTAACTTTGAAGATGTGTTAGTTTTCATTGTGAAGCAGATAAATAGTATCAACTGATGGGAAGACTTCAGCATGCAGGTTCAACCCCCATGCCCCAAAGTCAGTACTTTGGAGCCACCTTTTGCTCTCCGTTCCTCAGGGTAAAACTACTCTAGTTCCTTTATGTTGGATTTTTCTCACAGGTGAACAGCAAGCGTAACAACAGATTATTTTCTGGATTGGGATCTGGACTTTGACTAGGCCGTTCCAACACATTTTCCCCCTAAACCAAAAGCAGTTTGCTTCGGTTCATTGTCCTGCTGGAAGGTGAGGTCTCAAATCACAGGCAGACTAACAGGTTTTGTTTCAGAATATCCCTGTATTTAGTCCCGTATATTTGTCCCTTGTCTCAGATCCGTTTCCCAGTCCTTACTGCTAAAACCATCCCAACAACATGATCCTGTGACAATCATGTTTCACTGTGGGGATGATGTTCTTGGGGTGAGGGGATGGGTTGGGTTTGCACCAGACAACGCTTTCCTTGGGGCCTGAAAAAGTTCAGTTTAAGTCTCATCTGACCAGAGAACCATTCCTGATTTGTTCGTGGAGTCGCTCGCATGCCTTTTGACAAAATACAAAAAGTCTTCTTATTTTTTTAATAGCTTTTTGCTGGCTACTCTTCCATAAAGCCCAGATCTAAAGAGTGTACGGCTTATTCTGGGCCTATGGGCAGATCCTCCAGTCCCTGCTGTGGAGCTCTTCAGCTCCTTCCAGGCAACATTCGGTCTCTGTGCTGCCTCTCTGAATAAAGTCTCTCCTGGTCTGTGAGTTCTGGTGGAGGCCCTCACTTGGCAGGTTTGTAATGGCACCATGCACTTTCCATTGAAGATGATTGATTTGATGGTGCTCCAAGGGAACAACGACTTAGATTTTTTTAATAATCTTACCCTGACTTGTACTTCTCTACAACTTTGTCCCTGACTTGTTTCTAGAGCTTCTTGGTGTGATGCCTCTTGCTTAGTGGTGCTGCAGCCTCTGGGGCCTTTCAGAAACGTTTTGTTTATACTGACAGATCATGTGACAGATTGCACTCAGGTGGATTTCATTTCACTAATTATGGGACTTTTGAAGGTAATTGGTTGGCTCAGAACCTTTTAGAAGATTCATAGCAAAGTGGATGCACGTGCCAATTTTTCTGTTGTTAACTTTTAATTGAGTCATATGTTTCTCATTTCACTTCAGCAATTCAGACTACTTTGGGTAGATCCATAACATGACAGAACATTTAAAATACAAAAAAATTATGTATATATATACAGGTTTGAATGGAAAAAATAGATAAAAATCCAAGGGTGTTGATTAATTTTGCAAAAGCATTGTACATGCATTTATATACATAGTACATCACACCGGTTTTTTCGCACTGTGTCATGCTAGTATCTATCAACAATGGTCCGAGTACTGCCCGCACAGATCCCCTGTCTATAACAGGACGTAAATTACATCACAATTGATTTTTACGGTCAAAGCTTCAAAAACCATTCAAGGAACAACACTGCATCTCATCAGTTTCAAACCTGAAGAACCAAGATTTAAGGTCCAGGAGTAATATGAGCCCTGATAGTAGAAATTTAGGACAAACTCTCCAAACCTTTACATAGATTAAACAGTATGCTGGTGAAGATTCTCAGTCATCCAGGTCATGGTCATTTAAAAAAAAAACTAAAAAACAAAGCAACTGGACTTGTTTTCCGTAGTTGAAGACGTTTCGCTTCCTCTCCCGAAAGCTTTCTCAATTCAGAAAATAATATATATTTTTTTTAATTGAGAAAGCTTCCGAGAGAGGAAGCGAAACGTCTTCAACTACGGAAAACAAGTCAAATTTGCTCTAATTTTTACTTTTTTTTTTTGGAATAGATTAAACAGGTACCTAATGCTATAGACTCCTGGATAGGTGTTGAAACACTTTCAGAAGGAATTGAGCGAAAGTCCGGTTGCCTCCGATTTAAGCCTGTTTACTTTTTTTTTGGGAATAGTTTTGAAGAGGAAAAACTGATGTACAAATCTATTGAACTTCCAAAGTTAAACCTTAGAAAAAGCCAAATTTCCCACCTGCAACCCTGCAACAAGCTTGCTGCATCTAGCCCCTGGCAGAAGCTTCAAGGCAAAAAATTTACCAGTGGATCCAAAGTTTTGATTAACACCTATGTGGTCAACAGTCTCAAAAACAGTCCTTGAATGGCATATATGATTCTCAGACCTTTATTATTATTTTTGAGGTACTGTGGATTGTACATGCAAGAAACCCTCAAACATTTCTCAGCTGAAAGTGAGAAGCAGGCCAAACTTCCTTCAGGCAATTATTATAAAAGAAGCATCTCACTGTGGTTATTTCGGAAAATAGGGTAAGACTAGTTGTTAAGGAGAAGGGTGTCCTAACTCTTACTAACTTTTTCATCTTGTGTTTAATACCTGAAGTAAGCTTAATTTCTGTTCTTTTAGAGCCATCAAGTTACTTCTTTCGCCAGAGCTAGAAAAATGAAATTAGACATAAGGAAGTGAACATTTCTTAATAAAGAACGGAATGTTTAATGGCTTGTCTTTTTTTTTTTACTTGCTTGTACATTCAGAAACAAAATAAACCATAGACTAAGGACCAAGAGGAATGCTGACATAAATGAAAAAAAACAAAACAAAAGACAAACAGCAGGTGTATGTACCCATTAAAACCTTCATCAAATGGTGAGCTCAGCAGAGAACTGCATTTCAAAATGATTCTATGCATAATAACTCTGTAAATGTTACTCCTTTTTGGTATTTAATAAGAACTGTGGCTGTGACTTTGGGTCTGCCTATAAAATCTTATTAGGATGCACCGTGCAGCTGATCTCTACTCTTATCTTGAGGCAAAAGCTGCTGAATTGTGAAATAGTTGCAGATGGGGAATTTTAAGCACAAGTAGCCTTAATGTAAAATGAGTTTTGGTAGAAAACCCATGTTGCATTAAGAGTAACTCAAGGGTGATTGTTAAAATTGCAAAAAAGAAGATGTCATCTTATTCTCTCTCTATTAGATTCACTGATAGCGAGAGTCAAACCTGTTCCTGTTTTTCTTCAGCTTCATGATTCCCAGAGATTGAGGTAGACAGAAAAAAACAGCAGATTCCACACAGCCTGATTATATCCTGAATCTGCAAAAACTGGCTTTTTGTTAAGAAAGTATGTTTATTCTGAGGATTGTCTGATGTCATTCTTGGAATGGATGTCGGGCTGAGGCCACCAATCAATCCACAGATTAAGACAGAGAGATCTTGTGTTCCTAGAGGTCATATTCTGACTAATGTTATTCTGGGTTTAAACTGTCAGTCCAAAACCTGTTGCATTCTTAAATAAAATATACATAGTTTTATCATAAACTATGTATAAAATAATATTTAAATTACATCAAGGGATGTATTGTTTTATTTAGCTGATGAGATATAATGTTAGACTGTGGCTCAGCTTCACCTTCTTTGGAGATATTTTAGTCTAGACAAGGAGAGCTTAGAACAAACTGTCTGGGCTTCTGTGTTTTGTTCTAACATTACGAACATTATACATTTTATTAAATTGTTACAGTCAAAATTAACAGGAAGAAAACATTCCATTGGAGCAATCACAGCATGTATTAAACAACTAGAAATGTAAAGGGAACATTTGTCATTATCTCTAAGTGTTTGACTTGGAGAGGTTCTTTAAACTCATTGATCACACCTTCTTTGGTTCATCATCCTTTAATGCTTGTTTATTATTATACTTTTGTGGATATTTAGTTAGTGATTTCTATTACATTCTGTTAGTTCATTCTGTAATAGTTTTGATATTATTTTCTGTTAGATTCCTTCCTGTGTATCCTCCTTGTTGTGTCCCTGTCTATTATTCTCCCTCTCAGCTTTTCTGCCATTATTCGCAGCTCTTGCTCATAATTCATCTGATTGCTTGCACCTGTTCTCCCTGCTTTGACTTCTCAACAAAGATTAGCAAGAATGAAGTAACGAAGGTATTGAAAAGCATGAAGCACGGAAAAGCCGTTGGTCCTCATGCCTGTGGCGGTATGGGAGTAATTAGGAGAGACGGCAGCACAGTTTTTGATATGTGAGAAATGGATGAGAAGTGTACTGGTACCACTTTCCAAGAACAAGGGACATGTGCAACTTCAGACGAACTTCAATTTGATAAGTCCTACAATGAAGTCATGGGAAAGAGTAGGGCAAGCTAGACTGAGGTCAAAGGTGAGCATCAGAGAGCCACAGTATGGTTCCAGTACTACAGGTGTCATATTTGCTTTTAAGGTTGTTAATGGGGAAGTACAGAGAGGGTCAGAGGGAGCTGCATTGTGTTTTTGTAGATCTAGAGAAAACATATGACAGGATGGGTTTAGGGTGACCCTAAATCTAGAGACATGGAGGCTTGTCCTGAAAAGGAGAGGAATGAAGGTTAGCTGTAGCACGACAGAATACATGTTTGAATTAGAGGGGCCCAAATTAAATTGTGAGGTTACAGGGAGCAGAGATAAAAATGGTGGAGGATTTTAGATACTTAGGGAACAGTCTAGGGCAATGGTGAGTGTGGAACAGAGGTGAAGAAGCCAAGGAGGTTGGAACGGATGGAGAAAAGTGTCAGGTGTGTTCTGTGATAAAGCAACAAAGTCTGACTATATTAAGTACAGTTTATGCTGATTAGACTGTATGTAAGTGGATCTAGATCTCAGTACATCTCACTGGGCTGTATTGGTATGAGGTCGGATTGGATTTGAGCTGAATTTGGACTGAAGTACAAACTTCATGACTGCATATGAATTGTCTTGTAAAGGTCTGTGAGTATACATTTGCTGTGAATTACTGTTGTGTAACTGAACTGAACTGAATGGATATTTCAATGGCTCTTGTTACTCTGAAGCAGAAGGATCATCAAAGTAATTTAAAAGATTTCAAAGGAATTAGTTTTTGGACGCACTCGCAGACATTTATATCAGTAAGATCACATCCTCCATATGGCAAGCTTTGAAAGAGCAGGTTTGACAAAGTTAATAAATACAGCCATGACATTCCATCATTACCTTTTCATTGTTTAAAATCTAAGTTTAAGATAATAATAATAATTTTTGAGACCAAGTTATTTTTCCCAAAACAGATGCTTTAAAGCTAATTCTGTTTACAAATGTAAACTTTTTAATCCAAGGTTATTTGTGCTATGATTTGTGTCAACCAGTAGTACTTTTCCAGGCAGGACCCAGCTATACCAAGATTATCAGTGAGAATGCTATACAGCATTCTCACATTCTCAATAAGTGAGAATGCTATACAGCATTCTCACTTATTGTTTTCCTGATTTGCTTTATTATCATTATTCTGTTTTCAAACTCCTTCAAATTCTTCACATTCTTCTTTCTTCTAATTCTTCAATTTTTTTTAAATTCTTCAAAATTTTCAAATCCCTTCAAATTCTTCATTTTTTTTCAAATTCTTTAAATCTGATTTCAATGTTTTTCAGCTACTTTTTCTCTTCTGCAGGGATCTTCTGCATCTTCTGCTCAAATCATTCTGCAGATTAGCATTCTCACTCGCTGTTATGCATTAACAGCTTTTTCTAGTTAGACTAGTCATCACAACTGTTGTACTTCTTCAGATTTTGTCATAGTACAGTTAATGTAACAAAAAGAATATGAAAAAGGCTGCATACATTCTGAGAGTATTTAGAGGCAGCATCATGAAGACAAATGGACCCAGCAGACAAGTCAGGGAGAAAGTTGTGGAGATGTTTAAAGCAGCTTTACATGATAATGTATTATCTCCAGTTTTGATCATCTCATTATCTGGAATTGTAAACTGTACATAAACCTGCAAAATATGCAAATACAATAATACTCATCAGCTGGATAAAAATGCAACAGGCAAGCCTACATTTTCTATTGTATGTACTTATTTAAAACAAATCTATCAAACTCTAGAGATGGGGCACATTTATGCTTGGCTATCTTGGAGCGTGATGAAGCAAGAGATACAGTGTGTTTCAAAAGTGGGGATGTGTAAACAACTCAACAAGATGTCAAGAGACCAGCTCATCTCAGAATTGTTTTCAGAGACACGGCTGAATCTTAAGTGCAGTTATAAGTAGAACAATCTGTGTATAGAGAAGTGGTTAGTGGGAAGTCATTGTTGAGAGAAAGACAGAATAATTCCCATATCTTTAAATCTTTAGCGAGACTTTAAACAAATCATGCTCACAGATAATCACTGGCCGATGGGACCGAGCTTGGGTTATTTTGCAAAAAAAAAAAAAAAGGTGGGAAAAATGGTTCTGGATTTGCACAGCTGTAATAGGAATACACAAAAAAACTTGTATCGCAAGGAGGTGTTGCATATTATTTGTACAGGGGCTCTTAGCACACATGCAAGCCACACTTTTTCGAAATGTGCTTCTTGATTGAAGCATACTCCCATGAACCGTTCAGCGATTCCATGAGTGTAAAGATCTGGTCACCTGTTGAAAAGCCAGAATGAAACAGTCAGCTGGAGCATCCTCCCCAACACCCCAGGCTGGCTAAGAAATGTGATTCCTCATCACACTCTCCAGTCCCCTTTCTTAAAAGCTGGGACCACCATCTCAGTCTGCATTCCAGCTGTTTTCCACTGCTGGAGTGGTGACACTGAAGAAGCATGTCAACCATGAGAGGTCTACAGTGTGCAGAGACTTTATAATCCTCAGGGCGAATCTCATCAACACCTGGCACCCTGCCGCTGGGGGAGCTTTTTAACTACCCTAACCCTACCTATGCAGCTTGACAGCTGTCTAGCTGACTAATCTGAACTAGTATTTATTTCTATTCATTTTTTCAAGAAAAATAAATAAATCAAAGTCCAGAGAGAAGGCAGATTTATGCTTGGCTGTCTTGGAGCGATTATTTACACAGCAGTAAATAACTGAACAAGATGTCCAGAGACCAGCTTATCTCAGAATGGTATTCAGAGACATGACTGAATCTTAAGTACCACTATAAGTAGAGCATCTGTGTACGGAAGAGTGGCAAGGGGAAAACCATTGTTGAATGAAAGTTGGACAATTCACATCTGCAATAAGCCATGCAGAGGATCCAGCAAACAATATTTAGTCCATTTTTACGTTTTCTGCTAAAGTGAAAGAGGTTTAAGGGGACTGAATGATGTTACCAGGAACTGTAAGACATTTGCTGCAGTTTAAGCAACAGTAATGTTGGACTCTAATTAAAAAAGCACACATGTGGAGCTAATGTGTGCTTCTGTGCTTTTCTGTCTCTTTTGTTGAGATCTGTCTTCTGTAACCCCCAGTGGTTCGAGACAGATGACCGTTGATACTGAGTCCGGTTCTGCTGGAGGTTTTTCCTTCCCGTTAATGGATGGTTTTTCTTTCCACTGTCGCTTCATGCTTGCTCAGTATGAGGGATTGCTGCAAAGCCATGGACAATGTAGACAAATCACCCTGTAGCTTCTCCAGGAGTGAAGGCTGCTTGTCGGAACTTTGAAGCAATCAACTGGTTCCCTTATATAGGAAATTTTTGACCAATCTGTATAATATGATTGAATTTGACTTTGTAAAGTGCCTTAAGATGACATGTTTCATGAATTGGTCTTATATAAATAAAATTGAATTGAATTAAATTAAATTGAAAAAAGGTCTTTCACAGTGAGAATTGTATGGAGACCATTCTGTGCATGGAAGAGTGGCAAGTGGAACCATTGCTGAATGATTCCCATTTGCAATAAGCCATGACTTTTGCAGGAAAATCTGGAGCCCACATAACCCCCCCCCCCCCCCATATTAATCTCTACACCCTTTCAGCACCACTCATATCTCAATCGCCAGCATCTTCCTCTACACATCTCTCTTCCTCCCTGCACCCCATTAGTGCTGTGATCAGCCGCTGGGATGCCCAAAGCTTAATGACAACACTTCAACCAAGGCTGACAGGCGAGAAGTATCTCTGTGGAGAAGAAAAAAACAAGAGATGAAATCTTAGATGGAAGCATCTTCTCACTGGGAGGACTTCTAAAGCAGTGAAGTAATGCAATGGTTTGCACAAGACACATTTTACAGCATAACAGAAGTGGAGAGGGGAGATGAGACTGTCTGATTAGCTCCAAAGCTTGCTTTACAGAGTGAAAATGTGGAGCTTTATGAGAAGGTTTTTGCCTAAGCCTTGGCTGGAACGACAAGAAGGACTTTAATAGCTAAAAACCACAGACCTTTGACTGTAGTGAAATAATTTTTATAGGTTGGGTATTGGATATTTACACTGAGTGATCTTTGGTCAGAGGAGCGGGCAGCCTCCCTCCACTGCTCTGCTACACGAAGAGACTGCAGAGATCACACAGCGGTTTGATCAGTGGCCATAAACCAAATTTTTAACCAAACACCCTTTAGAGACAAAACGTAACAACTTTCAGCAAAAGTAAAATGAAAGAAAGCCTCTGTAAATCCACGGATAAGATACAGCACGTCAGCATATACAAAGCTGACATGTCCTTTTTCTTCTTCTTTTTTTTTTTTTTTTTTTGGTTTGCGGAAGAGAATGGATTAATGGTTCATGGTTTGTAAAATAGTAAGATTATATTTTGGTTTGACCCTCTCCATTCATTGTGGTCCCTAAAGGGGCAATAAGTGATAAGTGACACCTTGTGGCTGAAATAGGTACAACAGCCTGACACTCACAACAACGTTGCTACTGTGAATTTTTAATAATAATAATTGAATTTTATTGATCTCACAATGGAGAAATTCACTTCTGCATCTTAACCCATCCCCTTGGGGAGTTGTGGGCTGCCATGTGCAGCACCTGGGGAGCAATCGGGGGTTAAGGGTCTTGCTCAGGGACCCAGAATGGCAGCTTGTGGGAGTTGAACTCAGAACCTCTGGGACCAAAGCTCTGTGCTCTAACCACTAGGCCACCACTAGTCTGCAGGATGGGTATCTGATGTTGTATTTCTTTCTATTTCTGGTCTACCAGAAATAGAAATGGTCTTATAGGATTGGCTCAGGAACCAGGAAGTAAACACGGGGTACACTCTGACCTGATGTCGTTCCGGACCGTACCTCTAGGTTTGAAAGGAGATAAATGTGACTAAGACATTGTTGATGGAGAGGACTGATTGTTTATAGGGAATGTTACTTCCATCCCAGCTGACAAAAGAGAATGATTTAGGTTAAATTTATGGTAAATATCTTACCTATTGCTCCTTTAATATTAGCTTCATGGCTCTTCAGTTTTTTCCTGGACTTCCTCTGAGAAAAAGGATTAAAAATGGATCTCAATAAGAATACCTGTATAAATAAAGGTTAAATAAAAAATAAGACAACAAATATTTTGTTGATGGCCCTTATTTTGTGACTGACGAGATAAGCCTGGCTTGTTGATGACTAAAACATGATGAAGGATGTGTGTTGTTGATGAGACTAAATGAAAATGGTATTGGGTGATCTGTCGGACACTCAGAATGCATGACATTTCTGTTTTTTGTGCATGTAAGCCATTAGTGAAAGGTAGCAGCAATGCTGCTCTGTCCTTGTGTGGTCACAACCACCCCTACCAAGAGTTTAGTAATTCATTAATGGACCATGACAGCCATAATACTTTCTAAACATGAGCTTGGTGGTCAGAAATTACAGAAGGATCCATGGAATACGTCAAATATGATTGATCCGAAAGAAAATGTATTGTAACGGAATGTATTGTGGAGGGAGCCAGCGGTCACTGTGGCAACAAACTAGATGGGAAAATGCCACAAATCAGTGTCGTCTAGAATGGTAAAGGAGGAATTACATTTGATACAGGAGTTCTCTATGAGTAAATATTGCGGGGAAACTAACTGAGAGTGGCATCCTGTCTGGGGGAGAATGGCAGATGTTGAGGAAGAAGCAGAGAAAACAGTGGCATGCCCTGGAGGGGGAGATGGTGTCCACTGCTACAGCGGATCTTTCCTGCTCAGGTGTTGTGGCATCGAAGATGTGCTATTATGGAATGCACATTCAGTTTTCAGGACATGCACTGCACTGTTTTCTGTTAAGTTTAAAGTGATCCCACACTTTTGACGCTGTTTTCTGTTTTCTCTGCACTTCTTTGTGCCCTCCGCCGTCTTCCCTCAGTTGATATAACTACACATTGTATCCATGTATCAGAAGTGTAGGCTATCATTAGTGGAGGTAAGAGACACCTGGCTGGAATACAGTGTGCTGTATTAGTAAAACCGGATTTAACAAAGCCATAATTTGCCTCAAGGAATGTTTTAGTAACAGAGTTATTCTAATCATTTGAGGAATCGTTTTAGCCATAGATACAATTTTGGTGGTCCACAACCTTTAATAAACAGTTAGATGAACAATATTTAAATTTTTAACTATTATAAACCATAAAAATAATAAGAAATTTAACATTCTTCAGTTTTAATTCCTCTGAGAAGCGAGGGTTAGGGGAACTATTCTGCAGATGAGTCAGTTTTATTGGTAAGTTTTGATCAGTTTCTGAGTAACCATTTCGACTAGTTGAGTTAGGGGTATTAGTCATTTAAAGTAGCTTATAACTGCTACAAGTCCCAGTGCTGTTATATCTCCTAATATCTGTAAGACAGCACAATATTTTCCAGACAATAAAAAATTGAATTTTATATACAATACTTTTGATATATCAGAAATGAAAATAAATTGCTTAATATTACTTGAACCAATACATGTTTTTAACCAAATTGTCAAGTTTTTAAAATAGGAAAATGTCCTCCCTGCCCTCTCACCAGCCACTCAAGCTGCGCAGGACTTGCTGCCTGGGCTGCAGCAGCACAGACTCTTGCTTTGGTGATTTACTACATGTGGAGCAAAACAAATTCTCTGATGTGAACAACTTTATGTTCAGAGGTTACAAAACTATAGTGTAGATAGAAGGCCACAACTGCTGTCAGTATTTTATTCTTGTGCTGACCACGGTTCCATAAAAGGTCAGTATTATCAAGAAAGCAAGCTGTTTATCAGCAGTGACATATTAATGAGTCAATGCTCCCTAAATAACAGCATCAATGCACAATGTAGTACTCTATATGTGGGAATACAATGGGGTAAAATTATACTGTCGTAGTTTTTCCCTGTAAATTCTAGTACTAGGCCGTCACTGCTATGCATTATATTTATTTTGTGAACTTGTGAACCCTCTAAACTTTCTTGGAAAATAGTAAGGGAGAAAATGATATCTCAGTGCTGATGCAAGAGTGTGTATTAATAATATGGCATGGCACCTATTGGCATGTATTTGCATGCAAAATGTAATGTTATGTGCATATTTGATATGTATTGTTCTATGTCAGTTTTTCACCTTTAAATATTAATCTTTATCCTCAATATTACTTTAAATGCAAATGTCATTTTTACTGCTTGCTGGCTTTCACATTTGGACATAAAAGACAGAAATGCAAAATAATTAGTCAAGCTTAAAGTCTGATAGGTTTCTTTCGCTCTTTGACCTTTAGCATTTGCCCAACATAAAAGATTTCTATTTCACCCATGAAAGACCAACAATTTGAAATAGATAGCTTGCTCATTTTCCATTACGCAGTGCAACATTCAGTACAGACAGCTCACCTTTCTCATCAAAGAAGAAGTGTAGGGGTCAAAGCACGCGGTCACCTTTAACAAAATTCCATCCAATAATGAGTTCACAGAAATGATGACTGTCGGAAACCAAACTATCTAAGTGTCATAAAGAGAGGAGGAGGCAAAATCAGGTCTGTAGGTGTGAGTGTAGTTACTAAGAGGCCGTCATGAGTCCAACTATCTATAAGTTAAGGGACAAAAATACCCCCACCCCAAAATTTCCACAATGGAAATTATATATATATATATATATATATATATATATATATATATATATATATATATATATATATATATATATATATATATATATATATATATATAATGTAGACATTTAGGGAATTTAAATAGTTATAAACTACATCAGACAGATGTACTGTGTGGGAGAAAAGTGATAAAGAAAGAAAAACATCCTGAAAAGCCATTTTATAATTTTGCCTGCCCTGCATTACAGCAGAAACATTTACTTTGAAGGTATTCAGTTGATAATGCATGCAGATGGTATGCACTGAAAGGGCATTCAGTTGTTTTTCTGGTTTGCTTTGATCAGGTGGTGGTGGCCTGGGATGTTATCAAGTTCTGTTTTATTTTCCCAGTCTGCTCCTGCCATAAATACTAGTTCACTGAGCACCGTTTAAATTGTGTTGCCAAAGAATCCATTCCACTTTATTGTTAGACAAATATTCTCACCACTAAACCTGCACTCTGAGTTGTTTCCTGGTTACCCTAAACAACTCACTGCACCGCATACAAGCATAATTGATGGAGTGAATTGTCACAATGTACAGCATTTAATAAAACCTTATTAAAAGGGCATATGTCATATTAACTCAACCATACAATTATACACACAATATATTAGGAGAAAGCTACTTTTATTAATTCGTTTCAATTAATTTTTTATATAACACCAATTCACAACATATGTCATCGCAAGGCACTTTACAAAGTCAAATTCAATCAAATCATACAGAATGTTTCCTATCTAAAGAAACCCAGCAGATTGCATCGAGTCTTGACAAGCAGCATTCACTCCTTCGCATTGTTGATGGCTTTGCAGCAATCTCTCATACTGAGCATGCATGAAGCGACAGTGGAGAGGAAAACTCCCCTTTAACAGGGAGGAAAAACCTCCAGCAGAACCAGAACCAGGCTCAGTATGAACGGTCATCTGCCTCGGTTGACTGGGGGTTAGAGAAGACAGAGCAGAGACACAAAAAGCACAGAAGCACACATTGATCCAGGAATACTTTCTACGTTATATGATAATATCGGATGATCTGCCCCTCAGAATAATGTCACAGCTACCAGAATGCCAGACCAAGTGTACCTACTATGAAGAGAGAAATGACAGAACAAAACGTTTAAAGCTGAAATAACAACAAATAATGAAAATTGCAGAACAGTAGGAGAATTTAGCAGAGAGAAATAGATCTTGATGTCTCCAGCAGCCTAAAACTATAGCAGCGTAACTACAGATATAGGTCAGGATAACATAAGCCACGCTAACTATATAAGCTAAATATAAAAGTTCACATCAAATGTCATATGTGTGTGGTTCAATCATGTATAGGCAGTTAATATTTGGTCTTAATATGAAGGTCAGATGGTATCTGTATATCAATTAGAGTAGTAGTAGATCTCCTAACCTTTTCCTGTGGGTCTCCCACAGGTCCACATGGGCTCAGGGGATCCTTATACCCCAGGCTTTCCCTCTTTGGATGGGCATTCCACTCCAACCTGTTCTGCCATTGTTGCTGTATGGTAGGGGATGGTGTAATGACCTTTGTGGGTTGAAAATCCCAATAAGCGAACGTTTTGATTTATCTATTTGTAGCTATGGCATCCTTGAACTTGGCTGAAATAAAAAATTACAGATTTGTAAACTTGGTTAGCCAGAAGTCCATATTAGAAGTCCTCGAGAGCCGGTGTCCTGCGACCTTTAGACGTTTCCCTGGTCTGACACGCCTGAGTCAAATAATCAGTTAATTAGCAGGACTCTGAAGAACCTGACTGCATACCGAGGAGCTAATTGTGCCATTTGATTCAGGTGTGTGGGGCCAGGGAAACCTCTAAAAGTTTCAGGACACCGGCTCTCGAGGACTGGAGCTGGACACCCCTGATCTAAACAGAATGTCAATGCAGTATCTGGAAAGACCAAATCTAACTTTTCTACATTCCTAGATACTCCAAGTACACAAAATGTTTAAGGGCTCAAAATTTGAATTATGTTCCCTTTAACTCTATCTGTAGCTCAGGTGAAAGTCCCTCTGCTCTCCATGGTGTCCCTGATGATGCTCATTAGAGTAAACCTCCACCTCACGTTTTGCAGGGTGAATATCAGTGATGAGCTGTAGCTTACAATTGGGCCATTCTGGGCAAGCTTTAATGTTTTTACTACTATCTTCAGCATGTGTTATACCGCTCTACTTCCCCCGCTGCTGTGACCTTATCTGTGTCCCTTGTTAGAGCCTAGTTTGAGGGAATCAGTGTTACTTTACGCATGCCAAAGTAGCTTAATCCATTTAAATAATAAATAAATAAATAATTAAATAAAATAAATAAATAAGAAGAGAGCTTAACCCCCCCCCCCCCCCCCCCCCCCCCCAATGGTAGACCCAGAGTTACTTCCTTGTGTGGATGTTTGGAATTTTCAAATAGCCAGATTTAGATCGCTGAATATGTCACAGCTTGGCTCTAATTTACATTAACTTTTCACATTATAAACAGTGATGCCATGGTGCATATTGTCTTCCAACAAAGTTTGATTAAGTGGATTCCAGCTTTCTCTTTGAGTCTGCTCAGGAGAAAACAGAGATCGCACAATACTTTTGTTTATTTATGAGCTAGGTCACCTTGTGTTTCGTACTTGCATGTGTTCATATGGGCATGTGATTGCATGAAGATTTGTAGGGTAATTATTAGTACCCAAATATAAAGCCATTGCTAAGTCTGCAGAGAATCTATATATTTTATGCACCAGTGCATTTGTCCTTGCTGTGACAGGTGGACTGCACGTATGTAAAATGAATGGAGACAACAAAATCTATGGTGTAAAAGAAACCTATACTGGAGGAGAAAAGCAGTACAGAAAAACCTTATTTCATTCACATGCAATGTTATTTTTTAGATCTTTTCTTTCAATACATATGCCCAATTATAATAAGACTTTAATGCCATTTATTTGGTCCACAAAAATTATTACAGATATACAGGCCATACAAGTACGGCACAAAAAAATATATAAATATTCTGAAAAAAATTTATGTTTTTTCTGACAATGTCATTTCAATCTGAAAAACTCACACGGAAAGAAGAGACAATTAGAATTATTTTATTGATACAATATTTTAAGAATTTGGCGCTCAGACCTCGGCAGGAAACATTTACGCTGAATTATACTTCAATATGCATAAGCAGGCGTATGAGAATAGGAATGTTCCCCCAGGCCTGAAACTGGTGGTGGAGTGGAGATAGATGAAGTTGGTTTAGTCCATAGAGGCTGGTTTGCAAGATGATCTACTTGAGCTGAATTGGTGGGATCCAGTAGACTGCGTGAGCTGATACCAATGCTTCACTTGGGGACCCGAAAGATAGATGTCCAACTTGGATAAACACAGGTTTGCATGAACTGTCCATGATGAGCAAGCATGAAGCGACTGTGGAGAGGAAAAACTCCCCTTTAGGAAGAAACCTCTGGCAGAACCAGGCTCAACATGGCGGTCTTCTGCCAGACTGAATGAGATGTAAGAGGGAATTCCGTAAGAGTCCGGGAGGAATTACACTCTCATAGAGAAGAGGTTGTAGGAGTACCATAGGAAGCCAGACGGAGCTTGCTACGATGGTGGAGAAGGGGATGGAGGTGGGTTGAATCACGTCATCAGAGTCCAAATCAAACATTGCACAGCCACTGCTTGCTTGCTGGGTAGAAGGCTGAGACGTGGATTTGAAGTTCTTTTAAGATGAACCCAGGATGCTGATTGGCTTCGTGGAGGAGCAGTTCAAAATTGATTGGCCTGCGTCGGAGGTGAATGAGTCTCTGATTGGATGGAGGTAGGCAATAGAGTTTCTTTAATTGAATTTCCGCTTAAGCTCCATGTTTATCCTGATAAGTTTTATCAGGTGCACAAATCTGAGCCCTATTTAAACTCCACTGGTCATCCCCACACTGAGGCTCTATCCGAATACCCTTAATTATAGCTCCTAGCTCCTGTTCCTTGACCTTTCATGGGGTCAATAGTAAGAACAGTGTTGTGGGGAGGAAAGGAGCTTCGGACTGCTGTGCCAGTTTCAGACAGCCTAATAAGGGTATTCGGATGGACCCTGAGTTGTGTCTCTTGGAACCACCCCTTTTTGGTGGCATTTTTCAAAGGTGTCTTGGGGCAGGGTTATGCCTTTACATCGCGGTGAGTTTCACTTTAAGCTACCAATTCAAATGTAATTATTTCTCCAGAAATAATTATATTCATTAAAAAGTGTCCTAAAGGTTATTCATTTTAATTTGGCAAATCGTTCTTTAAAGTGTTATTTTCTCAAACAATCTTTCATCTAATTTGGAGTTGCATCGTGAATGGGTTGAAAATATACACATTTTCGTTCTAAATTAATTGACGTAAATTAACCTAATTGTTTAAGAAGAACTTGGTTCCCTAAATTAAAGATCCTCACCGAACTTTAAAAATCATTGAATCATTTTGTATGGTGATGGTTTTCAACTATTTTTATTTGTCCTTTTATTCTTTTGTGTGTACATAGTGCCTTGTTTTCTTTGGTCTTAATTTTGGTTAGCAGTTTTAGATAAGTTTCACTAACCTGATGAAGAAAATTTTTTGACTGAAATATATTGCTAATTCAGATAAACAGCATTATTATTGGCATTCTCTGGATGAGCATTTTTTCTATTAATAAAGTTATTATATTTATAGAGAAGTTGTCACTCATTTATTCCATATCTGTGCTGAGTTTGCTGTTAGAGAATGCTAGTGCTCAAATCCCTCACCTCTTGTCCTACTATCAAAGCCATATTGGGCTGATATTCATAGGACAATACCTGAGAGCTCCAGGGTTCAGTGATTAAAATTGAAATAACTTAAAAGCATTTAATCACACAACATTTTGGAGGGGTTCATTAAAAGCAGAGGGGAGTCAATGCGAGGAAGAAGGAGGAATCAGTGAGCGGAATGAATACTTGATTTGAGTTTAAGTAACAATCACAGCAAGTAATTCTTATTGGTCTTGGAGATGTAACTGAAGCCAGGGGAATTTCATTGTCCAGGTTGAGGGTCCGTGAGGTGGTGAGCTTCCGACATGTGTTAGAGCATTGGAAAGCAGACAGAGTTTGCTGGAGGTTACTGCTTGGCAAGGTTTGAAACAAAGAGACTTTGGAATGAGAAGGTCTAGCTTGAAAATTTAGGAAGCATCAAAGGCACTGAATCCAGGACAGAGCTCAAAAAGGTAATCTTGGAAAAAAAATTAAAATGAGCAAATACTCAGGAACTTCTAAAGGAACAAAGATAATTTCATGAAAGCTAGAAGAACCACATAGGTTGACACTAAGCAACCAGCTCCTGAAGCTGATGAGTTGGGTAGATTGTACACATATATATATATATACTTCAGCACACAAACTCAACCAATAAAACTGACTCTGATTCTGCCCTATAGACGCATTTATTTGACTGATACCTGAGTCCGGGCTCAGCATGTCACTTAATACTGACACCAGAAGCTGCTGAGTCAAAAAGCTCTCTGTCCTCCACTGCTTTCCAACTGTGTGTGTGGTTTTAAAGGTTACTAAATTAAAACATATTTGGAAAACTTATATTTGATAAATTTTACCAGCATGAGAACAAATTCCACAATCTTTAGAGTTTTGCAGTGGATCCTCATGTCTGTGTTTTCTCTATCCCAGAACTCATGTGGGAAGTGGCTGAAACCATTACCAACCCAAGGTGCTAAATGTGCACCAAAATACCCAATAATGCAAATTCAATACATACCAAGCACTTTGCCATCACCTAGTGATTTTTCTTTGTCTATTTCAGCATATAATTGTGGGTTGCTCTAATAAAGAAATATGAACCCTGCGTGCAACCTGATTTGTTGAATCTGATTCTTGATTAAAAAAATGTGCAGTTTTTTAGCCTTGAGTCAGGAAACATGTCAAAGGTTAAAAAGAAGTCTTTTTGACCAAGAAATAGAAATGCACCATGCATGTACTTTTTAAAAATCTATTGATTTCATGGGATAAGTGAATTTTTTGCAAAACATACAGATTACATAAAACAGAACTCAGAGATTAGAAGTCATTTAACAGGTTTTGTCCATCAGGGGCAATTGATAATAATAATCATAAAAAAAAAACATTTCAGATTTTTCCCACTGGAATAAATTTATCCCACACATATTTAACATTGCACAAACCTTGTTGCTTTATACCCCAAACCTGAAAAGGGTTCTTCATCTTGGTCTTCCTTGTTCAAGCACACACACCGATCCTAATAGTGCCAGACCTAACAGACAAACAAGAGTTGAGCCGACATGGAAGCAGAATTTTAATTTGAGAGGTTTCTGCCCCAGAGTCCTCCCCACAGGACCGGTCCCTGACACCATGATGAATGGCTTTGAATTTGCCGGATGAGGTGGTCTACTGTATGTGTGTGTGTGTGTGTGTGTGTGTGTGTGTGTGTGTGTGTGTGTGATCAGGTGTCTGCAGGAAGGTTCAAGGCACAAAGGTTGTCATTTGTTGGAACACTCGTTGGAGCATATTTACATTGCTTGTCTTAAAGGTGTGAATTATGTTTAATCAAGGTTGACATGTTCATGGACATTTTTTCAGGTAATGAAATAACACAGTCAGACAAATTCATGCTGTTCCACACTAAGGGGCGAGTGTATTTATTTATTTGTTCTTGCACTCAAGATTGTGTAAAAAAAAACACATTAAAAAAAGGATTTGGGAACAATGATAAATAAGGTCTGAGTAATATTAAACCTTCCAGTAATTCACTGAGTGACTCACTGATGTCCCACCAAATGACATAATGATGAATACAATGGCCTTGGTTCCAAACTGAATCCTTGAAACAAAATTGTTTGTCAGATTTGAAATCTCTCATGTCCTGAGATGTCAAACATAAGCTAAGGCAGTTTTTAAAAAGGGAGTTACTGACCAAATCTAAAACAAGTCTTTAGAAAGTTGACACTCAGACAAGACTGAATGAAAAGGTAACATTAATTTTAAGGAAAACAAACAAACAAATGTAAATGAACACCAACCAATATAATGAACCCATATCTACAATTCTGAATAATTTCTGGAAAGATATCTAAGTTTTTCTTTCATTAGCATCCAACAAAACTATGTTTTTGATTTAACTTGATCATTCATCTTTGTTTATTTGTTTCTATATTAACACTTGATGAATTTGCTCTTTAGCCCAGTGCAACCCCGCAACGTGATTTCCTAGGTAAGGAAAAATGAATCCATTCAACATATCTGTTTGTAACCTTAAGGACGTTATGGGAAATTAACTGTGGCCTTAATAACAAAGGTGAATAAATCCACCTTCAGACAGTAATAACTCTGCATAGGTTTCCTTCATCCTGTTCACTAAACCAGCTGATGTTAACATCCGTCTCTATCGATGCTGTGAAGCTGGAAATGCAAAATGACTGGAACTAATCTCTGTACAGGCTTTTCACTTTTTGAAGCTGGATTAGACACCTCTGCATGATAGATAAAAGGCAAATATCAAAGCATTGACAATATTTCACTACATGGACCCTAATACAGTATGTGCTTTGAAATGTACTGATAGGGTTAGTTTTCCAGTTGGCTGAAAAATGTTAGCAAAAGGAGTAGTCCGTATTTAACAGTGGCTTATGGCTGATTACTTCACTTATTGTGTTTTCCATCTGAGGGAACTGGGAGCTGGTCCTAGAATAGAAATATCCTTTATAATTAAGGTGGAAAATTAACAGCTTGGAAAATTATGGTGTGTTAGGGGCTAAGCAAGTAGGTAAATTAACACATCAAGGTGCACACAGGACAAAAAATAGCAGGAGTCTGCACATTTCAAAGACAGCTCACTGTGGGGTTGAAAAACTGTGCAGATAGCACATAGATTTTAAACAGGCACACATCTCAACATAAAACACACCACTTGTATTGTAACAGTTCACCACCAGCTTTTAGATTTTTTATTCATTTATACCACTAAATCGCCTCCCATTTTCTCCTGTTGTCCAGGTGAGAAGAAGAGGGCCTAGAGTAAGGACTGTATATTGATCCTCACTGAGATCTAGAAGCAGGATGCACTGAACCAGACTTGTGTGAACAACACAGGGAGAGTTTGTTACGTGGTGCTGATGTTAGGGAACATGAAATGTCCTTGGCACAGTACTTAGTCCAAAAAACATTGGAGTTGTTGGCATCCTTAGCAAGAAAAAATGGCTTAAAAGGATGCTGCCTTGCTAAGAGAGATGGCCCAGAACGCTGTACTGAATCTTTTAGCCAATTAAAGATTTACCATTGTCACTATTAGGAACACACGAAAATTAAAATTTGGGTGGAAATACTGACATCTGTAAGTTTTCAGTTTTCCTGTTGTATTTCATGCTTTATTCCTATGTATATTCCAATTTACCCTTTTTTACCTCATGTGCAATACATTTTTAAAAATGTGCAATGAATGTTTTTTGTTTAAAATGCCTGTTTATTGAGGTATTTTCATGTAAGAGCAACTATTTCTAGTTTAATCAATTAGTTGAAAACATGATCACCAGATTAGTGAACTACAACAAAAAATTATAGCTGCACCACTACATTGTATCTGAGCCTACACTGATAATGGCTTTTATTAGAAAAAAATCTGATCTAAATACCCACATTATTAGGTTGTATTCTAGATATCTGTTCAGCTTTAAATCTTTCATACTATATAATGTAAACAAATCATAACTGGTTTGAATCCATCCATCCATCCATCCATTTTGTAACACGTCTATCCCTTGTGGGGTTGTGAGGGGTGCTGGTGCCTATCTCCAGGGTTCGAATCATACAACTTTATTGGGAAGCTTGAGATAATGTTAAATGCTTGCAATTAGGGCAGACTTTTTTCCTATCAGTCAGCATGTACCACATCATTGCATCCTGCACGTAACAGCCCTGCTTCTCATCATCCTGCAGGACTGTCCACATAGGCTGTAACCACCACAGCAGGTTTATCCCAGCAGCTTTCAAAAGTCTCCCCATGATTCACACTCAGGTTATGCAAAGCACAGCAGGTCAGTATCATGGATTTTACCAGTTGTACAGCACAGTCATTCCTTTTCAGAAGTATTGACAGTTTGCTGCGCTGTTCTTGTAACATAGCCAGCTGAAACACACATCATCCATGATTCACACATCTGAATGAGAAGAAGAGGGCGTTCAGAGATGGCAACCGTGAAGAGGTGAGGAGAGTGCAGGGGGTACTCAAACTTAAAATCAAGGAGGCTAAGGACAAATACAGGAGAAAGCTGGATAATAAACTCCAGACCAACAACATGAGGGATGTGTGGAGTGGGATGAGAGCCATCACAGGGTTCCAGAAGTCCACTGGCATGGGGTTGGATGGTCGCGCGGACCGGGCCAATGAACTAAACTTATTTTTTAATGGGTTTGATACTGCGGCCTATCCCCCACAACTCTCTGCTGCGGGCTTTCCTACAATGACCACTCCACCTCCCCCCACTCCTCCTCCTTACAGACCCCCTGTCTGCTCCTCACCACCTCAATCCAGACCCACCGACTCCACCCCCCCCCCCCCCCCCCGCTTCACATCATGTCCTCCACAACCGGAGGACCTCCCCCCTCCCCCTACTGTTACCACTACAGTGTTCTTCACTCCTGACCTGGTGTGAAGACAGCTAACCAGGCCCCGATGGTGTATTCCCCAGGGTGCTCAAAGCTTGTGCCTACGAGCTGTGTGGAGTACTTAGCTTTGTCTTCAGCCTTAGCATGCACCTCCAGAGAGTCCCCGTGCTGTGGAAAACGTTGTGCCTTGTTCCTGTGCCAAAGATGCCGCGTCCTAGTGGCCCTCAGGACTACAGACCGGTAGCACTGATGTCCCACATCATGAAGACCTTTGAGAGGCTAGTCCTGGAGCAGCTAAGGCCCATGGTCAGGCCCTTCACTGATCCAGTACAGTTCGCCTACCAGCCCCGCATGCGAGTTGAGGACAGCATCATCTTCCTGCTGAACAGAGTCTACACTCATCTGGACAAGCCGGCGAGCACTGTGAGAATCATGTTCTTTGATTTCTCCAGTGCCTTCAACACCGTCCGTCCGGCCCTACTGGGTGAGAAGATGACGCCAAAGCAGGTGGAGGCCCCCATCGTGTCCTGGATTGTTGATTATCTGACGGGCAGACCACAGTATGTACGCCTACAGAACTGTGTGTCGAACAGGGTGGTCAGCAACACTGGGGCCCCTCAGGGGACTGTCCTCTCCCCCTTCCTCTTCACCCTTTTTACCTCAGACTTCAACTATTGCACTGAGTCCTGCCACCTTCAGAAGTTTTCTGATGACTCAGCAATAGTTGGCTGCAATGAAAAGGCTGATGAGAGTGAATATAGGACTTTGGTGGGCAACTTTGTCACCTGGAGTGAGCTGAACCATCTGCAGCTCAACGTGACAATGACTAAGGAGCTAATAGTGGATCTGAGGAGGACAAAAACACCTGTGACCCCTGTTTCCATCCAGGAGGTCCCTGTAGACACCGTGGAGGAGTATAAGTACCTTGGAGTGTACTTTAACAATAAGCTGGACTGGACTTGTGCTTAAAACAACCATGTGTGAGCATTACACAAACATTTCCAATTGACAATGTAACCTTTGGTTTCTCTGTCCAACCTGTCGGTGCCTCATGTGAGCTCGATCCACTTTGGCCATCCACAGAAAAGAGCACTGAAAAGCGGGGAAAATTGTTGGTCTTTTCAGTAGCGGGCTAGCCTGTGGCTCTGCAGCGTAGCAGATTCTTTCCTCCTGACGCTTAAGACAGCAGACTTAACTCTTATTTGTCCGGTCATGTTCCTTGGGCGAAGAGCGATTTCTTCCAGGTGCTGGCTTGTGCGTTTTTCGGGCCCTGTGAGGGCCCATTGTGGTTCAGGCCAGTGTCTCTCTCTCCTCCTTTTGTCTCAGGCAGGAAGCGAAGAATACTGCTGTTCCATGTAGCTTGCAGGGGTAGACTGGGGTGCTGTGCAGGGGTGGCTGGATAGCCACAGCCCCCTCTCCTTGAGGGCTCCAAGAAGAAGTGAAGACGACAATGAAGGGAGCTGAGAGATGCAGAGGTACCCCTGTTGAGAGACTGTCTTTGCAGCAGGGTGGTGAAATTCCTTCTGGTCCCTCCCCCATGGTTCATGTTCAGAATTCAATCTGACTTAATTCATTCTCTCATCATGACTTTATTATTCTTTTTTTATGTGTCATGTCTGGCTGTGTGGCATTAAGAATTGCATTCTCAGAGAGATTTTAACAGATTTACATTCACAAGTGCACCAT
The DNA here is from genome assembly GCF_011125445.2 of Fundulus heteroclitus. Taxonomy (NCBI): domain Eukaryota; kingdom Metazoa; phylum Chordata; class Actinopteri; order Cyprinodontiformes; family Fundulidae; genus Fundulus; species Fundulus heteroclitus. The sequence goes on from NC_046366.1 coordinate 7,734,407, forward strand.
TACTGCTTTTGCTATAATGCTCCGCTTGATAGATATGCTATATCTGTCATGATGCAGCCTGAAGGCTGCACTCTGAGCATTTTCTGGCTCCTTCTCCTCCAGTGCAGCCCTTCTTAGGCACACCTGTCAGGCTGCAATTGACCACGGATTTGCTCCACCTGCTCACCCTGCTATTAAACTCACCCCAGTTTGTTTCCTGTCACCGGCTTGTAATTCAGTCAATCCATCACCACGCCTGTCCGTTCCAGTCCTCACGTCTTGGTCTCCGTTTGTTCAGTAATGCACCTGTCTGCTGCATTGCTGGATTCTGCTTCGTCGTTTCCGTCTTCATGGTCTCTGGTTTTACTCCCGGTTCTGCAGCAGCCCAGCTCCTTCAAATCCTGGTTATCATCTCCGCTCCGTTCCTGTCAGCCAGCTCCTGCACCCTACAACTCCGCCTGGTAACCGACTCTGGTTCTTCATCGTTCATCATTCTCTGTTGCAATAAACTCTCAAGATCAGCTGTGTGTGTGTGTGCTGTGTCCGGGCTCATCCAAAGACAAATCATGACAATATCCAATAAAAAACTTTATTGAATATTATTTTGGGATTATTTCAAATTCAAAGGACACAGAAAAAGGTAAAGGAGAAAGAAAGGAAGAGAAAAAGATGAGGCAAAACGCTAAAAGGGAGAAAAGGTGACAAAATAGTGCAGAGGAAAAAGAGAAAACAAGATAAGATCCTTGGAGTATGCTTCTACACTGCTGAGAGTGTTGCTGCTGAGAGTGCAATTGTATATGTAAGGTTTATCCATAAGTGAAATGCTCAGTAGTGGTTGTGAGGAGCCAAAGACTCACCCCCCAGAGTGCCGAGGTAGACGCTGGGGAGACCAGAATCCCAGACGTCCGAAAGGGCCCCCAGAGCACAAAAGCCCAAGCAGGACCTACACAGGGATGGACGCCTCCCCATGAGCCACAGGAAATCACCCAGCAATCACAATGCCGAAGCCCCCAGGCTCTGCCTGTAGCCATCTATGCTAGAGCAGATCCAAGCATGGGCCCAGAGGGTCTTATCGGGCCTGGTGTTGTAGATTTTGTCTTAAAAAGGTGTCTGAACTTCTACAAAATGTGATATTTGGCTGGATCAGCTGCTAATTGAAATGAGCTAAACTTTCTGCTCTTATTAGTGATGTTCGGTGATGTCAAACAGCCCCTCCCAGGTCCCTAGGGTCCTCTGGATAGGGTTTTCTGGTGCCCAGAGTAAGACCTAAAACATACAGTGAAGTGTCTACTTCATATTGTGAGCTTCAGCTGGGATACAGCCTTCACAGGAAGTAGGTACCCTCATATAATTTGAAAAATCATGTTTATTTGCTCCCCATCCCCTGACTCCTCCCTCTGCCTGCTCCATCACGCCGCCACACATGTAGGTCCTTGGGGAGAGGGCGTTACTGGAGGTTGCCACCTTTTGGTGACGTCCCTCTCCCCAATTTTTTCATGCATTTTAGACACTTTCACTCCAAACATTTTCACAACGCACATTCATGTAGGCCACGATATGGGGGGGGGTTATGTTGTGTGAGCCTCGCCTCGGGCGGCTCCCTTCACCCCCCTAGGGCCAAAACCAAAATTTCCAGGGCGGGCGGGCGAAACGAGACCCTCCATTTCCGTACAGCCCCGTACAGCCCCAATGCCCAGGTATGCGCGGCGGCGTTCCGAAGCTCGCCGCGGCCGGGCCGGCCCCCTTAAAAATCGGCGGGCGGGCCGGGCAGGTGCAGAGCGGATCCCCGCCCGCCACGCCGCCGCCGCCGTCCCGCCGCCGCGCACGGCGGCCGTGCGGCGGCCCCCCAAAGAAGGCCCTTCTCCGCTCGCAGCGCGGGCTCCATCCACAGTGTGGCGCCCGGGGGTAGGGTCGAGAACCGTACGCAGGCGGAGGGGGGGGCCGTACAGCCCCGCATTGGCCGAGCCCGCGCGTCCGTCGAAGTGGCGCGATTTTGGGAGGGGCCAGGCGGCCGAAACGTGGACCGGCCGTACAGGACCCACAGATTCCCTTTGCTGCTGGCGTCGGGCCTTCGGCGCCACCAACCTGTCGGAGCGGGGATGGCGCCAGCGTGGCAGGGGGCGGGAAGGGAAAAACGGGAAAGGTTCACGCATTGGCCGAGCCCGCACGTCCGTCAAAGTGGCGCATTTTTGGGAGGGCCAAGCGTCTGAAACGTGGACCGGCCGTACAGGACCCATAGACTCCCTTTGCCGCTGCCGTCGGGCCAGAACTAAAAAAAAATACGCCACTTATTTTAATATAATGTTAAAATTATTATTTAACCCGTTTGCAAATATAGATTCCAGACCCCTAATGTGAAATAAAAAATTAATCTCCCACTTCCAGGCTGGGGGGGTCTTGGTCACAGACCTCTCCCCAGGAAGAGGGCCTCTTGCTGGGTAAGAGTGCTGGAACGATGACCCCCCTGCTGGAGCTCTGACATGCATAAGGCAACATCTCTAAATGTTTGGTAGGACAGGTTACAGTTTGTAACAGTGGTAGCCACATGCTGAACTTCATAAGACAATGTTATATTTATTAAAAATAACCTACCGCGATATGTACACTTTAGATGTACGTACGCTACCGCGTTATGTACACTTTATATGTACGTACGCTACCGCGTTATGTACACTTTATATGTACGTACGCTACCGCGTTATGTACATTTTAGATGTAGGGCAGCTACCGCGTTATGTACACTTTATATGTACGTACGCTACCGCGTTATGTACACTTTATATGTACGTACGCTACCGCGTTATGTACAATTTAGATGTACGTACGCTACCGCGTTATGTACACTTTAGATGTATGTACGCTACCGCGTTATGTACACTTTAGATGTATGTACGCTACCGCGTTATGTACAATTTAGATGTACGTACGCTACCGCGTTATGTACACTTTAGATGTACGTACGCTACCGCGTTATGTACACTTTATATGTACGTACGCTACTGCGTTATGTACATTTTATATGTACGTACGCTACCGCGTTATGTACATTTTAGATGTAGGGCAGCTACCGCGTTATGTACACTTTATATGTACGTACGCTACTGCGTTATGTACACTTTATATGTACGTACGCTAATGCGTTATGTACACTTTATATGTACGTACGCTACCGCGTTATGTACACTTTATATGTACGTACGCTACTGCGTTATGTACATTTAGGACCTAAAAAAAACGCCACTTTTTAAAAGATAATGTTCAAATTATTATTAAATCTGTTTGCAAATATAGCTTCCAGACCCTTAATGTGAAATAATAAAAAAAAAAAATTAATCTCCCACTTCCAGGCTGGGGGGGTCTCAGTCACAGACCTCTCCCCAGGAAGAGGGCCTCTTGCTGGGTAAGAGTGCTGGAACGATGACCCCCCTGCTGGAGCTATGACATGCATCAGGCCACATCTCTAAATGTTTGGTAGGACAGGTTACAGTTTGTAACAGTGGTAGCCACATGTTGAACTTCATAAGACAATGTTATATTTATTAAAAATAACCTACCGCGATATGTACACTTTAGATGTACGGCAGCTACCGCGATATGTACAATGTACATGTACGGCAGCTACCGCGTTATGTACGCTTTAGATGTACAGCAGCTACCGCGTTATGTACGCTTTAGATGTACGGCAGCTACCGCGTTATGTACACTTTATATGTACGTACGCTACCGCGTTATGTACAATTTATATGTACGTACGCTACCGCGTTATGTACACTTTAAATGTACGTACGCTACCGCGTTATGTACACTTTATATGTACGTACGTTACCGCGTTATGTACATTTTATATGTACGTACGCTACCGTGTTATGTACATTTTAGATGTAGGGCAGCTACCGCCTTATGTACACTTTATATGTACGTACGCTACCGCGTTATGTACACTTTATATGTACGTACGCTACCGCGTTATGTACAATTTAGATGTACGTACGCTACCGCGTTATGTACGCTTCAGATTTACGGCAGCTACCGCGTTATGTACACTTTATATGTACGTACGCTACCGCGTTATGTACAATTTATATGTACGTACGCTACCGCGTTATGTACAATTTAGATGTACGTACGCTACCGCGTTATGTACACTTTAGATGTATGTACGCTACCGCGTTATGTACAATTTAGATGTAGGGCAGCTACCGCGTTATGTACACTTTATATGTACGTACGCTACCGCGTTATGTACATTTAGGACCTAAAAAAAACCACCACTTTTTAAAAGATAATGTTCAAATTATTATTAAATCTGTTTGCAAATATAGCTTCCAGACCCCTAATGTGAAATTAAAAAAAAAAAAATTAATCTCCCACTTCCAGGCTGGGGGGGGTCTCTGTCAGAGACCTCTCCCCAGGAAGAGTGCCTCTCGCTGGGCTAGAGTGCTTGACTGGACCCCCCCTTCTGGAAGTCTGCCTTACCATAGGCATAATTTGAGCTACTCCTGTTAAATTCGTATCCACGCCATGCTGGAGACAGAACTCAAAAAAAACACGCCACTTATTTTAATATAATGTTAAAATTATTATTTAACCCGTTTGCAAATATAGCTTCCAGACCCCTAATGTGAAATTAAAAAAAAAAAATTTAATCTCCCACTTCCAGGCTGGGGGGGTCTCTGTCAGAGACCTCTCCCCAGGAAGAGTGCCTCTCGCTGGGCTAGAGTGCTTGACTGGACCCCCCCTTCTGGAAGTCTGCCTTACCATAGGCATAATTTGAGCTACTCCTGTTAAATTCGTATCCACGCCATGCTGGAGACAGAACTCAAAAAAAACACGCCACTTTTTTTAATATAATGTTAAAATTATTATTTAACCCGTTTGCAAATATAGCTTCCAGACCCCTAATGTGAAATAAAAAAAAAAAAATTAATCTCCCACCTCCAGGCTGGGGGGGTCTCTGTCAGAGACCTCTCCCCAGGAAGAGTGCCTCTCGCTGGGCTAGAGTGCTTGACTGAACCCCCCCTTCTGGAAGTCTGCCTTACCATAGGCATAATTTGAGCTACTCCTGTTAAATTCGTATCCACGCCATGCTGGAGACAGAACTCAAAAAAAAATACGCCACTTATTTTAATATAATGTTAAAATTATTATTTAACCTGTTTGCAAATATAGCTTCCAGACCCCTAATGTGAAATTTAAAAAAAAAAAATTAATCTCCCACTTCCAGGCTGGGGGGGTCTCTGTCACACACCTCTCCCCAGGAAGAGTGCCTCTCTCTGGGCTAGAGTGCTGGAACGATGACCCCCCCTGCTGGAGCTCATTCCAGTGAGATGCTGACCGATCTTTGCCCCGGGGCCAGGTTTTGGAAGCATCTCACCCACAAAACCTGCGCTGTTTTGAGAAAACTGTAGGAAATAAATGAGTGATAAGCTAAGTTAAGCTCTTACCACTACTCACAGACATTTTGACACATATTTAAAAATTCCACCTCCAGGCTTGGGGGGGTCTCAGTCACACACCTCTCCCCAGGAAGAGTGCCTCTCTCTGGGCTAGAGTGCTGGAACGATGACCCCCCCCTGCTGGAGCTCATTCCAGTGAGATGCTGACCGATCTTTGCCCCGGGGCCAGGTTTTGGAAGCATCTCACCCACAAAACCTGCGTTGTTTTGAGAAAACTGTAGGAAATAAATGAGTGATAAGCTAAGTTAAGCTCTTACCACTACTCACAGACATTTTGACACATATTTAAAAATTCCACCTCCAGGCTTGGGGGGGTCTCAGTCACACACCTCTCCCCAGGAAGAGTGCCTCTCTCTGGGCTAGAGTGCTGGAACGATGACCCCCCCTGCTGGAGCTCATTCCAGTGAGATGCTGACCGATCTTTGCCCCGGGGCCAGGTTTTGGAAGCATCTCACCCACAAAACCTGCGCTGTTTTGAGAAAACTGTAGGAAATAAATGAGTGATAAGCTAAGTTAAGCTCTTACCACTACTCACAGACATTTTGACACATATTTAAAAATTCCACCTCCAGGCTTGGGGGGGTCTCAGTCACACACCTCTCCCCAGGAAGAGTGCCTCTCTCTGGGCTAGAGTGCTGGAACGATGACCCCCCCTGCTGGAGCTCTGACATACATCAGGCAACATCTCTAAATGTTTGGTAGAGCAGGTTAGAGTTTATATTTATTAAAAATAACCTACTGCGATATGTACACTTTATATGTACGGCAGCTACGCCGTTATGTACACTTTAGATGTACGTCAGCTACCGCATTATGTACATCTAGAACCGAAAAAAAAACGCCACTTTTTAAAAGATAATGTTCAAATTATTATTAAATCTGTTTACAAATTTCCCTTCCAGAGTCCTATTAAGAAATTAGAAAAATATTTCAAAGTACAAGATGTTTATTTGCTTTAATTTTGTAAATGAAAAAAATGATGGCCGAGGTGAGATTCGAACCCTGCTCCTCTGGGTGGAAGGCAATGTTGTTATCCACTCTGCTACACCCCTTAGCCCCTATATATAGGGGGCAGAGAGCCGTTTTGTACTTCCATGTTGCCTGTACAGCCTCCCTCCTTCTGTACACCTTGACCCCTCCTTAACCCACATAATTACATAGGCCACGCTCTCAGCCAATAGCAAAAGCTGTTCCCCTCCCCCGGTAGTTGTGGTCGTGTAGTGCAGTTTCAGACACAACAGTGGAGCTTGATTTCCAATGAGTCCCACCTTCAGCCCGTAACCTACCGTGTTATGTACAATTTATATGTACGTCTGCTACCGTGTTATGTACATCTAGGATCGAAAAAAAAAACGCCACTTTTTAAAAGATAATGTTCAAATTATTATTAAATCTGTTTCCAAATTTCCCTTCCAGAGCCCTATTAAGAAATTAGAAAAATATTTCAAGTCTAAATTGTTTATTTACTTTAATGTTGTAAATGAGAATATGATGGCTGAGGTGGGATTCGAGCCCTGCTCCTCTGGGTGGAGGGCAGTGTTGTTATCCACTCTGCTACACCCCTTAGCCCCTAAATATAGGGGGCAGAGAACCGTTTTGTACTTCCATGTTGCCTGTACAGCCTCCCTCCTTCTGTACACCTCTTTGTTGTCCTGCTCTAACTCTACTCTTCAGGTGTGCCTAGTTGGCTGAGGGGGTGTGGCCCACACCTGCAGCTCGTTGCAGGCGGCTTCCTCTGGCTTCTTAAGCAGAGCGCTGAAAGATGGAAGACGCCAGAGCCTTAAGCAGTGGTGGTACGACGTGGCCTCTGACCCAACTCCTGAAAACCTGCTGGTGAGTTTTTTCATCTTTGAACTTTGACTAATTTTGGATCTCCCTGTTTTTGTCACAGTTTTTGGTGCTTCTGGATCCTGCTGGTTTTTCCCTCACTCTGGTCAATCCATCTGTCACCCACTTCTGCCCAGCTTTATGGTAAGCAGTGCAGCTTCTAGTAGTTCTCCTGGTTCACCTTTCAGAGTCACTTACTCTTCTTCTCTTTGCAGTCTCTCCAGCCGTGACGTTCTGACCCTGCCGAGTTGTCCGTAGTCCTGTCCGTTATATCTGCCTGTTTCCTAAATAAACATTTTAAAACTGTGCTTTGCTTCCCGATCGTATCTGCATGTTGGCTCGTCATCTGAAAACCATGACAGTACCAAGTTTGGTACACTTCTTTTTGGGAGGCCCTGATTAAGGCCTCATTAAGGTCAAAAACCAGCTGCTGGAAGACAAAATATAGAGCTAGATGGGCTCCAGTGGGCTTGTTTCGATCGTCTCTATGTACTGTTTCGTTTGGTACCAAGTTTGTGAGGCTACGATGCTCCTTTGCTAAACAGTGGCCCAGAACACTGGTTTCTAGGAGGCCCCATTGAGCCTCCTAAGCAAGGTGAAAAAACAAGCTGCTGGGAGACAAAGGAAAATGTTACATGGGCTCAAGTGGGCTTGTTTCGATCGTCTCTATGTACTCTTTCGTTTGGTACCAAGTTTGTGAGGCTACGATGCTCCTTTGCTAAACAGTGGCACATAACAGTGGTTTCTAGGAGGCCCCATTGAGGCCTCCTAAGCAAGGTGAAAAAACAAGCTGGTGGGAGACAAAGGAAAAAGCTACGTGGGCTTGTTTCGATCGTCTCTATGTACTCTTTCGTTTGGTACCAAGTTTGTGAGGCTACGATGCTCCTTTGCTAAACAGTGGCACATAACAGTGGTTTCTAGGAGGCCCCATTGAGGCCTCCTAAGCAAGGTGAAAAACCCAGCTGCTGGGAGACAAAGGAAAAAGCTACATGGGCTCAAGTGGGCTTGTTTCGATCGTCTCTATTTACTCTTTCATTTGGTACCAAATTTGTGAGGCTACGATGCTGCTTTGCTAAACAGTGGCACATAACACTGGTTTCTAGGAGGCCCCATTGAGCCTCCTAAGCAAGGTGAAAAACCCAGCTGCTGGGAGACAAAGGAAAAAGCTACATGGGCTCAAGTGGGCTTGTTTCGATCGTCTCTATTTACTCTTTCGTTTGGTACCAAGTTTGTTACCCTTTGTTGCTCCTATGCTGAACAGTGGCACGAAACACACTGCTTCTGTGTTTTGTGCATCTCTTTTTCATACTTCAAACGGTTGCCATTCTTAGACGCAAGCACCCAGAGGCACAAAAATCACAGACGGCGGTTGAGGGGTGAGCTAGAACTCATATCTAAAGTTTGGTATCACTGCGCATAAATAAACCTTTCTTCCTCAGCTTTTGAGACTCAAATACTGTCTTGAACCCTTAGGAAGTTGGCTGAATTTTTTGGGGCAAACAGCTTTTGTTGTTTTTTTTCACAGGAGGCTGATTTTAACATATTTTGTAGGTGACCTTATGAGGAGCAGAACCTGTGATTTTGAACTCCCTGGGTGGTTCCACGTGGACACAGTGGGGGTCAAAAGGTGAAAATTTGCAACCTTTGATGGCACACAGCTCACACACGGTTTGTCTGTTCCAGCTCAAACTCGGCATACAGGAGCCCCTTTGAGGCATCTACCAACGGGTAAGAGCTCATACCTGTATCCCCTTCCTATAGCTACTTCCTTTTAGCAATGAGATAAGAAGATGTGGTTAGTGGCATGTTGTAGAGCACTTCCAGGAAATGAGCATTTATAAGTTTGGTCCAAATCCATGAGCTGCAAAGGCCTCAATTATCAAAAATCAAATATTGCTTGGCTGGTGGCATAGCTCCAGAAACAAAACGGCCCCAGATTTCCACTCTTGGCCATATGCTGCAGTACCTTTTCCCACCACCATTGGTGCTATTGATATTTGGACAGGCCTGTACACCATCCCTCCTTCTGTACACCTTCCATTGTAAAGCAATGGAACCAGTTCTGTACAGCCTCCCTCCTTATGTACGCCTTGGCCCCTAAAAAACACGCATAATTAAATAAGCCACGGTCTCGGCCAATAGCAGAAGCTTCCCCACTTTTCCCTTCCCGCCCGTAGTTGGTCCGTGCAGTGCTCTTTCCGACACGTTGGTGGCGCTATGCTGGGTGGGCTAATAAGCCATTGTAAAGCAATGGAACCAGTTCCGGACAGCCTCCCTCCTTCTGTACACCTTCCATTGTAAAGCAATGGAACCAGTTCTGTACAGCCTCCCTCCTTATGTACGCCTTGGCCCCTAAAAAACACGCATAATTAATTAAGCCACGGTCTCGGCCAATAGCAGAAGCTTCCCCACTTTTCCCTTCCCGCCCGTAGTTGGTTCGTGCAGTGCTCTTTCCGACACGTTGGTGGCGCTATGCTGGGTGGGCTAATAAGCCATTGTAAAGCAATGGGACCCGTTCCGGACAGCCTCCCTCCTTCTGTACACCCTCCATTGTAAAGCAATGGAACCAGTTCTGTACAGCCTCCCTCCTTATGTACGCCTTGGCCCCTAAAAAACACGCATAATTAATTAAGCCACGGTCTCGGCCAATAGCAGAAGCTTCCCCACTTTTCCCTTCCCGCCCGTAGTTGGTTCGTGCAGTGCTCTTTCCGACACGTTGGTGGCGCTATGCTGGGTGGGCTAATAAGCCATTGTAAAGCAATGGGACCCGTTCCGGACAGCCTCCCTCCTTCTGTACACCTTCCATTGTAAAGCAATGGAAATAGTTCTGTACAGCCTCCCTCCTTATGTACACCTTGGCCCCTAAAAAACGCCCCTAATTAAATAAGCCACGGTCTCGGCCAATAGCAGAAGCTTCCCCACCCCTCCGTAGTTGTGTTCGTGCAGTGCACTTTCCGACACGTTGGTGGCGCTATCCTGGGCGGTCTAATCCGTTGTAACGTACGGCTATCCTTCCTTTCGTACGCGCCCCCCCCTCCGACACCCCCCGATACGCTAAATCTAGAAGAGAGCGCCATCACATGGTGCACGGAAGGCGGCACGCCCGTACGAAACGCCGACTTGGACCAAGCGGGCGAAATGCTGGAGCTTTTATTGCGCGCGTACGTACACTACCTCGTAACGAACACATACATACAGATTGTATGTGTAAATCCGTACGTACGGTATTCAAAATCATTGCGGCTGTACGGCCGAAGGCGTCGTTTCGTACGATTTTCCCTTGACCCCCTCTTGCATTTAGACATTGAGGGTTCTGGGTAGTTGCTTGGAGGGGGTGCACTGGCACCAGCTTCCTTCCGGAGGGGGAGTGGGCTGTGCCGTGCACCCCCTTCGGTGCTCCCAGTTTTAAACACACCTGAGATCAACATGCAACAACACAACATCTGAGCGGGCGTAGGGAGGATCAGGGGCCTGGAGGAGGTGCGGGCCACTGGGTCCGGGGTCTTGGTGGGGGGCTGCTGCGGGTAGCCAGCGCCTCTGCTCTCCCCAGGAAGGCATGGGGGGCAGGGGTGGCTAGGGTAAGGTCGGGGTGGGAGGGGGTTTATTAGGTATATAGTGGGTGAGGGGGGGCTCTGGTCGGGTGGCCCGTACGGGTCGTTTTCGGCCCCCCCTCTTTGGGGGGCCTGATCTGGGGGGCGTCTGGTCCGGGGGCGGGGCCGGGGGTTGGGCACAGTCAGTCGTATTGTTGAATTGTGGTGACCCCCCCCACTTGGGATTTTTGGATGTGAATGCTATGTGGGAATGTGTGTACAGCGTCCTTTTTTTTGTGTGTCTGTGTGTGGCGAGTGGGGCACAAGGGAGGGATGGTGTGAATGAGTTTTGTTTTTTTTTCCCAGGTTCGTGTCCGGTCCGCTCCCTCTCCCAAGAACATCTCAAGTCTCCGATAGGTGCGGAGCCCATCCCCCCACGTCCTGCCCTCCTCCGCTGCGTTGGCAGGCACCATGGCATTCTGGCGCGTTGACGGTCCTCGGGTTTGGGGCGGGTTCCCGGGTGGGTGCCGGCCCATTCCCGGCAGTGGCTTTACGGGGCCTGGCCCCCCGGGGGGCAGGCCGGGGCCCCTGCCGCGGGGGCGGAGCGCCCCTGGGGCCTCTGGCCCCCAGGGCCCATGGCCAGGACCACTTCAGCGTGGCCGGCTGCCGGCGGAGCCCACGGGCTCGTCCCCGCGGCTCTTGGGGGCGTCGGCATTGCGGTGGCTGGGGGATTTCCTCGGGGTCGTCTCTCCTCTTTCCTCGGGGGGGGGGGGGGGGTGTGCGGATTTCCTGTGAAGGCCCCTCTAGGGCGCATTGCTTTGGGGGCCCCTGACTCCTGCCTCTATGCTTGGGGAAGGTGGGTCTTCGGTTCTCCACAATCACTATCGAACTATTTCCTTCTGGATAATTTTCACCTAATTTAGTGCACTTTCACAAACTCCCACAGGTGCTGGGTCCCAGTTATTAAATGTTCACTTATATACAAAAAGGCTATAATTTATTTATTTATTTTATTTGACTTTCTTTTTTAGGTATCACATTACACATGTCAGCTTAAATAATAATACATATGATTTAGCAATGGTACCAAGGTGTTACACGATTGTATCTGTTGCTTTATGTCTGTTGGTTGTGCTGTTCTTTTTGTGTCTCTTTCCATGTGATGGAGCAGACAGAGGATGTTTTATCATTCTCTTCCTTTTATCTCTTCTTTCTTTCTCCTCTTCTTTCTTTTTTTTTCTTCTTGTTTTTCTTTTACTGTCCTACTTTCCCATTGTAGTGTCCATATAATTTGAAATTCTCCCTGCAGGAATCACAATAAAGCTATTTACACGCACAAATCAAGCGGAGCATTATGGCGAAAGCTGTTTGCTCCACTTGTGAAAGTAAAATCTGTCCAGCTCTATTTGGCATTAAGATATCAATTCTTATTGCCACATTGCTAGACAGGACACTGGGGAAAAAAAAATCATGTTTATTAGCATACTGGATGTAAAATATACATACATCTTCAATATTTCCTCGCTAATCTACACAATGTGTTCCCACAGATACTTGTCCTCTATAATTGATTGATAACTCCTCATTGTTTTAAATTACTAGTTTTATCTGTCTGTTTATTTGATTTAATCATTTTGAAAAAGGAATAGTGTGGTAAACCTTTGTAGAACACTCTGTGTTACAGCTGACAGTATGAAAAGTGGTCTTTAAATAAAGTTTGATTAATTGATTGATGTTGTCTCACTCGTGTTGAGCTTTCTTTCAGAGATTGCAAAATCTTGGAAAGAACATGGTATTATCAACATTATCACTAAGTATTGTCAAAACTGTCTTTGATACCTGAAGGACAACAGGAAAGATCGATTCAGCTGTCTTCTCTCTTTTCCTCAGAGGAGCTCCAACTAAAGTTCAGAGAAAGATGAAACGTTGACTCACTATAGATTCACTACAGTCATCCCAGGCAGGTAATATGGTGTAGGTAATATATGATACCTGAGCTGTGGGTTTCTGTAAGGAATGACTGTATAAGATACTGTATGTGCTTGAGTATTCCTTGGTGGCTTGGCTGAACTACATGTTTAATGCTCATGTCCCATGGTAAACCATTACTGTCTTCTGTTAGATACAGCCCCCCCCCCCCGGGGAAAACTACAACCAATTAAAACTCACCCCGAATGGGAGCCGCTCTCAAAGAGGATTACATGTCAGCATGTGACAGGTGGATGAGGGTGCCATCTTTGCTTCGCGCATGTGTGTGTGTGTGTGTGTGTGTGTGTGTGTGTGTGTGTGTGTGTGTGTGTGTGTGAACTCATACTTGCAGTTAAGTGAGAACATGTTTTTCACATTTTATTACCAAAGTGAGGACCTTGATATGGGAAGGGGACCTTTTTTGGGCCTCACGATTTTCGGCCTAGTGGTCAGGTTTAGGACTAAGGTGTGAACTAGGTTTAGGTTAGGTTTCGATTTAAGACAAGGATGTATTTGTGTGTGTGTGTGTGTGTGTGTGTGGACAGCTAGAAAATACTGGGATAATGTCTGTGCCTTTAAATACTATATATCTGCTGCATCTGTGCCAGTTGCTCAAATAAAAGAACTAAGATCAGAGGGATGGTAGACATGAAAGAGCCTTTTCTGCTTCTGGCCACTGAAGTTACAAACAACAAAATGTACATTTCCTGTGCTGATGTACCCGTCACTCAGACTGTGACAATGAGTAATGAGCTCTTCTCATGTCTCCTTTTCATTTTTTCAGATGGATCCTCCTTTTAATCGGTGTTTGAAGTTTCACATCTTCTGTATGTTGTTTTGTTTGACCTGTTAGCGCCTAGGAGTCTGCCCCATGAGAAATGGAAGTCACAGAAAATCAAATAGAGGTGATACAATGTGTTTGAACTTTAAAAAGAAAAATGAAACAGTAAAAAAGACAAATGGCATGAGAAATGGAGAGTGGCACTTTAAACAATGTGCATATTTAAAGCTCATTACACATCCGAAACCCAAAACAGTACCTTGCAAACGTATTCACACCGTTTAAACTTTTTGGCATGTTTATACCGGCACATCTAGTGAATGATATGTTTACTTATTCTTCTCTACCTGGCTTAATCTCACTCAAATTGGAGGAAGATTGTAAAATCTTGCCAAAGATTTTTTGATCAAACGTAGGCCTGGACCTTGTCCGGGCCTTTCTAACACACAGAAGATTCAACTTGTGGTTCTACCATTATATTCACTGCCATTATCCTGCTGGAAGATGAATCTTTGTTGTTTGTTTTTTTATGTAAAGAAAATAAAATAAAATAATGTTCTCATCTGACCAGAACATCTTTTTCAACATCCTTGCTGTGTCCCCCCTGCATGGCTTTTAGCAAACATTAAACAGGACTTCTTTTGGTGCCCTTTCAAGAATGGCTTTCTTCTGAAGAATAGTTATCCTGTCAACAGATTCTCCCGCTTGAGCTTTTGGATCTCTGCAGTTCCTCCAGCTTTATCTAGGGCCTCTCGCTTCCTTGTTCGTTTATGTTTTTTTTTGTCATATTGTGATGATCGATTGAAAAGTGCTTTGTGAGTTTGCTTGTTCTCTCCATTCATGTATGTTTTTTTTTGGGCACTCCAACCTGCTCCCATAGTCAAAAGGCATGACTGTTAATTAGTCTTTCTAAGTTATCCTTAGGTATGTGTAGCTACATTTCCAGGCTGTAACCTTTCTCTCGCCCTAGGATAGATGGAGATAAGCACCTCCACCCACTTGTACGGACTGATTTTATACAGTTCAGTATACTACATTAATGTTTCTGGTTGTAGCGTCACATGTGTAAATGTTTAAGGCATTTTTCAAGGAACTCTATGGAGTGTCCTTTTCATTCTTGACCTAAAAAGATGTGTACTATGTATCAGGAATGTGCTGAGAAAGTTAATACAATGATCATACAAGGGTCAGATTGTCTGGGGTATTTTCCATATACCCAAAGATTTCAACACCTCATGTTATACTAGTAGGTAAACTTCTGACCAACGTGCAGAAAAATCACAGAGAGACCAATCACAGTTCAATAGTTTATTTAAACAAGCAGGTTCTTAAGTGCCCACATCCTGAGGAAGGGGTCCATTGGGCTCTGGAGAGGAATCCACTGAAAGGAAGAGAAAGGAGATGAAATATAGGGGACAAAAAGGAGAGCTGAACAGTCAGTAGGAATGGCTTACTTTAAAAGAATCCAGGGGCGGGGCTCTGAGGTCCCACATTGGTTAATGTGCGATTCTTTTCAGGTATGTAGGAAGCATTGGAAGTCGGACAGGTTAGTTGGCAAAGGAGCCTTGGGAGCCAGTTGTAAACAAGAACAGGTAGGCTGCACCCAGAATCAGACCGGAGAGCCAAAGAGTTTCTGAGATCAGCGTCTCAGAAGGAGTTAGGGGAAATCTAGAAAAGAACCAGCAGCACAAATCTTGATTAGCAAGAGCAAGTCACAAGGAAATAACAATGAATTTCTCCTAATGTATCCAAATGGTTGACACTCAGGCGTCAACTGATCAGCAGCCGGCTCCTGTTAAGTGGAACATATTGTGGTTTTCAGTTCTTCCTTTTCACATTTAAAGCATCCAGTTGTGCTCTACTTAGGATACGTCCACACAGAGCTGAATACTGTATCTGCAAAGAAAAGTTTGAGCATAACGATAAAACTGCACAAAGCCGGGGGAGCCTTATTCTGTGTTGTAATACCTATGCCATGCCAGTGAGGTAAAGAAGGAAGAAAGGGAAGAAGCGCATGGAGGCTGAATGGGGTGTAGTATTCCACTCTACCCCGTTCAGCCATTTTTGTTGTATGCTGGTGGACTGTGTGATGTAATTTACGGTGTACATTTTGACTTCTCTTAGCTCGTAGCTTCAGTATCCCTTAGTTCGGACTACAAAATCGCAGCATTTATTTTTTTTTTTATTCCGGATTTGCGAAATTGAAAAGCTGGATGTCCATGGAATTACACAGTAAATGGCCTACTTTGATGTATTTGTTAAAAGCAATCATAAGAGAACAGAGAAACCTGAATGGCTTGACTAACATGACCTAAAAAGATACCTATGCATTACCTAGGCGGAGTAAATTAGACTTTTCTGCACTCCTAGGGACTACAAGTACTCGACAAAATGTATTTAAGGGCTAAAAACGTTTTTTTTTTTTTTTTTCATAGGCCCACTGATGACCCATGATACCCTCCTGGCAACCTACAGCTCCAGAGAGGAAAACACTCACATACCCTGAGATCCAGATGTGTAGGTCATTTGCAATATCTTGATGGCAGAGTTTCAAGTGTTAAACACCAACAGCTCCATATGAGCCTGCAAACTTAAATATTCACATGAGAGGTGATGTTTGTCATGTAGGAAAGAGCTTGCCATATTAATGGGGTTGTACATCAGCTCTATGTTTTCAGTTACCAGCAAAAAGTGGCAACACAGGATTAACATGCATTTTTACTGTAAGGTTACAAATATATGTATTTGAAAACTAATGGGATTTTTTTTGTTTGTTTTTCTTATTTGATTAATATTTTATTTTTTGCATATGTCCAGGCACCTTTGCATTGATAATTTGAAGCCCAGTTGGAGGAACCAGTGTATAATTATCCCAAGTTCCAATGAGTGGATAGATTTTATTATGGTTGTTATTATGGTTGTTATGATCTTTTAGTAGACAGTGCTATTTTAATATGTGCAAGTCATTATTAAATTGTTGTATCCTTACAGTTTGTTATTGTATTCCAGTTAAAGCTTAACAGTGACTGTTTACATGGAGATATATTTAAATTTAAGAAATCCTGATGTGTTGGATATGTTTTGCAGAAAGCAAGAAGCAGAATGATGTAAAAATGATGACACTCTATACCTGTCTATTTACTGAATTCTCTCAATAAATCTTACTATTACTGTTATGGAGTTACTGGCAACATTAATAACAGTACAAAATGTTCTTTTGAATGAAAAATGTATTTCAACATTGACATGAAATACAATTTTGTAAAAAAAGAGACAAAGCTGACAAATGTTAATTTATCTTATGTGAAGGGTTGCACAGCCACTGCCCCCCCACACATACATGCAAACCCAAATAAAAAAGAAACAAAAAGCCCAAACAAGCCCCCCAACTTGGTGGGTGTCATCGACACACTGAGTTTTGTTTTATTGTACTTCTTCATAAAGCACACATTTTCTTATTTCCTGCTGAATATTTCACTACTGAACAAAATAAATAAATAAATAAAATAAAAACTCTGCTGAATGTCCCAATGCAATAAAACAAAATGCAACAAAACAATAAACCGTAACTGTACTGGAAATCCTCAGCAGGAATCAATTTATAAAATTATCAAAATAAAATGCAAGCTAAGAATTGTTTACCCTTTGGTTTTTATATTATCCCATCAACATTTTGACATTGCACAACTTTTACACTACTCAAAGCGTATACAACTGTTTAACCATTGCAGCAAAGTATGAACATGGTACGTGATAACACTATAGACATAAAAATATAGTTTATAACATAGCTGTCAGACTAGGCTTTGTGTACAGGCTTAAATAATGTCCATCAACATTAAGTTGCTAGCTAAGATACTATTAAATTCTACTTTAAATTCAGGGTAGTAGCTGTACGTGTAAGTCACCTCAATGACTGCTCCATATGTGTAGGCAACAGGTCTTCTACCAAAACCTGTTTCTGCATTAAAAGTTACCTTGATGCTCTATTTTATGCTCTGTGCATAAAATAGAAGAGCCTGCAAAATTGCAAGAATCTTTCCAGCTGCCACTGATCTGCATTCTTAACATACAGATATCTTAACAAATAGATAACTCTGCATGTAGTTAAGTTAGTAGTTATAGACTTCCCTGGATACAGCATTGTTGTCAGCTGTGGAGGACCAATCCCATTTTTACTTTTCTTCTTGCTTTTATGCTGACTTATCTTTAACCCACTTATTTTCTGTTATACATTTTTCCTGAAGTCTTTATTTTGGATTTGTGTATTTATTGCAAGTGGGGGTTTTTTGTTCCGGTTTTCCACCGCAACCCTTTTTATTGTTTCATATTTATTCACCCCAACATTATTAAAAGATGTTTTTATTTTTGTTTCATACTGGTTTACACCACAACATTTTCAAAGCATGTTTTTACTCCACCATAAATATTTATTTTTATTTTATTTTAACATCCTTCTATTTCTGAAACATGATTTATTTCAACCTCTAACATTTCCTTCTGCCAGATTTTTTTCCCAAAGAATTTTCGCCTGCCCCTTTGTTTTCCTTCTCCCCTTTTTCCACTTCATCTATTTCTATTTCGTATTTTTTTTACTTCCTCTTGCTTCTTCTTTTACATCAGCCATCTCACAATTGAATTCCATTTTTAATTCTGAATACATTTTTGTCCATGAAAACATTGAGAAGGAGATCTAGAATCATGGCACGCTGGATATGTGCATACCTTAACTCCTTGGGTTTTTCCACACCTTCAGTTAAAGACTGAGGTAAGGAAGGGTTTTCTGCTTTGGTATCCCGGTGTCCATAACTTTTTCATCAATTCATAGTAGACTGTATAAGAAAACAATCTGAGTTCATGAAAGAATATCATGAGTTGAAAGTGTTATGGACATATATGATTAGTTGTTTTATTAATCAGGTATTTTTATGAAAACATTAAGAGAGTTACCTTTTAAGTCCTAAACTGTGTCTTGGAGTTTTTTGAAGGTGGGAGGGGGGGTTGCTGACCCACAATTAAGGCAGTGAGCTTCCCTACTGGTCCACTAGTCACTCTGTGTACAGAGCAAAGCGCTGAACAGACTGTGTAATTTACAAATTCTTATTACAGTGAGTTTTGACAAAAAAAATTCTGTGACACAATCGTATAGTGATTTTGATAATACATCTTTAAAATGAATTTAATACAATTTGGTATTTCTTTTACAAATGAGATAAGTTTGAAACATAAATTTAGAGCGCAGTCAAAATTAATTATTAAATTACTTATTAGCACCCTCTGGTGTTTAACAGAAAATAAAGCTAGCCACATCATGTCGTCATAGAAACAACTAACAAACAAACAAACAGACAAACTGACAACCATAACTGACAACACAAATTACTGACATTTAATGTACTATAATTACCTGAAAGGGTCAACAACACACAAATAACACAGTGAGCTTCTCTACTGGTCCACTAGTCACTCTGTGTACTGTAACAAAATTCCAAGTTAGCCTTTAAACATAACCACCAATACAACTCAGAAGAGAACTGGATTTGATGGCTTACTACAGCAGAGTGCTGAACAGACTGTGTGGAATTTTTGATTTCCCTTCACATTCATAGGCAACCACTAGGGGGCGCCAAATAAACGCCCATCACAGGACAATTATGAAACCTATTTTAGCAAGAATTTCATGTGTATATCCAATACCCATTACATATGCATATTTTAAATGTTTGTCTCTGGCAATTGTTTCTCCTTTTCTACCAAATCTACAAACCGGGGAAGTCGGGCCTTCAATGAATGAGATAGGAAGAAGCAACAGGCCCCTTGTCAAAAGCTTATTTAATAACTGTGACATTTCATGAATGTCATAACATACTTGTAAAAAGTAAAATCTATACAGAAGCAAAGTTATCAAAGTTTTAACTTTGCAAAAAACAAACAGTTCTGAAAAGCCTCCAGCTTCTGTCTCTGACTGTTCATCAATGGAAGAGTAGATGCCAAATCACCATCACCATCTCCTGACCGTGGCCCAATGTGGAGTACTCCAGAATCCTCGGTTTCATCCAGATTATCAATGTTGTTATAGTTGGACACTATTGTTTGGGTTTCTTCAGTTGCATCTGGGTTGTCGATGTTGTCAACAACATAGTAATACCCTGTTGTTTTCTGGTTTGATGCATCAGGTGTGGAATGTAAGCCTGGATGCAAAATTTCAACATCTTCATCAAGGACATATACTGGACACTCTGGTGAATCTTAGTGTTGTGGACTCAGGGATTCTTAATCACTTGTGAAAATGTGCAGCAATATGCTTGAGTGTCCTGCCTCGGTGCAAGGAGTTTGTCAAAGCTGAGGTCTCAGTAAGAGAGACAGAAAGGATTTTGTGTTGAGTAGATGTTCTGACTTTGGGATGAGGCTGTATAAAAAAAACACTTAGCTTAAAATGTAATTACAAAATCAGTTTTATACTTTCGTTGGCTCTAAGATTATGACCACAACTTTTATATTTGATTGAATTTAGAAAAAAGCAAAAAAATAAAAATAAATTGCAATATAATAGATTTTATCTATTTTAAATTATTATGCAAAAATAAATGGGCATAGATTTAAAGAGTTGTGTTTTCCATTACTCTGAAGTTGGAGTGACTCAATTGATTTGTACTGTTATTTTTTATGACATGACCAATTTTTAAATATTTCAAGGCTTCAAACTGTTTAAGATAACAAATATTTAGCCAAAAATAGTAAATTAAATACCCAGAAAAAAACTATTTTAAAAGGCTGAACTGTTTTGTTTGAACATATATTTCCTGTTCAAAAATATCTTGGTCCCCTGAAGAATCTGAAGAAGGCACAGAATCCTTGGTGCAAAGATAAAGCCACTACATTTTAAATATACATTGTTCATACAGTTCCACCAGTGTAGGTTCCAGAGGTACCGTTTGTCTTTTGAAGTCACACATGTTAAATGTGAAGTCTGCAATAGGTCCCTTTGGTGGCAAGCTGTCAGGAAAAAACAAATCCTTTGCAATGGTCCTTATCTCTATAACAGTTTTTTCTAGTATCAGATGTCTGGTCCTGCCTCCATTTTTTGACCTTACTTGATGAAAATCATCATTTTGAAAGTACAGCCATCCCACTTCAGTTGTTTGTTTGGATTTTACTGCATTAGTATTTATTTTTGTTTGTCTTGCCATCGAACTAGAATTTTCCCCAAATGTTTGCTGTGGTTCTCCAAGGGGGGCTTTTCTTTTTATCTGTCTGTTTCTCAATCTTTTGTCGAGTTCTATTTAAAACTCCTTCCTTGTGAAAATTTGCTTCCCTCTGTCTACAGAATGTAACAACAGCTAAGGGGTCGGCATAATACAAATGACCCTTCTGTCAATCTGCAATCACAAATAAAAAGTATCAGTTTACTATATATTTCCATTTAATTCTAACAGTTCTCAAACAAAATTAATCTGGAAAAGTGTTTACCCTTAAAATTGAATATGGTACAGTCTTAGATATGTTTATTATTGGAAAGATTGTACCTTATCCACTTTCATTTGTTTTATGTCCTCTTCTGGAACATGCCTTGACCGAAGAAAGGTTTCAAGGTCCTCCTCTATGTCTAAATACAATAATTTGGATAACTTAGACCAATTCCACATACAAAATTACTTTTAGCAGGTAAAGCTTTCAAATAATGACATAATGTCCTCAAATGATATAACTAGCTTTCATATGAACACAGTTTTGATGAATAGTCATAAAAATCATATCCAATATTTCATAAAAGAAATGAAGCCTAGGCGGAAATTGAACTGAAGAAACTGAATTACTTACATTCATCCAGTCAGAGGCTCATACGCTCTGACGCAAGCCAATCAGCTTTGAAGCACACCTCCACGAAGCCCAATCTGCATCCAGAGTTCATCTTAAAAGGTCTTCAAATCCACGTCTCAGCCTGCTACCTAGCAAAGAGCAAGCAGTGGTTGCACAATACCTGATTTGGACTCAGATGACCCTGATTCAACCCACCTCCATCCCCTTCTCCACCATCGTAGCCAAGCTCCATCTGGCTTGTCCACGGTACTGCTTCAACCTCATCCCTATCAGAGTGTAATTCCTCCCGCACTCTTACTGCATTCCCTGTTACATCTCAATCGGTCCGGCAGAAGACCGCCATGTTGAGCCTGGTTCTGCCAGAGGTTTCTTCCCAAAGGGGAGTTTTTCCTCTCCACTGTCACTTCATGCTTGCTCATCATGGACAGGTTCATGCAAACCTGTGTTTATCCAAGCTGGACATCTATCTTTCTGGGTCCCTGAGTGAAGCATTGGTATCAGCTCACGCAATCTACTGGATCTCACCAATACAGCTCAAGCAGATCGTCTCACCAACCAGCGTCTATGGACTGAACCAACTTTGTCTATCTCCACTCCACCCCCAGTTTCAGGCCTGGGGGAAATATCCCTGTTCTCATACACCTGCTTATGCATATTGAAGTATAATTCAGCGTGAATGTTTCCTGCCGAGGTCTGAGCGCCAAAGTCTTTTCTTTCCGTGTGAGTTTTTCAGATTGAAATTAAATGCTGGTAACACAGTAAGGTGTGTTTGTTTTTATACATTGTAGTTTAGTTGCTGAGATCAATAGGATGAAACCAGAGCTTTTAAGTTAATTGAATCATGTAATGTTGATACAACTTATTCTGTCGTAAGGGTTTAGGACGAAACATTTTAAATATTTTATAAAGGGAAATAAACTATTTGTTAACCAATAACAGTTATGACATGGGCCAACAATGATGGCAAAAAGATGCACATATCTGTCATTTCAATAACTTACATCATCCCATCATTAATTGCATATGTTGAATGTAGCCAATTAATGCTTTAGTTGAGTATGGTTAAACATTAGAAAACTTGTAACTTAACCTCAGCTGATTAAACTGGATTTTCATACTTCCTCATGATTTGCTGCCATGTCCTTTCAATGCCTTTTGTAATTAATGCGCCCCCCCCTCCCGCTCTTTTGTGTTGAATGAGTGAAGTGTGAGTAAATAGAATTAATTGTCTGTCAAATAACTCTCATATCACTCATGCATTGACTTTTTCAGCAATTCTCTGCCACCAACTTGCTTTTTCTGCAGCAACAGCATTGTATAATATTCTCCATATGCCTTCTTTAAAAAGTTCTAATTCCTCTCATGGTAAACACGCACTTACAGGCTTCTTATTTCCTGCCGTTGCCATGGCGAATCACGTTATCTGTGTTCCACTGAGGAAGACTTTTTTCATGCTGCCGTTCAACTCAGGGTTGATTGAATGCTGTGTTTAATTACCTGACTGATATCACCTGTTCTGAAGACGAAAACGCTGAGTATGACAGCATGAGGTAGAACTACTCAGCGTATCTGCTTTCTACTCAGGGTAGATTGGCCATTTTTTCTGAAACAGGGCACAGAACAAAGGCCCACACTGCAACCAGCCCAACTATGAAAGCGTCTGCCCCACCTATCAATCAGTGGTGCTCTCTGATCAGCACCTGGAGCACATAGAGTGGGAACATGGAACCATCTCACCAGAATTGCAAAATGGTACAATATAACTTGGTTGGCTGTTTCTTCATCACCTTAACACGAAGGACTGAAACATGATCTAGTTCAGAGTCATCCTTTTCTAGCTCTTTATTCATCTTATGCACGTATAAGGAAGAAATATCTCCTGTGGAATCCATTTGTTCTGGAATAGACTCTTTACATCCTGGGGGTAATAGTAGTTCCTCTGATATTTTTCTATCATTCTAAATTGTTGTTTATTAGATGTTAAAGGGACATAAAAACAACTTCTGCAAATGCATACAGCCCCAGGCATAAGATATAAAATATTGAAATCACTGCTCTTAGAGAATGTTCAGCTGTTTACTCTAAGCACATTTAGACTTCTAGATGTTGTGAAGACAACTTGCTGATGTTAAAAGCAAGCATCTGAATAGGGAATAAAGGGTATTTAAGTGACAGTGAACGTGGCAAGATTGAAGAAATGTTGTCTGGTGTTATGAGTCTCAGTTTCTGCCGAGCCATTTAGATGTTGTGCCTAATCTTCATGGAAGCATGGCTGCATTCTGCTAAATAGCACTAACTGAAACTGGTGGCAATGGTTTAATTGTTTAAGATATATTTTTTTTAGTACACTTTAGGCTCTTTATAAACAACAGAGGATTGTTCATAGCCTTGTTAATGTTAATTAATTTATGACAAGACTGCATCTATCTACACCAGGCAGCAAAATGCATCACACCACAAAAATCAGTTCACCCCACAAAGCAAATAATAATAATGAGACCCACATAATTTTTTATAACAAAACTTTTTTTTCAGGGGCTTAATTTACCCTGGCATTAATTGTGCATTTTCTCTGTGGAGTCCAGTTCCGAATAAGCCTACTAAAACTTAGTGGTGCCGCCACCCCCGAAAAAATAACCATGGTATTATTACATTGTGACCATAAAGATTTGTGCTTCTAATTCTTTCTTTTCACTTCATATTATGCATGCTTATGTTGGTATTTCACAAAATACTCCAAAAAAGCCATTGAGTCATTTTGTTTTTAATGTATTAAAACAAACATAAAAAGTAAGATTTAATGGGAAATTTATGTTGATAAAACAGGATTCATTTTTATGTAAAACAACTGTGTATGTAACTCCATCTCTAAATTAATCCTAATGATGTCAAACTATTTTATTTCCCTAAAGGGAAACAAGGCTACAAACTCATATATCTACAACTTTCTAATTAGAAAATCTATGAACAAATCCATTACCTCTTTGTGTCATCAGTCAACTAATTTGCTTTTCAGTGTTTGCTTAAGTCAGTCAATCTCAGTGTTATTGGCACACAATCAATCTCAAGCAGAACTCCATTTACATTACTACATTTTGAGAAGTGGTGGTAGCCAGAATTTAATTTCCATGAAAATAGGTGGAAATGTAAGGAGCAGACGGCAGGCACCCTGTCAGCCTGTCAAACAGACAGCGAGTGTGCACAGGAAGTGTTTTTCACACTGAATGTCATCATCACCCAATCTCTACTATGTCATCTCTTCACACATTAATAATGCCACAGTGAATCTAGCTGAGGAATGTCAAGAATTAATATTGCAGAGATGCGAGCAGTTTTAAACCGGGCTATTTCTGCTCAGCTTCCCAAATGGCTCAAAATCTTTTCAGCATTTGTTCACTTCAGTCATTGTCTTCCCTTTTTTCCCAATGAGTGAGAAGAGTGCAGCAGTCGTAATCTCTGCCTGCCTATTTTTTCCAACTTTCCCAATCATCCTTCCCATTCATTCCCCAAGATGCTGTTTAAAAAGGAGATGTATTTGTCCCTCTTTATGGCTTGCCTGGTATTATGATGCACTTAATTGGAGTAGCCTGACCTTGCCTTACCCAGGCTTTGACTGTGCTAAAAACACACACAATGAAAAATATGAATTCCCAATTAGGAGCTTTGCAAAAAACAACCATTAGAGAACCATTTGGTTTAATCATTTGGATTCATTCAGAGTTCGATGTGCTTTGTACAAAAGAAGGCAGAGGCATATTGTATTATCAGTCTAAGATTAACTGGCATGATGGTTTAAAATTAAACAGCACTGGACATCATTAGTTTAAGTCATTTTTAACAAGGCAACAAGGTTGAGGACAAACAGCTGAGCATGTGAACACTAGTGATGGGAACAGCAATTCTTTTGAGTGTACTTAATCACTAGAATCAGTAAATGAATTTGATTCGTTCAAAAGATTTGTTTACCAAATCATTCATTTGATGTAACTACATTTTTTGTTCCTTTCAGTTAAACTAGATAATAAGCATGGCTTAGGCCACATTAAAGGCTGGTTCCCACGGCAGAATAAATTACTTGATTTTTGCCCTGGTCTTCTCCTTCCAACACACCCGACTATCGGGGTGGCTCCAAAGATAATTTTAAGAGATATTCCTGCCATATGTGGTGTGTTAAAAGTGAACTGGTCCGCTCAGAAGAATGTCGGGACTGCTCTGACTTCAAATCAGGGATATTCAACATGTTGGGTTGTCTAGGCCCGATACCCTAGCATGTGGGGTGCTCCCCGGCGACAAACGAGCACACAGCCTGTTGAATGTGACACGTAGCCAATCAGAAAGCAAGGTGAGGGAAACCCAGAGAAAGAAAAGCACAACTCGCTTCCATATAGTGCAGCAAATGTAGAGCCCCTGTTCGTGCTGTTTTCACTCCTTTAACCAACTCCTTTTTAATGTTTTTTCTCTGTTAAAATTATTCCACAAACCATCGCATTGTTTTTCCTTGTCGTCCATGTTTTTTTTTACTTTGAACGCATGTTTAATCTTGAGAGCTTTTGCAACATTTCTCATCTGACACTCGAATGTTTCTGAATGATATCTGTTTTTGTGTGGTGTGTTGTGTTTGCCGTTTGACGGAGCAAACTTGTTGTATTTATAATTTTTATCATTACATGTGTTCTCTCAGGCATTGTGAGAGACCACATGTGTCAAATATTACCAATTAATAATGATTAGATTGATCAGAATTAAGTAGTGAGATTTTTTTCTATCACAGCCCACCATTCCTTTTTACTAATGATTATTTAAATAAAAAACACACAGACAAAAACAATAACCACAAAGATCAGCTGTTTCAGCTCAGTTTAGCTTGACTTAGTTAATTTCTCTTAGATCTTGCCATTTTTCCTGCCCTGGCTCAGGATTTAAGCTCTGTACTTCTCATTGTTCACTACCAGATTTTCGTGCCATGCTCTCTGCCTCCCTGTCTGACCTGCCTGTTTCCCTGCCCGTGCTTTGTGCCCTGTTTTCCTTGTGTCACACCAGCTGTGTTTTTTCTGAAGCAATTTGTTGCCGAGGTATTTCTGCCTTTGGGTCCTTCCATAACCAATTATCATATACCGTATCAACAGCACTGCAACCAAATACTAATGAAATGTTTGTAAACGTATGAATTTGAAAAAAAAGAAAGAATCTCAAGAAATACTAATCATTTTTTATATCCTAAACGATATAAAACAGGAAACATTATAGTCTGATTTAATGTCAGTAAGAAAAAAGGTTGTGTTGTTTTATGCCACATGTAGGTATCTAGCTTTGAAGTTGGCTTTTTATTAGCAAAAATCAAGTATTGTTTTCATAAATACATATTCTGCCAAAGTCTAATAACAATCACATAAAAAATTAAGGCATTCTCATAGCTTAGAATAAGTTGTTTACAAACACATACATACACCACCACCACCACCACCATATTTCACATTGGAAAATGATCTTCAAAATAATAATGTTCAAAGTAGTGTGGAGATTGCTTTACAACCTAACCCTGCTTGAAGCATCTCTATGACTTTATCCTCATGTGTGTTCCTTTGTCTTTATCTTCCTATTTAAAATAAGATTGAAAGCAAATGTACTCAACACACTTCCCAGAGTTTTGTTCAGAAAAAAAAAGTGAAAACTGATTTTCCCTCCAATCCCTCCACAACTATATACTTTACCTAATTTATTGTAGCTGGGGTTTAAACGCTTTTACACCTCACTGCCATTTTAAAAAAAATCTGGTGAAATCGTAAAACCTTAAACATTTCAGGATGACTCATCTGACTGTGCTGCTACTTAAATTCAAAGCTTAAAAGAAAATGTTATGTTCTACCTGCTCCATGCTCTGACACACTTTCATTGTGAAGGTCTGCAGAGAGAGCCTTGGGCTTAGTTGGTTTGAGTCCTGACATGCTCTGTGAATTACGTCAGTTGGTTTGTGCAAGCTGGTGAATGTTGGACTGCATTTATAACAAAATTTTGATGGCATTGAGCACACAGGGTACTTTCATACTCTCATTCAAAGGCTGCTTTTCATGCTATACAGGGTAGTGCTTTCATATGTATGATAGAAATATGGACTGGAGACTGAATCACTGGCCTCCTGAAGAGCTCTACATTGAAAGTTTTGCCTCCTTCGGTTCTCCCTTTATAAGTTTGTTCCATCAATTAATTTTACCACAGGATGACTCAAAAAACTCTTTAAACACCAAGTAAAAGATTCACAAAGACAAATTGATGCACAAACTAAATGCGGCACTTTGAACAGAAAATTATTTATACCACCTGTTTTGAGTGTGATTTAAAATGTGATTGAACTTTTTAAGAGACGGGCTCTCATTAGATTTTTAAGAGTTCATGCAACACCTGACAGTTTGAAGTATGTAAAGCCTCTACTTAACTATTATAGTAGTATTACATTAGTTTATTTAACTAGGTAAAATCTTTCATTTTGCACTTTTCATAGCATATCTGTGTACATAGCCTTTTTATCTAGAATTTCTCACAAGTTACATTTTATGTCACCTAGATTTTAGTTGCATTCAAGTCAAACTGTCAAAGCAATATATATAATTCTACTTATAAAAGTTTTGTGTACATCTGACACAGCTTCTGCAGCAGCCTTGACTCCAATGCATAGCAATGGCACCTGTGTGTCATGCCGTGGTTCACGTGATGTCCTATCTAGTAGAACTGTATATATCAATGGCCCTGTGGGAATAGGCTACGTACCATTCAGAAACTGTCGCTGCATCTTTGTGCAGGAGGCTTCACTTCTTTAGCTTCTGGGTCTGAATCAGGGTCAAAGATAAACTGTTGTACCATTATGCATCTGTTTGCAGCCATTATCATGTGTATAAAGTGTGGGTGTAAACATTGAACTGGGAGGGCAGCTAACTACAACCAGCTACATCTTATTTTCCCTAAAAATAGCTCATTCTGAAAGGAGCTCGAAATAGTTGACTGAGGAGGGGAAATGTCATTATCTGAGAATGATTTTGTACACAAAATGTAATGACCCCTGAGCAGTCTACAAGACTGCCTGACTGTAATGTCTATGAGACTGAATCGCATAATGATGAGAGAGATCCAGGCATGCTTAATGCCAAAATCGCAGTTGTTTACCTCAGAAACAGAAGATGAAGAATTTGATGGACCTGTTGAGGAGGAATTAATCAATACGTGAGTGTATTTTTCTGTATATGTTGTTACGACTGAGTTGAAAAAAGTTTGATTTACCGAACTGTGCAGAACCCGGTGCGCCTTATGTGTGAACATAGAAAAGTTAATTTGTAGTGTGCCTTGTCACCCGAAAAATACGGTCTGTAAACATTATGGTTATTAATAGATGTATCATTGACTCCTGTCAAAAAGAGGTCTGCAGAGCTCTAAAGTTCTATAAAAATTTCAGAGTGGGATTATGTTAAGTCTCTCGTGGCTGGGCGGGGTTCTTCTTCTGCTACTGTGCTAACGCTAACAGCAGCAAGAACTACAGATGCCCACCAAGCTGTAAAATAGGCCGAAACAGCTCAGCGGGAGGCGGGGCTTAGACTGGGCTCTGAATGGACAGTGCAGTGAATGGATCGCTCACAGCCCATTCAGCAGGCTTCTTGTTAATCAGCCCTTGCTTTTCTCCAGCTTTTCCATTTTTCTACCTCTTCTTTTCTCTAATTGAGCATTCCCAGTGATGAGGTGAAATGGCTTTTTGCCCCAATCGTGTCAAGGCCACACAGACCGCACCCTCCAAGCATACAGAACACAGCCTGCCTGAGTGCAATGAGGCTGCCTTATTCAGTATAACTCCCCCCAATCTCAAGTCGTTAGTTACTTACTCAAACGTATACACACCAGCTCTAAGGATAGTTCCAAATCTTTCAATTTCTAATGAAACATTAAACATATGGTAACTTTAATCATGAGGGGTAATTTGCCATGGTTATAAATATTATGAAGGCTTTGTTAAAATGTAGAGAAAATAAATAATTCTTCTGTATTTTATTATACCAACAAAGTATGGCTAGAGAACTAATCCCTGTGTTTGAGTCAAAAGTGTGACAAGCTCTTAGAGACTTATCCAAAGCCACTTTGCTGCTGTAATTGCTACTAAATGTGGCTCTACAAATTACTGATTTCATGGGTGGGGAAAGTTATGAAGATGAATATTGCTATTATTTTGTCCTATTTGTTATTAACTTGAAATTAAAAAACTAACATGTCGTCAAAGTTGTTCTGCATCTTGTAAATGAAATGGTGCAAACCCTCAAACAATCCATCCATTTGAATTCCAGATTTTGAGGCAACAACACATGGAAAATAATACTTTGGTGAGGCACGGTAAATAAATAAAAATATGAAATAATATTCAGAGAAAGCAAGCATTCTATTCTTTTCAGTCTAATGGGAATACAAATGTGTGTTATCACACTGGTTTAACAAACTTGTGTTTACTTTTTTCTTCTTCTTCATCCTATTTTTTTCCACATCCTCCTTGTGTGCCCATCTGTTTTTTTTTTTTTTTTTGCTGTGGGAGCTGATCTTATTTAGTAGTGTTTGGTTCCTCTCTCAGGCTCGAAGTGACAAAACCCTCTCATTGTGTGAGAAAAGTGCAGAGAGAAATAATGAAATCTTCAGTAACATGTAATGGTTTTGGCATTTTCAAAATGTCTGGTCAATGTCTGGTGAACCCCTTTTCTTGGTATATTATTTTAGCAAGAACAAGGTGATGTTGTTATTTTATTTAAAAACAACCCAAATAGTTTGATAATTCTACATACAATTGATTTTCATGTTTTAAGAGAGAAACTTGTGTTTTTCCTCAAGGTTGTTTGGGCAATCCCTATCATATACTAGCTTGTGTCTGCTTAGGAGTTGTCGGCAGACCTTTCATGGTTGCTTCATATTTTAAGCCCCGATACTTACAAATCTAGCTCAGGTCGCAAACAATGACATTTAGGAATTTACAACATGCCCAAGATCTGCAGGTCAGCTAATTTGATCGATATGTGTTTCTCTTGGTTACTGACATGACAGATGACCTTTCAGATGTGATACGGCAACATGGTTGGAACTGACCATCCCACCACTTGAAGCACAATAGGTTTCACTCTGCACTTAATGTTTCCAATGAGGGGTCATTGATAGATGTCACCGCATTCTACCTCTGACTCCAACATACATAATCCCAGACTTCAACATAAATTACTCTGGAGAAAATGTTACAGTTTGTTGAAAACGAAAGTGTCGGCATGAGATGGACGTAATTTTAGAAAAGTAGATATCCCCCCCCCCCCACACACACACACACACACACACACACTCACACACACACACGCTACAAAAACAACTAACCTGTATTTATGCAAGATGAAGATTATACCATAGATATGTTCTGATCTACTCACAACTTAGAAGGACACTTTAAAAAATGCTTTAGAAGGATATGCAGCATTCTTTTCAGTAGAGTAAAAGATGCATGGACTGTTTGAAATCTTTGTTGGTACTATATAGAATGAACTCCTTTGTCCTATTTATACTTTTCTGGATCAGGATTGTCTTTTACGTGTCAGCAGGTGTTTGAAAAATCCTGCCAAAGGTTCTATCTGTGGGCTGATAATGCTACTCAACCTGTCTGCCAGCCTTGCAACTTTTTTCCTTTCTTTTTTTGAGCTGCACTATTGATTCCTTCAGTCTGGTTGTGTGGAACGCTGCCATTTGCTAAGTAAATTGTAGCAATGCTTTGACAGTTGTAATTCAATGTTGACTGATCCGCTGCGTGCTTCACACACAGACCACCCAATTCTAAATCCAAATAAATAAACATGTCATAGTTGAAGTTCGAGGAGTGAATCAGGGTCCTCCAACTATCAGCAGCAAAACACTGCTGGCACTATAATTTGAAACTGTGTTCCACTATTTAATTTAGTGTTTCAATAAAACTTGGAACTTTTCAATTTTGCTTTCTGATTTTATTTCAGGTCTTAACTGTGGGCTTAAAAAAAAGCTTCTGCAATCATATTTCTTTTTTAAAAGCAAATCTCAACAGATCTCACAAATAAGCATTTACACATACTAGCTTCCTGAATGATTAGGGTATTAGGTTGAAAGAATTTGGTCCAAAAATATCATCAAAATGACACTAGGTATAATTTAATTAGTCAATCAATTAAAACAAATATATAGTTTTTTAAGTGCCATTTAGGTTTTGTGGCTCTAGACTTTTTGAGGGACAGGAGCAGAAAATGGTGTCTGACTTGAAAAGGTTGCTGATGTCTGTGCTAGGTCAACGGTGTGTCTTAACAGCTGGCCTTCTTCCTGAGTCTGTGGTAACTGCTGTTCTGGCTTGCAGGTGGCGGGAGTCTCTACTACCTGGGATCAGTACTTTGTATTTTAACTTACAGTTGCACTACAGATCCAGGAATGCTGGCGCCACTCACACAACCAGCTGGATTCAGACATATTGGTGTGGAGATCTTCAAACGTAAAACCACAGCCTTCTCTTACAGATAAATATAGCCTACATGCTGCTTGCTTCTGGCATTAAATAATCCATTCTGTCATCCACAGGATGAACATTAGCAGGAAAGCACTGATGTAGTTGTTTTTTGTGCGTCAGCTGTAAGCCCTTCTGTCCTCCCTCGGTCACAAATGCTTCCTCAGCCGCCAGTAAAGTAGCTGCTCTTTTCCATGCATCATCTTTCAGAAATCAAAGGTTCTCCAAAACTCCATTATAAGATGTGAAAAATCTCTTCATCACAGTGCATTGTGCCAAACATAAGAGAAAAAGAGAGGCTACTCCAATCTTGTGGACAGCAACTTTTGAATCTTAATATATTCTATATGCACTCATTGGCAGGCAGGAAGTGGGTATTTACTTTTTTGATGTGGAAAGAAGGTGACAGAACCAGAATCAGAGAAATGGGGGCCTATTTGCCTTTACCTGCTTGGGATTAAAGGTTATGATGACTGTACGAATTTCTACTCCAGTTGCTCAAACTTGTTTCATACAAAGGTTTTCCGATTAAATTATTACGCTCTGTTGGCTTGTTATATTTTATTTCTGTGTTTCACCCTTTGTTTTTGCTCTGTTTGTTAGTAAATGAAGCACTTCTGTATATATTTACCATTACAAGACCACGTGACCAAAAGTGCGATTTTGTGCATGCCCAAAATAGCTATGTTTACATGCACAAAATTTCACAATCAGATCAAAATTTATTCAGATTAAATAATGGGATTGTACAATTTAGATGGGTACACAATCAATTAATCTGATCATAACATGCGTGTTTATGCATGTGGCTGAATTCAGAATATAACCATTCTGATATGCGCAGTTATCAAATTCCCATTAAAAAAACACAGAAGAAGAAGTAGAAGTACTTCCATCTTTGCTAAACCACAGAAATAGTAAACAAAGAGGTATTATGAGTTCATTTGTCTTCTGAGCACCCAGGATGGGCATGCATGATGTTCTAATTCTGGTTAAAAGTAAGCAACAATTTTGTGCTCCTTAATTTTTTTGAACAGAAAGCTCTGGTAGGGTTAGGGCACACATACACACTCGGGTCAGTTTGCTGCATTCGGAATAACTTGTAACTACAATAACTTTGTATGCACGTTGATCGAATTATCAATCGGCATAAACCACCCCTCTCATTGGGAATACAATTTAATTCCAATTGAGCTTAATCCGATCATTATATCCCAATTGGCTAATTTACATGACACATTTTATCCCGATCGGCACTTTATTCTGAATACTTTTGTCCTTATTAATGTAGCTAGTGAGTAAACAAGGAAAAACAATTGCAGCCAAGAGATTCAGCAACACCCAGAGGAAGTGTGAAAAGAAAGAGGTACGGTAAAGACATGGACACAGATGAAAAATAAGACTGCTGAGATTAATGAAAACATATTGGTTGCTAAATGTGAAACCAAAAGAGTGTGGATGTAGAAAAATCACAGTTTTTGACTGCATAATATTTATACCTTTCTAACAGCTTTAACAACTACATTCTTATTAAGGCAACAGTGGCACAGTCCATAGACGCTGGATGATCTGCTTGAGCTGTATTGGTGGGATCCAGTAGACCGCATGAGCTGATACCAGTGCTTCACTCGGGTAGCCAGAAAGACTGATGTCCAGCTTGGATAAAACAGGTTTGCATAAACCTGTCCATGATGAAGCGACTGTGGAGAGGAAAAACTCCCCTTTAGGAAGAAACCTCTGGCAGAACCAGGCTCAACATGGCGGTCTTCTGCCAGACCGAATGAGATGTAACAGGGAATGCAGTAAGAGTCCGGGAGGAATTACACTCTGATAGGGACGAGGTTGAAGGAGAACCATGGAAAAGCCAGATGGAGCTTGGCTACGATGGTGGAGAAGGGGATGAAGGTGGGTTGAATCAGGGTCATCTGAGTCCAATTCAGACATTGTGCAACCACTGCTTGCGCTTTTCCGGGTAGAAGGCTGAGACGTGGATTTGAAGTTCTTTTAAGATGAACCCAGGATGCTGATTGGGTTTCGTGGAAGAGCAGTTTAAAGCTGATTGGCATGCGTCGGAGGCGGATGAGCCTCTGATTGGATGGAGGTAGGCAATAGAGTTTCTTCAATTGAACTTCCTCCTAAGCTTCATTGTATAATGTTTTGGGGTCATTGGACTTGATGAAGTGCTATACAAGCCATTTACCATTTATTGCATATGCAATTAGGAACAAAGCACCCTTATAAAATTAATAACTATTTCAGAAAATTTTTGGGCTTCATATTGTCCTAATAATCCTTAATAATGCCTTTTAACGCAATTGACTGATCAATCTTTTAGACAAACCTAGACTCTTTTGTGTCAGTCCACTGCAGCAATAAATCAGTAGAACCTTTTGTGCCATTACGCTAACATCAACTACTCAAGCATAACTCTGCCTCCTCTTGCTTATTTTCTCCCCGTGTCACTCCTCTGCCTCCCTGGTCCTTGAAGGAAAAATCTCCACGTGTGAGAAG
The DNA here is from genome assembly GCF_011125445.2 of Fundulus heteroclitus. Lineage (NCBI taxonomy): Eukaryota > Metazoa > Chordata > Actinopteri > Cyprinodontiformes > Fundulidae > Fundulus > Fundulus heteroclitus. The sequence continues at coordinate 7,768,802 of NC_046366.1, forward strand.
AGGGAGCATTTGATGAATGTCCACAAATTTCCTTTGTGACCTAGGGAAATGTGTAAACCACCCACAATCTTCCTTACCTTCAGAAAAAAGTGTTTAGCTGACATTTCTGACCTTATCCTCTCTGAAGGCAAGTGATATATTCTCTCCCACTAAACAAAAGTGTTTAAAAGTTACTGCTGAGGTGTGCAGCCTTCATCTTGCCAACAAGTGGGCAAGATTAGTGTATAAAACAATATCCGAAGCTTTGTAAACATCTCAAAACTGTTTGGTACAATTGCAATCCTACTAAGACAGGACCGTCCAATTTCATTGACAAACCAGCAAAGGAGACCATTAAAAGATAAGCAGCCAGAAGCCACATAACTTTGAAAGAGTTGCAGAGATCCATTAACATGGCAAGCCAGATTGATAATAAGTAGCACTCTCAATATAGTTCTACACATTATCAATCAGGGACTGCTACCATTGAATCCGTTTGGATAAAGGAGGAACATTCAGCAGAACTTCCCAAACTGATTGGACAAAGCGACACCTCATGCCCGCCTACCAAAGTTTGGTTTTAGCCAATCATGGTATCAAGCATGGTAAAATTGCGCAAACCTCTTACTTTTATTCTTTCAAAGATGAAATTGTGGATTCTGACAAAACTGATGTGACAGCAGCAGATATGTGTGAATCCTCCTGAGCTGTAATGTTTACACTGGTTAGCTGCGGGCTCGGCATCTCTTTCTTTCATCACAGCTGTGACAGATGCTGCGAAATTCAAAATTTTGTAATCACAACTCATGATTTGACAAGCCAAGCCAAAAAGCCAGTTGATTTGTATAGCTTTCTCCCCTCAATATATGAAATTATTGTTTGAGAACAGCATTTTTTATTTTCTCAGGTTTTCTTTGTCTCCATACCATGTGGAGAAGCTAGTTTCCTATGTGTGCCAGGGCAGTGTTGCTCTACAAAATTAATATCTCAATAGTATCCTAATTGCGGGTTTCACTTTATTAAATCTAGATTTGTTCCAGCATTAAACTAAACAGGCTACTTTGATGTCATTTCAACCATTTGGCAAGAATGGTAGAAGGTCTACAGCTCACAGCACCCAAGAGCAATAAAGTACAGGTGAACCGAGCTCAAGAAGGCCACAAGGCAGATGAGGACTCACCTCAGGGCAGCTATAGCTCCACAGAAGGTTGTGAGCGAGGCACAGGAGCCACAGGCCAAAGAGGCACAACCGTGACCCGTCTCTGCTTCACTGTACTCCTGTTGGTTTCCCACAGATCCGGTAAGGCCAGAGGGTTGGTGAATGCCTCCTGGGGGTGGCTTCAAGCCCCACCTTCAGCTGCCAGTGTTTTATGCCTACAAAAGCCGTTATTAGCCGTTATTGTGTGGCATTAATGCTAAATAAATCTCTGAGAAACGACAGACTAAAATTTAAAAGAAATCATTACCAATAAAAACAAAAAAATAAAATAAAAATACAAATACAATTAATTGTTGTACTATTGTATATACTAGATGTATCTGTATGCAGACTTATCCCCATTCTGGATCAGATGAATGACAAGGGTGTCATCTGCAAACTTCAGGAGCCTCGCAGATGGGTCATTGGTGTACAGAGAGAAAAGGACAGAGAAGAGAACACACCCCTGGGAGGCACCGGTGTTGCTTGTTCTTGGGCGGAAGACGATGCTCCCCAGCCTCACCTGCTGCTGGAGGTTGGTCAGGAAGCTGGTTATCCATTGACAAGTGGAGGGTGGCTCTCTGAACTGGGTGCGCTTCTGGTGGAGGATGTCTGGATTGACTGTGTTGATTTGCCTCACAGAGGTTAAATGTAAAATTTGAGCCTCAGCCATGGCGAGAACGGCAATAAGAAATTTAAGGCACAAACCGCTGACTTTTGACTGCAGAGAAATTATTGCTAATTAAAGGGTTGCATCAAGACTGAGAGTATAGTAATGTATACTTTTTATGGTGTTATGTGTTGTTTATTTAATGTTCATTGGGGTAAGATGACAAACTCATTTTCGAGTTTTAGAACCCTATTATTTCTTGGTGCATGGCTTTTGCTGGGTGTGGTTTTAGTATTTGTGATTGGCTTCAGTAACAAAGTTTACTTGAATTCTGAATGTGATGAATATCTCTCTCTCTCTCTCTCTCTCTCTCTCTCTCTCTCTCTCTCCTTCCTTCCTTCCTTTCTTCCTTCCTTCCAGTGACACAGTTAGTCATGTTTTCTCTGCCCCATCGATTGCTGCAAACACAGAGCACCGTATTGCTTTAATGAGAATTGCCTTGTACCTTTTGGTCTCGGGCTTGCTGAAGATCCTCTGCTATTATCTGTCCTCGGACTATGAGCTTCCAGCTCATTACTCATGTAGAACATGTCTTCACTCGCAAAGCAGAACAAACATACAAAGTAAAAAAAGTCTGACAGAACCATTTATTCCTCACTTTAATCTCACTTTTTCACAACCTTGAAGAAGAGAACTTAAAAGGGCTAAGCAGTGTAGTCTCAGGATATCTGCAAATTAAATTAACTATTTTCACATCTATATGGAGATTCTTCTTTTTTCCCTAAATTGGCGAAAATTCTATCTGCACTAATCACCTACCAACAACACTCTTGGTAAGATGAACAACACAGTCACCATAGCAACCTACAAGAAGAGCCAGATGTGCTCATTGTAGCACCCAAGGAAGAAGAGAACTGACTGAAATACAAGAGCCACACAGGAAATAAAGTCTGAAAATCCAAAAGTTTACTTCAAAGGTTGAAGTCACGGACATAGGTCATGGGATAACAGTCAGTCGTGCAAACAATGCAGAAAAGCAGCAGGCAAAATCCAGACATGACTAAACTTAGTCAGCAACAAGGTAAAATGTCAGGACAGGGCAAACATTTCTACACAACAAAAACTACTAGAAACAGCAATAGATGGAAGAAAAACTCTATAAAGAAATTTGGCCTTCAAAGTTAAATAAAACATTTAAGTAACTCCAGTCATGAAGGATGTCTTGTTTTACTTTGTTAAATTAATGTGTGTGGGTGTGTGTGTTACAAAGGATTGTTGAAGTTTAGTAGAACACAACTTAAACCTAGAAAATTACTCACTGGATTTCTAGGATTATGGTTCACAGTGTCTATAGTCTTGATTTAGTTCTTCAAAAGTAAAGTGACAAAATATGAAACTACTGCATATTGCAATTACCTGTCCAAATAGATTTTTTAAATCTCCCCTCATAATGTAAGTCTTTTACTTACATAAGAAAATATATATCTAGAAAACAAATTCTTGGTTGCAGTCATGACTGAAGTGGTATGTTGTGAAATCATTCTACCAATGATTACTAGAATGATTCAATAAAGAAAAGGTTTAGATACATGATTAAAACTTGGGACATTCATGCTGATGATCAGCGTATGTAAACCGACCACAACAGTGCACCTTAATTATAAATAGTTACATTTTATATGAATTAGGTGAATTTTAGGGTTAAAGAACAGCGCGTCAGGCAAGTTAAAATAACCTTTCATCTTCCCAATGAGACCAGTACTGAGTCAATTTAAAAAAAAATAAAAAATGTCCACACACTCAAAGTTTACGCAGCACCTTGCCCTTCAGCTGTCTTCTCCCATCAGTCACGGGAGCTGACAACACCACATCCAGATACATAATGAACAAGAGGTCCATCCTGTCACCTTTCTGTCACCCATGGGGGTGTAACGTGGACATGAGTCTTTTTCTAAATGTGGTGCGCAGGCTGACAGCGGGAGGTCGCCTATCCTTTCCATCAAAGGAACTGGACATACTATCAGGACATGCTCCCGTTTGGGCATAAAAACAGCTGTGCTCACCTGCAACCGCCTTCTGTGGAACAGCTAATATTTATGTAAATGCTAGTATATATCAGAAGACAAATGTAACCATCCACTATAGCACAGCTGACTGGACAAGCAAATTAACCTTGCAGTAGTAATTGAAATTACCTACAAGAAAGTTTGCTGAGGACTTGTAGCTTTATGCCTAACTGTGCATTAAATAGGAGACACTTTTCCTAAGTGTCCTATTAATCTTCCACTTGTGTTCCTAGACTTTGGTATGAATATTATTAATGTACACAATGTTCATGTCATACTTGAAATTGAAAGGAACATTTCTCACACTTGAATCAGTAAAAATGACTTCAGGTGGCTCTGTAAATGTCTGGGCCCTGATGGTTTCTAAATGTTCAATTTATTCTGGTGGAAGTATTTACGAAGAACAGTTTTTAATTCACTAAAATTCAGATTTTAAGGCCTTAAATATAACTTGATCAAACTGGAACTAATCAAGGCTCTTTTTTTTTTTTTTTTTTGCCAAAGTCAGTCTTTAATTTGGATGATCACTTACTATTGTAATGTTGTGTTCTGGTTAATGTTGTTGTTTTGGTTAAGTAAACTTTCCTGCCTTAGGGTTTATTTCTGTTTCCAGTTTTGTATTGTATTGGATTCATGTTTAGCCTTAACTGTTTTAGTTATCTGGTCTTCTTTATCAGATTTGATTAAAGCTTGTGTTCTGTTCAGTCTTAGCCTTGTTTTCTATCTTGGGTTTTCTCTTTATGGTTATTTTTGCTCTGTAGTTGTTCATCTTAGTTTCTGTCCTTTCAGCCTTCTAGTCTTTTCCCTTCTTGATTACTCCCACCTGGTTTTGGTTAATTAGTCCCTCCCTTTTCACCTGTCAGCAAGCCTATTTATACCCGTCTCAGTTCCCTGCACTCTGCCAGAACGTCTCTCTTCGTATCCCTACTCACAACCGTTTGGTAAGAGCATTCTAGCCTCTGTTATTTTTGTTTTATATGCCTCTCTGCCGGTCAGTGCCCCCCTGTTTTTATGCCCTCCTGTTTTTGAGTTTGTCTTGTCCCCACTTGCTCCTGTTTGCTTGCCTGAAGTCCATCTTTTTGTCTCCTGGATTAAGTTAATAAAAGCCCTTTAAAAGCATCAGCTCTGTGTCTGGCTCACATTGGGTTCAACCATTGCAAATCATTACAACTATGGGATAATTTTGTCATCTGTGATCTTTCATGCACACAAGTTTTGGGTAATTTTCTAACCTTGTCCTGCAAGAAATATGGACCCCTCCAAACCTGTGTTCACTTGATAAAAGAGGTTGGGTTATAGATTAAACTCAATATAGGGTCAGGATCAGTGGCGGCTGGCCAGTAGGGGGCGCTCGGGCGCCGCCCCCTTTAAATCGTTTAGATAATAAATGATTTCTGAACTGCAAAGTACTTAGAAATGTATTTATTCATACTGTGTGTCCAATAGACATGTTAGAATTTATTAAAATAGTAAATACATAATTCTATTTAATTGCTCACATTGTGCACACTTCCTCCTTTCCTATGTGCAGGGCGCCGGTCTAATGGGAGTGAATGTAGGCGCAGCAACTTGGGCAAGCACGTGATCTGAGGCTGACTTTTAATTGGTTATCTAGGGTTTTGCATAGGGGCGCACTGCTCTGCGTCCCGGACACACCTATTCTGTTGCGTCATTACTGGTAGAGTGTCAGTACTGGCTAATTTTTTTAAAAACATTGTGTGATTGGACAATCCCCGATTCGACTCAGCTCAGCTGCAGTTCGTTAGGTTGATTCACGGTTATGCTTGCAAAGTTGAGTAGTTTCAAAATGAGAGAAAATTCTGTTTTGTCTTTACAAAAAATGCTTTTACAAAGCGTTCACTTGAAAAAAAAAAAACAGGATAAATGAGCTTGGACCGGATCATCTTAATTTACAAATTCAGCAGCAGGCAAGTGATCTCTCCACTCCATGGTTGGATAAAGCAGTGTAGGTAGTAGTCAGCCAGAGAAGAAGCGTTGGATACTCAGTGTAGAAGACCATGAAAGGATTGCTGCAGGGGTGAGTTGTTGTGGAAAATCACTGTTACACTGGTTTATTGTAATGTTATTTAATATATTAGGAAGATGTGCTTTGTAGTTAGAAATACCTTTAGTTGTGTCTATGCTGTGTAGGTATGTTGATGTAATGTTTGTCAGCAAGATATTTTATTATTTAAGTTGTACTGAAGTTTATGGGTAATGGGGAATAAAACATTTGGTTACTGAATTTTGTATAATCTTGTCCCACAAAAATGCTGTAACACATTTCATAACACAGCCTTAAAAAATGGCAGCAAATGTTATTAAAATCAGGAAAACAATCTAGAAGAAGTCTTTTCAGAAACTGTCACGCTCTTGAAGATCTTCATCACCACACCCATGACCACAGCTGAAAGCTGAAAGGTGCTTTTCAACTCTGAAAAGAATCAAGACTTTTCTGAGAAACTCAATGACTCAGGACAGGCTGAATGCATTGGCCATGTTGTCAATGGAGAAAAGACTATTCACAGAGATGACTGACTTTAACAATTAAGAATATAATTGAGAAATTTGCTGGGCAGAAGGAAAGGAGGGCAAAATTCATGTTCAAATAGTGCTATTTTTTAAGACTTGCTTTGTTTGTTTTTCATTTGTTTGTTTGTGTGCGCCCCCCTCAGTTTTTTTAGCACCAGCCGCCACTGGTCAGGATGTGGGCCCTCTGGTGGTGGTCAGAGGGCCCAGTGGTGCTGATGTACTACCAAAAAGTGGGCTGAAGGGAATGCCCCATAACCTAAACTGCTAATCAAGTAATATTTGGGTTATAATCAATGATTTCTATTGACTAACCATTAATTTTCAATACCTGCACTATCATTCTAGGGATAGCAGGGTCTGGTAGAACCTACCTTGCTCCAATATCGTCTGATAAGAGACTCACTGACCAACAAATAAATTTGAAAAACAATCTTTGATCTGGCATTGGAAGCAAAAAAAAAGTTTGAATTCCTAAATACATTAAAATGACTTATTGAATTAAGGCTTTCTTCAAATTACAATACCTCAGAAAGAGATGTGAGCATCAAGTGCCGTTTCTTTCTTGCTTGCTTGTAAGTTCAAACAAATTAATTTGCTCATTACAAATTATTCCAGACATTTAATGTTGTATACAAATCAAATTTGGACTTTTAAAGACCATGACAACAAATTAAATTTTTCTGAGGTTTCTGGGTCTGGTGTGCACTGATGAGGCCGTGTGAATGTCAAAAGTGAATACCAAAGGACCTGCTCAGGAGCGCTCAGCTTTGTTGCTTTGCTCAAAAATGGTCAGATCAGAAAATGGGTTGTCTTTCTACGTAGATTGTCTTTCTATGTAATTCATATTCTCCAATCAGAGCACACCATCAATCAAACACCCTTACTCCTCCTTTCCCCTTCCCTCCTTCCCACAGCTGATACACCAGTCAAAAGTCATGCTGGCATGTCTGACTTGAGAGGAGGAAGGTGGAGAAGTGAGCAGACAGCAGACAGCAGCCCAAGATCAGCCTCCCTCCCTCGAACAGGAGGCAGTCAAGTAGGAGCCGCGGAGTCCATTTTCAACCCCAAACTAACTTCACAGCGGTTACTAAAAAGGAGAGCTGAAAGGGTGCCCAAAAATACATGAAGGTTCCACTCCCACCAACATGGGAGATGACGACCACAACACTGTCATTACCCATAAGTTTATTTAATTTCTAAATGCTGTCAAATATAAGAAAGGTGTGTTTGTAATTAAAAAATCCGGTTGACCAACTGAAGCTAAAGCACTGACAGCTGCATGATTTTCTGTGCTGTACCGCAGCAAGCTCCCCGCCGCGCCAGGGTCTATTTGCTTTGTATTTCGGTCCCACAGTGTTCAATAACGCCATGGGGGTGCATTTGACTGGTTTTCCAAACATGGTTGTAAACAATCAGAGTAAACTGATTGGTAGTAGCTGCATATCATTACCATAATGAATAATTTTACTGTGGAGGGACATTGGCCTGACGAATAACAAGCTGACATTGTTTTTTTTTTTATGAAATTCTTTGGAGAAATTACATATGCAGCAATAATAACTACATGAAATGGTTTATACAGTGATGTCATGGCACTTTTAAGCATAAATTCCAAACTTCCTGCCCTGATTTTAAATCATCCACTAACCGACTGTGTGTGGAACCCAAGTTAGGTTAAAGAAATGTCCTCTTTATGACAGGTTTGTTGTAAAACATATTTCCAATTGTAATGATCTCAGTACTTTTGCTGGGCTGATCATCCACCCTACACACCTGCCCAAATTCTGCCAAGTCCTCAATCAGCCTTCATCTGATCCACCTGTCTCCAGCTCCATTTAATCAGCCTTCTGTCCAAGCAAAAGTGCCAGAACGTCTTGTGCCACCTCGGTGAGACTATCCAGCATTCTCTATTATCTGCCTGCCTGCCTGTTTGTTGACCGACCTGATCTGTTTTTTGTCTCTGAGTCTGCCTAACCCCTTTCAAGCTCTGTTGCCGGTCTGGACTCCCACCGATCAGCCCATGGTCCTCTGCATCGGACTGGACTCATCCTGGACCTCTGAATCTGGACTGCCTGCCTGTTGCCCGACCCCGATCTGTTTGTGAGTAACCGCATCTGTCTAACCCCTGTGTGCCTCTGAACTCAGCCGGACTAAGGACCTGGACTGGACCCCGACCCGCTCTGGACTATCCCTCGGACCTTCTCAGGATTTCGGATTCCACCGGAACTGGACTGCCTGCCTGTTGCCCGACCCCGATCTGTTTGTGAGTAACCGCATCTGACTAACCCCTGTGAACCTCTGAACTCAGCCGGACTAAGGACCTGGACTGGACCCCGACCCGCTCTGGATCCGTCTCTGGACTTCTAACCCCTCGGCTCCTTCCCCGGACCCCCGTTTCTCTGCCCCGCTTCCTCGTTACTAGCCGGCGCTCGGATTACCCGACTCTCCAGGTTAGTGCCTACTCCTCTGTCCATCAAACGCCAGCATTTCCTGGTCATTAACCAGCTGCTCTGCCTCCAGGGTTCCTGCAGACGCGAGCCGCTCGGGTTGCCGTGCGACCGCCATTAAATAAACACTTGAAAGCGTCACTGACCTTGTCTTGGTTGTTTACTGGGTCCAGTCTCCGTTCCTTACACCAATAGGTTGGATACAGACTGTACAGAGGTAGAAAATCCAATAAAATTAAGTCTAAAACTGTGTTTATGGGACACATTTATGAATTATGACCACACTTGCTTCAATTTATGTGTGAAAGTTATCAATGACCTACACCAATCAAACACAAGTTCCTTGAAATGGTGGCATTTCCCTCCATAAGAACTGCTGCACTAAATTAATTCACCTGAACAATAGTTAAATGTATTCCTGTTTTTTTCCCAAAAGTCTTCTGCTTCCTCTTCACCTGTCTGTTATTCTTTGCCCAAGCCCTCAGTCTTCTTGCATCCCTGAGGATGTGATTAGATGTGTCTGTGGTCCCGGTGGGAAATCACTCGTGTTGCTGCTGGTATGTCTGTAGTGACAGATTAGGCCCAGGACTCACTAGGTGCTAAATTACTCCATAGAGCTGGGGGAAAATGTCAAGAGGAGCAGGGTGGAGGAAAAAGGGAAGATGACAAATAAAGAGGTGTGTGAAAAAGAGACATTGAGTCAAGAGTGCTTGAGTAATGTGGAAATATAAAAGTCAGTGGAGATGACAGGAGAGGCAGAGGGTTACAAAGGACAAGAGGGAGAATAAAAAGTTTGCATTAATGAAAAGATGGGGAGTAGTTGGTGGGAAAGAGCAGGGGAGACTAAAATTGAATAACATAATCAGAATCAAGTTTAATCGCCAAGTAGGTTTGCACTTACAAGGAATTTGACTTGGTGTTGAAAAAATAAAAATACAATAAAATAAAATGTATATATATATATATATATATATATATATATATATATACAGAAGCTATATACACTTAGTAAACTGTGCGTTAATGCAACGCAGAAGCTTGTAAGTCCTGAACGGGGGAGAGAGATAGTGTCCAGTTTCAGAGGCGGCTCTTGGTCTTGTTCATAAGGCTGATAGCAGATGGGAAAAAACTGTTCTTGTGGCGTGAGGTTTTGGTCCTGATGGACCGCAGTCTCCTGCCAGAGGAAAGTGATTGAAATAGTTGGTTTTCTAGTTTAGCTTAACTTGTAGTTTTTGTCTCAGTCCTGTAGTGCTTGGTTCTTGTCTTTGTTTGGTATGTTTTTACCTGATTCTGTCTGATTTCCTTTTTTTTCTTGTGCTCTGTAGGTTCCTGCGCTATTCGGGTTCCCGCGCTATTTGGCTTCCTGTGCTATTGAAAGTCCTGGCGCTCATTAAAGGTCCCGGCGCTTAAAGGTTCCTGAGCTCCCTAGTTAAAAGCAATGTTATGTTGTCTTAGTCCTAGTGTTCATTATTCTGTCTTCATACTCAATGTCCTGTCTTCATTCTCAAGTTCCTGCTTTAGTTCTGTAGTCTTGTAGTTCATGTCTTAGTTTCTGTCTTGTTGCTAGTCCCTACGCTGTCTGGGATCCTGCGCCGTCTGGGTTCCTGCGCTGTATGGGTTCCTGCATTGGATGGGTTCCAGCGCTCTCAAAGGTCCCTGCGCTCTTAAAGGTCCCTGCGCTTTTTAAGGTCCCTGCGCTCTTTAGGTCCCTGCGCTTATTTAGGTCCCTGCGCTTGTTAGGTTTCTGAGCTCCCTAGTTTTGAGCTGTTTTATGCTCCTTAGTTTTGTTATGGTCCTGGTATTCCTTATTCTGTTCGGTCCTAGTGCTCCGTAGTTTTATCAGGTTCTCGTGTTCCTTAGTTTTGTCTGGTTTTGGTCCTCCGTGGTTTTCTATTTGTTCTGGCCTCCCCTAGTTTCCCTGTTCTAGTTCCCCTGTGTCTCTGGTATTTAGGTTACGCTGTTCCCTGGCGTGTTTAGACGACCTCTGTTCTCGGTTCCCCGGCGTGTTTAGACACCCTCTGTTCTCGGTTCCCCGGCTTGTTAGGATGCCCTTTGTTCCCGGGTGTTTCCGTACGCGCTCCTCGGTTCCCTAGTGTTTTCCTAGGTTCTTTGGTTCCCTTGTGTGTCCTGTTTAGGGTTTGCTCTGATTAGTACTGGTTTTGTTTCTTTTGTTGCATTTTGTGGACTTCCTGATAGTAAAGAATCACAATAGTCCAACCCTGAAGTAACAAATGCATGGACTAGTTTTTCAGCATCACTCCTGGACTGAATGTTTCTAATTTTGGCAATATTCCGGAGGTGAAAAAAGGAAACTCTGGAAACCTGTTTAATATGTGATTTAAATGACATGTCTTGGTCAAAAACAACACCAAGATTTTTTACTTTATTACCAGAGGCCAAGTTAATACCATCCAGATTAAGTGATTGATTAAGAAGTTTATTTTTTGAGGACTAAGATTACAACTTCTGTCTTGTCAGAATTTAGATTCAGGAAATTTAATGTCATCCAGCTTTTGATTTCATCAAGACATGACTGCAGTCGAAGTAATTGATTGGATTCATCAGGATTTATGGATAAATATAGCTGAGTGTCATCTGCATAACAGTGGAAATTAATCCAATGCTGTTTGATAATTTTGCAAATCGGAAGCATTTATATAGTAAAGAGAATCGGTCCAAGGACTGAACCCTGTGGTACTCCACAGGTGACCCTAGAGTTTGAAGATTTATTATTAACATGAACAAACTGGAATCTGTCTGATAGATGAGATTTAAATCAGCCTAATGCTTTCCCCTTAATCTCTACAGTATGCTCAAATCTTTGTAGGAGAATATTGTGATCAACTGTAACAAATGCAGCGCTGAGATCTAACAGGACAAGTACAGACACAAGTCCATTATCTGAGGCCATAAGAATATCATTAGAGACCTTCACCAGAGCTGTTTTAGTGCTATGATGAGCTCTGAAGCCCGACTGAAACTCCTCAAGTAGGTCATTACTTTGTAAATGTTCACAAAGTTGTTTACCAACTACTTTCTCAAGAATTATAGATAAGAAAAGAAGATTAGATATGGATCTGTAATTTACTAACCCATCTTTTTCAAGAGATGGTTTCTTAAGTAAAGGTTTAATAACAGCTACTTTAAAAGCCTGTGATACATATCCATTTACTAAGGATAGATTAATCATGTCTAAAATAGGGCCACTGATCAAAGGGAATACCTCCTTAAACAACTTGGTTGGGATCGAGTCTAAGATACAGGTAGGTTTAGATGAAGCTAAAATTTTAGATAGCTCAGAAAGCTCTACTGCTTCTAAACAGTTCAAACACTGTGCAGGTTCTAAAGATTCCTCCAACACTGCCTCACTTACTGAGGATGAGGTAACCATGTTTAGGAGGATGCCAATTATTTTATTATAATGGAATCAATTTTATTTATGAAGAATCCCATAAAGTCATTACTGCTAAGAGCTAAGGGAATGGATGGATCAACGGAGCTATGACTCTAAGTAAGTTTGGCAAAATTACTGAAGTGAAATCTTGGATTATTTTTATTCTCCTCAATTAATGATGAAAAATATGCTGCTCTAACTCTGCAAAGGGTCTTTTTATACAACAATAGACTGTCTTTCCAGATTAGGTAGGATTCCTATAACTGTTCATACTGAGCCTGGTTCTGCAGGAGGTTTTTCCTTCCCGTTAAAGGGTTTTTTTTCATTCCACTGTTGCTTCATACTTGCTCAGTATGAGGGATTGCTGCAAAGCCATGGACAATGCAAATGACTGTCCCTGTGGCTCTACGCTTCTTCAGGAGGAGTGAATGGTTGTCAAGACTTGATGCAATCTACTGGGTTCCCTTAGTTAGGATTTTCTTTTGACCGATCTGTATAATCTGACCCAATCTGTATAATCTGATTGAATTTGACTTTGGAAAGTGCCTTGAGATAACATGTTTCATGAATTGGCGCTATGTAAATAAAATTTAAATGAATTTAATTTTATTGTAGATGATAAATTGAATGTGGAAGCCAACTGTGAGGCCATGTGTAAAAAGGCAAATTTGTGCCTATTCTGTTTAAGAAAACTGTCATTTTAATACAGACCAAGACATAATGATTGTCTTTTTAGTGTGCTTAAATCTGAATTGTTTCATATTTTCTTTGATGTCCTGGTCTGATCATAAAACTTTGAAAGACAAAAAATTCCCTCCAGCCGACAGTTAAAGTGTTGACCAGACTGCTTAGAGAGTCCCAACTATCAGTTTCATCCGTGTACAGCAGGCTAGTACAGCGGATTACCTCTTCTGTTTTAAACAACAACTCCTGTCCACCTAACAGAGAGAGGGACAAAGATTATTGGTCCCAAAATGTATGATCTATTAAAAACAGCTTTTTTTCCTACTGCTGTCATTGAAATTGTCATAATCTGGGTCTTGTTTTGGTTTATGTTTATTATGCGATCAGCTGTTCCTTTCTTCCACCTGAGGTTTTGTTTCTGTTCTGTCTTGTTTTGGATTCTTCAGCTTATGTACTGTTTTAGTTTATCCGGTTTTTGTATTAGTTCTGATCTCCCTTCTGTGCTCTGTGTAGTCTTAGTTTTATCTTCTATCTTAGGTTTGTTCTTCATGGTTATTTGTGTTCTAGGGTTGGTTTAGTCTGTTCCTTTCCTCGTGTTTTCTGTCAGCTTGTTTCCTCCTGCAGCCTCTTCCCACCCTCTGATTACATCCACCTGTTTCTGGTTAATTGGCTCACTCTCTCTCCTTTGTTCTCCTGCCTTTTTAAGTCTCTCTCCTCTGCCACTTCCCTGCCAGTTCATCGTCAATTCTAGTCATGTCAATTGTGTCTTTCCATGTCAAGTCTCTGGTGAGTTTAAGTTCCACATTTTTTCCTGTAATGTCTTCTTCTGGATCATTTAAGTTTGCCACCTCCCGGTATGAGTTTTTGGACTGCCATTTTTTTGTATCATTTTTGGATTAGGATTTTGACCCCTGTTTTGCCTTTATCTAATCATTAAATCCTGCTTGATCTCAAACCTCTTTGTCTGGTCGAATTCTGGGTCTACCTGTCTCTGAGCTTCATGACAGAAATGTGCAAGTTAAATCCTTTGATTTGATTTGTGGAGTCTTAAGCATGTTGACCAATGCTATGTTACATTGATGCGATTATGTTAAGATGGTTTTTTTTTTCCCCAGTTGGTGTGTTAGTTTATTTTGAAGCCCTGCAAAACAAATCTGGCTATGGATGTGAATAAAGTAACCTTGAACTTGAACCTTGAGTTACAGTTGCAACTCCTATGGGGTGTGTGTCTCTACCAGGTCTGCATACCTAAAAACTGAATAAAGATACATTACATTAAGCTTTGTCTGTTTGGATGTAAACATAATTTTACATTTCTCAATTATATTTAGGTCTAGACATTTACTAGTAAATTCAAATACATGAATACACTATCCGTCTAGCAATCCTAGTTTTCTCTCAGGATTGTATTTTACCATCTACTGGGACCACCTTCCCTCTTCCTAAGAAAAAAAGGACTCCCTGCATAACAATGCTGCAACTACCACGTCTCACTCTTGGGACTGTGTGTTCAAGTCAACGTGTATTGTTATTTTTATGACACAAGATTGAGATTTGCATGTAGGGCAAAAAAAGTTGATTTATTATCTAACCAGAGCATCTTATTCCACATGTTGTGTTACTTACATGGGTTCTGGCAAACTGCAAAAATGACCTATTATGGCTTTATTTAAAAAAAATGCTTCTTCCCATTCTTTCAATAAAGGCCATTGCCCATATTGACAAAGAATCCTAACAATAAAAGTAGTTCTTAGTGATGTAATTTTAGGAAAAAATTTAGAATTCCCCGAATATTAAGATTTTTATTTTTTTTTTTAGGATTTTACCTCAGTAAGATCAAAGCTTTTTCACAAAGCCTCTTAGGCTCTAAGAGAGGTCCTAAAGTGAAGAAATGTTAGGAGTAGTGAGGGAGGACTTTAATCGAGATTCAGAGCGTCTGAAGCAGGAAAATGGTGGAAACAGAGAGAGCTGATTGGTTAATCCACCACCTAAACAGTGGAGGAAATGAGCACAGAAGCTTGTATAAAAATCATACAATTATGAATATGTAAATAAGATACCTGTATCATCCCCAAAGAGGGAAATTAATTAGTTTCAGTGACCCAAGGGGTTAAAGGCACAGCTCTAGTAACACAATTTTATTGAGAATAAATAAAGAAACATACTGGATAATCATGAATAAAAAGTGGAGAAATTTACAAAGAATATACACTAGCCATCCATTTCCTAACACGTCTATCCCTTGTGGGGTTGCGAGGGGTGCTGGTGCCTATCTGCAGCTGTCAATGGGTGAGAGGCGGGGTACAAACTGGACAAGTCACCAGTCTATCGCAGAAGAATATACGCTATATTGCCAAAAGTGTTTGCTCACTCATCCAAATTATTGGAATCAGGGGTTCCAATCACTTCATGGCCACAGGTGTATAAAATCAAGCATCCAGACTGTTTATAGAAACATTTGTGAAAGAACGAGTCGCTGTCTGGAGCTCAGTAAATTCCAGCATGGAACTTTGATAGGATGCCACCAGTGCAGCAAATCTAGTGGTGAGATTTCCCCGCTCCTAAATATTTCACAGTCAACTGTCAGCTGTATCATAAGAAAATGGAAGCGTTTAGGAACGACAGCAACTTAGCTTGCCAAGATATTTTGGACAATTCCATGCTCCCAACTTTGTGGGAACAAAGCACCAGAGCACAAAGCAAGGTCCATAAAGACATGAATGGCAGAGTCTGGTGTGATGAACTTGACTGGCCTGCGCAGAGTCCTGACTTCAACCTGATAGAACACCTTTGGGATGAATTAGAGCGGAGACTGAGAGCCAGGCCTTCTGGACCTATATCAGTGTCTGACCTCACAAAAGTGCTTCTGGAAGAATTGTAAAAAAATTTCCATAAACACACTCCTAAACCTTGTGGAAAGCCTTCACAGAAGAGTTGAAGCTGTTCTAGTTCCAAAGGGTGGACCAACGTCATATGGCTTAGGAATGGAATGTCACTTAAGCTTATATTTGAGTCTCTGTTTGTGATGCCCCCCCCTGGTCATTCATGTTTTATCCCAGGGGAAGATACATTCCTCCCCTCTCTGATCTGAATAAGAAATACTATGGATTTTTCAAAATTTATATTAATATATGTCTTGTGTCCTTCACATTTGTAAATACATTTTTTTGTTTGTTTTTAAAGAGTATTATTATGTTTTCCGCTCAAAGCGGTTAAAGTAAACTAATGTCATGTTTTGAACGTGTGACTCTGAATGAGCTGTGCATTCAGAGACGGTCAGTCTGAAGAACGCATGCACGGCTCCTATCTTCGCACTCTGTGCTCCATTAACCAGCCTTGGAAACCGTGACGTCAGACCACTGTTGTGAATTCGTATTCTCAAAGAAAAAATCCGTATTCTCAAGCAGCTGCTGCTGTTTGTGTTCATAAAGAGTAAAGCACAAATTTAAACTTGAAATTTGTATTTATTAGTTATTGAAGTTGTAACTATTTAAACCGTATGTTGTATCTTTTGAATGTGATTTAAATTATTATGAGTTTACAAATGTTTGTTATGCACAACTTCTGACTGATATGGACACAACTGTCCTTTTATGTACAAATCTATTTAGAAAGCTATCTTACCCCATACAGAGAGCCAGCGAGAAATAGAAAGTGAGACAGTATATACTGGGGCATGGCAGAACAATGAGGCAGAAGGCAGCTGAAAGAAATCAGAGGAAATTAAGAGACCAAAGAAGGCAGAGAGCTGAGGGAGAGGGAGAAAACTGAAGGAAGACAGGAAAGCTCAAAAGGAAATATTTGATAGAAAATAATACAAAGTGAAAATAGAAAGACTAAGAACAGAATCAACAAAAGTAAGAACTAATATAAATAAATGCTAAAGAGATCCCGATCCAGGAACTTAATGAACAAGTCAAAAATCAATATATGAAGAAATATCAGAACACAAACCCCTGGAGATTGTGACAGTAACTTTTTTGGGGTTTCATATTAATTTGTTGATTGTATTATTACAAGTTTTCCCCTCAAGGGTCTTTTATAAATATAATGCGTGGATTTTCTACTGAAACATTGTAGCAACCATGACAAGTATAACGGACCCCGGTGGTCATCCCTTCCTGTAACCAATCAGCAAGAAGGTCCTGGGTTCGAGTCCTACCCTTCCCCTGGGTCATCTGCATGGAGCTTGCATGTTCTCCGATGCGTGGGTTCTCTCTGGGTACTCCAGCTTCCTTCCACAGTCCAAAAAACACGACTGTTAGGTTAATTGGTCTCTCTAAATTATCCTTAGGTGTGAGTATGTGTGAGGTTGTTTGTCTCTGTGTTGTCCTGCGATAGACTGGTGACCTGTCCAGGGTGTACCCCGCTTCTCTCCCATTGACAGCTGGAGATAGGCACCAGCACTCCTCGCGACCCCACAAGGGATAGGCGTGTTAGAAAATGGATGGATGGATGGATATTCATTCAGACTGCCGTTGCTCCTTCACCTATAACACTATATATCGCAGTTACAAATCCCACAGAATGTTTGACTGTGCCCCATCCAGCCTCTCTTTGGGAAAGAGAATGTACTGTCCCATTTTTAGAGATGTTTACATGATGTCTTAATTTTTTTTCAGCAGGAATACCTTCCCTTTAGTCACATTCATCTCTCCTTTGTTTTTCAGGGTTTGTTCCCGCGACAACTGCTGCTCAGGCTACTGCAGGTGGCAGTTCTTGCGAGGCTAGTGACAGTTCAGTTTGGAGAGGCAGATGTTTCTTTTAAATTATGATTATGATTATAACACAGGAGATTTATGGGAGAATGCTGATTTGGAAGGACAGTGGTAGAAGGGTAAAATACATCAGTTTCCTGGCCAAAACGGGAACTTGACAGCAATGGACCAGGCCACTCCACGAAGCTGCAAGACTTTATTATGCTTCTTCTTTGGCCACTTCATTGTTGTCCTAGCAGTGTATCTATTATATTGATGCTTGAAGACTAATGCATGATCCATCTTTACAGTTTGAATCTTAGATTTCTCAGTAAACACCTTTGTTCGCTTACCACTCAATGCATAAGGTTGCCTTGTACCTCAGCAGATAAACAGCCTCATAACAAAATGTTTCCTCTTGGCATTGGATAATTGTTCTTTAGGTAATTGTCAGCATCTCTCTTCTGATAAATATTGTGAGGTGGGTTGATGCCAAACAAGTTGATTTAGGTCTCTTCTAAGAACAGCACTTTCTTCCGAGACTTCTGTGAATCATTTAGATTAGAGATCGACCAATGCATTTTTTTTAAGGTTGATGCGGATGTATCGGTCAACCTCTAATTGCAATGTTCACCATACCACAGCATGGGGTTGCCAGATTGTTTCAGTGGTGTAAAATATGGTTACTTTTGGTTTTTACATTTTTTTTTGCATTCATAGGAAGTGAAGTGTAAAAACGGCAAACTGTGGTAGTCAGGTCTAACTGAGGTTGTATCCCTGGCATCTAGTTGCATAATCATATTTCACTTCATGGACAGCAGGGTCATTATTGGAAAGGCAGACCCAACCCACAATGCCAGCTCTTTAAAAAAATAAATAAATAAAAAATAAATCAAATTATCTCTCACAAATCAAATAAAGCAATATACAAATGTTGCATTATGTTTAAAAATAGTTTTCACGCTGATTTCATTTGTCGAAAAGTAACGCCTCTTTTTTAAATTAGTTTTCTCTAATGGGTTAGCTCACTTTGATTTTCCACCAACAGTTCAAATTGATCTCTGCAGTTTATTAAAAATGCCCCTTTTGACAGATTTTGCTTAAAGGCTGTTTGTTTGTTTATCCTTTATCTTATTATACTATTAATCTTAGTACTAATTTTAATTCATATCCCTCCTGACAAATCAGTTTTAGTTTAATATATGGCTCCCCAGGTAAAACAGTAAATAATTGCACCACTCTGATGGATCATATTTTCTTCCTCCTCTGCTTGTGGCTCAGAAAACGAGGGATGTTGATCTGTGAGCGTTGCAGACACCTACTGTGGAGGAAGCACAGAGCTTTGTAGCTATTTCATTGATTCTCTGTGTTTGCATCAGCAACATTTACTTTAAATGGAAAGTCTGATCGCATTTTACAGATATAAATTAAACATAGCTGGCATAGCCGAGACATGAGGCCCCCACCTAAATGCTTTTAGATGGCAGAAATAAAAGCATATTTTGTAATGATATGACTGTGGAATCAATTTGATGTGTCAGCGCCCTGCCAATTGAAAATTAACTGTAAACTGACGATAATTTATGGCTGAATACTCCACAGTGCTGCCTACCTGTTTCCTTTGAGCATTTTCTGCTATTCACCAAAGAGAATAAAACACACCAGAGAACGACCAGATCACATGTTCTTTTGTCTTCAAGCGGTAAAAACACCCAGCAAAGCAATAACGTTATTCTAAGAAATACTGTATAATAAATCAATTCAATTTTTTAGGTCCTCCTGGTTTCTGTAGTAATTAGTTGTCTTACGCAGTTTATCTGCACAAATGTGAAATTTATTTTGCATTATACTTATGCAACATTTTATCTTTCTAGTCTGTAGCTGAGGTACAGTGGAGTTGGCATCTCTACTTGTCTTGTTTGCCTTATTTTTTATATCTTATATTTTTTATATCATATCTATTTTTATATCTTTAGGAAGGTTTACTCCTAAACTTTGTCACTTTTTTTTTTTTTTACATTATATTGACAATGTTTGCTTTTAAGTGCTAGATCACAAATAGTCGAGCATCATTTTGGACTGACATTGAAAATATATGTCATAATCAAGCCTGTTCACCCTTGCTTAGCATGTTTGTTGCTTTTTGCCAGTTGTTCTCCAGTCCCCATCATCCATTATCCTCATTTTGTAAGTTTCTATTTTCATATAGCTCACCTATAACGAAAGACTTGTGTTCACCTGTCTGGGCCAGGGTCCTGCTTCATCAAGTCATGACAATATAAATACAAATCCAAATCTGAAAATTGTGGCATTACCACACTGGTCTCATTTCTATATATCAAGGCCTTCCTCTTCTTCCCATAAACATGAACGTGGTCTGCTTCTTGTGACTGTCAGCCATGTTCTAAATATACGGTGAGACCAGTGGAGTTACAATGAACAGCTAACACCGAAGCTAGCCGCTAACCTAACTGGATACATTAACACTAGAAGTGTGCATGTGCAGCCAGCAAACGAAAATGAACAAGGAACGTGTACGCACACTGCCTTTACGTGAGAGCCTCAGAATGTTTGACATGTGGAACAACCAATAGATAAGGTGATTCCCCTGGAACTTGAGGGACAGAGAGGGGTGAGGGCAGGACCAAAACTCTGACCAATCGCTGCTCTTCAGTCAGTGCAAAGAGCAGTGATTGAGTTTTTACAGGCCTGCCGCTCTCACAGAGATCGATTTTTTTATCCTCCTTTTTCTGAATACATAAACTATTGTCTACTTTCAGGATGGAAGGACCATTTTACCCAGTATAACAAAAAGTGTTTCTAAACATAATTACTAATTATAGATTTAACTTTTGAAATGTCCTGTTACCTTTGGAAATATACTTTAGTTGAGTTTATTATTATCATGGCGCTAACTGTTTTCTGATGTGACTATTTTTCTAATACCAAGCTGATGCGCATTTTTTTCTGTTTCTGGTGGATTCAGTCGACCTTTTCAAGCTGCCATGTTACATTGTAACCTGTCTTAAGAAGACTGTAATAAAGGAGCAAGATGCTCGAATCCTGGCTTGTGAAAACGAGTTTGGCTTGTTGTTCATCCACGTGAACATGCACAGGGTATCTAACATGTAGTGAAATAGGTTTTGTGCAAATGCAAATCCGAAGAATGTGGCATATAAGTTTTATTCTACTTATTTAGTCTCATCTGACCTGATCTCTTTCCATCACATGTTGTAAGTATCCTACATGGCTGATGGACTTCTAATGGCTTTCTTTAAACAATGGCTTTCTTGTAGCTGTAACTGGTTGTAATGGTTTTTATTATGAGGGAGCCTAATTGGGGCTCTGATACCCTGTAACATTGAACTGCAGTCTATTAAGCATTAATTTTTCTTTACTTCACAATTACAATATATAGCAGCTGGTGTTGGTCCATTTGGGAAGATCTGAAAAAAGTTCAGCTGATATGAATTGTCACAATCTCCAAGTGCTGGTTTTGGAGTAGTTGTTTAAGTTCTTGAATTATACCTACTTTGATTTATTATCCCTTAGTGTTTGTTTATTTTTTTCCTCTGGATTCAGTTAGTGGATTATCTTGCTGTATCATTTTGGTATTTATTGTCTGTTAGATTTCTTTTTGTGTTTCCTCACTTTATGCCCTGTCACTATCCTCTTTCACCCTCAGTACCCTGCCTTCATTGCGCTCTCCTGTCACCCATAATCATCTGATCGCTTACACTTGTTCTCTATACCTATGTTTACATGGACAAAAGCAGTCAGAATAAAAATGCATAATTTAAACAAGCCAATCGAAATACGATGATCAGATTAAGCTCAATTGGAATTAAATTGTAATCCGAATAAGAGGGGTAGTTCATGATGATTGATAATCCGATCAACGTGCAGATAAACACTTGTCAGGCTCATGTTATTCCGAATGTGTCAAACTGACCCAAGTAAGTAGGTACAAATTATTTACTACTTTGACAAATAAAATTAAGATCTTTACATCAGCTTAATAGTATCTGGTTGAGACCAGTTTTGTCTCCAGTGATACATTCTCCATATGACATCATTGTAAAATATTTTTTATAAGGGCATAACTAATTTCTCCTGCAGAGTTCATCAAGCTGCCTTTGATAGTGCTGGGCACATCTTGCTTATCTAGCGTTTTGTGCCATATCCCAATTTCACCTCTCTGCCTTTTCCACTGACTTGGCTGCCTGAGAAATAAAGACACCGGCCCACACATTAGACATGGCAGTAGGAGAAATAATGTGTCATCATTGAGCCAAAGGGGATTTAGAAGTGGTGTTTAGTTTCTCAGGTGCAACAGATCTGTTTTCTAGTTCCTGTGTGAAAGCCCAAAATGGCATGAAACCAACAAAGAAACATTTTAGCTAGGATATTGTCACCATAATTCCTGTTTTTGTTTCTGTTTTCCTTTGCAAATAACTAGTATAATACACTTATTAGCAAACTTGAGTCACTGAGGCAGAGTGGGGGAAATGAAAGGAAAAAAGTAATCTAACTACTGCAGTGATTACAGTACCCAATTGAATGCATGATGGAGTTAGCTCTCCTGGGGTACTGTTGGGCCCATGGCAGGTGGGTGTATGCCTTCTTTTGCCTGATTCCAGCAGCATATTAGTGCATACGGTTTCCTCGCTTACGGCAAGCCAGCAAGGAGCTGTTGTAACTCACAATGGGGATCTATCGGACCAGCACTGGATGCAGTAGTCTATAGGCCTAAAAAAATATTTCTGTTGGGAAACTCTGAAACATACCATCCTCAGTATATACACAGAACAAAGACCCTACACAGCTGTTTACAATGAGGCGGTTACATCCACACGGCTGTGTGCAGGTTTGTGTGTGTGTGTCTAGGGGGTTTGTTACTCTAATTGCAGGATGTAACCAGCAGGTGTGTCCACTCAGCTGGAGTTTATCAAGTTTAATCTGGGGGACCTTAAAGAAGAGTTGATTCCCTGAAGCAGATGTCAGATTTTTTTGCTCCATGAGTGGTAATAAGGAACTGCAGTTCCTTAACTTCTGCATTTGTTTATCTTCTATACTTACCTCTTGCTATCCCCTCTCCTAGAAAGCAGTTTCCCAGTTCAGAATCTTTTCCTGAATTCAAATATTCTGCCTCCTTGATCTGAGAGTTTGCTGAAGTAGTCACCTTAAGAATCGCATAACCACTCTTCCTGCTGATTCCCTGGTTCTCGCTAGATACACTGTTACTCACCTTCCTGCTCACACTCTGATGCCCCACCACCATTCAGGCCTCCACCTGGAATACAGAACAAGGGAATTATCAAACACCACTCACCTCTACCTGTCTAGCTCATCCTGTTTTGGTACAATCACCTTCCTCCCTTGGAACTCTGCCATCCCTGCAGGACTAAGCGAACCGTCTTACCCATAATTGCCAACATATCTGAACCATGTCCCACTTCTTATAACAACTTACTTCCCCTTCCCAGTGCCGCCCTGGCTTTCTCTTGTGAACTCAGGAGAACCATTCATTCATTCATTCATTCATTCATTCATTCATTCATTCATTCGTTTATAAATTTGTTCATTCACTCACTTCATCAAAAAACTTTCCAAACTTCTTGTTGCTGTCCGTAATTCTTGCCTGCCTCAATCCAAACCAACATGACAGAGGCAGTGGTTCAAATCAAATATCACTATCTCTGACCCATATTTCTTTTAGTATAAATTGGATATTATTAATTTATTGATATTTATTAATTTATTAAATAACATATTGGATATTATTAAACTATTGATTGCTTATAAAACAAAACTTCAGCTGCATATCTCAGTGAGTTATTATCAAACCATTACTTTATGGAAATCTTGTCTATGCCATTTACATTTAAGAGGGTTAACCTTAAATATGCATCAATCACAATTTCATTTGATTTAAAATTTTTGTAAAGCTGGTGATTTTTTCTTTAAGACCTTTGAGATCTACAAGATAAGACAACATAAGAGTAGTTTAAAAATATATATTTTTTCTAACCTTCCTGCTGTGAGTGGTCATACCTTAATTATATTAGGAGCAGGGAAGGCGTTGCACCACGGGTGTGAAAGAGCAAACCCCTGTGAAACATTTACCACTTAAATAATAGACATGGATATAAAATTCACTTTCAAAACTGTGAATAGCTGACATTAGGAGACAGCACTGTAGCAAAACTTAGCATTACTAATTTTGCAGTATGAATGTTTATTTCCCCAAGAATGTAGATCCTGACTTGAGCTTTTAGAATTCAAAAATTGACATTTCCAAATCCATGTTCTATGACAGAAAGCTCAAAATTATAAACAGAAAACATTTTGTGTTCTCTGTTAAACTTTCCAGTTATCGTCTGTGTCTAAGCCTTTTGCAGCCTGAATGAATGCAGATTTGGTTTCACTTAAAAACTATTATTTTGATTCAAATAGCTTCTGAAATCTCTGCACTTCCTCTGACTTAATATACCCCTGACAGATTTGGGTTCAAGACAATCTTTTGATTTAACCCAAAAATGTTTCCTTTGATTTAAGGTTACACAAACGTTTTCTAAGGGTTTGAACCAGAGTCCAAACTAGGGCATGTCGATTGAGACAAAGATCAGGGTGATGACAAAGAGGCCTTTCAACATCAGAGACTTGATGCTCATCAACAAGCATAAATATCCCAAATAGCAATGGAAATGTTCAATATGCTTTGTTTTAATGCACAGTTAGATTTTTCCATAGATCATTAAAAAAGATACAACACATTTTTGACATGTCAATTTACCAATAAAATCTTAATGAAAACAGCCATTTTACTCATCAACATCATTTTAATATGACTGTTTTGAGAAGTTGCCTGTCTCATTTCTTATCACAAACTTGGTCGAAGTAAAAATCATTTTAAATCTATATCTGTCATGGACATAAATGATTTGGAGCATAACTTCAACTTTGCATCTTATTCACAAAATGTTCGACACCAAGGAGTGTTGTCACCACACCACATGGTGGACCTTATCTTCAGTTTTACAATCAGCTGGGCACTGCTCAGATTTGATCCTTTCAACAGACAACTCCCCAATGCATCTTTAGGTAACATTTTATTAATCACAAGTGGAAACAATATAGACTAACCTTTAGATTGAATAGATGGATGGAGCTTTTTATATTTAAACACTGTCACTGCTGAGACTTTCCATCTGACTTTCTCAGACAGCTCCAGTTTCTCCAAGAAGAGAGCTTAATAGTGGAGTACATAGAGGAGTACATAAAGGCTGACTAATGAGGCAAAAATGTACAGGGAAACTTTGAAAAACACTAATGAGGAAAAAACATTAATGAAGCTATTTAGCTAGCTGGTTTCTTTTGCATATAATCAGTTGATGAGCTCTTAGTCACACTTCCCCTACAGACAGCCAATTTTGCTTAAAATATCTTGCAGGGTAAACAATATGTCTAAAGAACATCCTCAATTAGACAAAAAGAAATTCTAAAACTAGACAATACAGTTTTTAAATGAAGAAATACAATCTTCTTATATAAAAAGAACAGTTTTAAAGCAATAAAACTAAGTTTTGCAACTTTGATGATCTTTTGACTTCACACTCCTTATGTTGCAAAGTCACAAAAACATGTTTTCTTTTCATTACCTTGCATGAAAAGCACATTTCTTACAATAGCCACCCGAGAGGCACTTCTCAGTTCTGAGAGCTTTTCAACTCTGTCCTTCTCAGACAGTCCAGCAAATTGCTTTTCTTCATTTGGCCTGAAAAGGTGTTCAGTTGACAAAGATTAATGAGGCACTCCATTGCAGTGATATCTAAAAAAGCCTGTTAATGATTAGCGGACTAAAGGAAAACATGATGTGCTGATCCGAAGGTAAAAAGGTGAGAGAACCACCAGCAAGCAAACTATGATGCTGAGATTTGAAGAAAAACTAATTGTGTTCTTCTGTGCTAATGTTGGTTGAGAAGTCTAATGTTTGGTGTAAGATAGATAGATAGATAGGGACAGACAGACAGATCGGACAGACAGATCCAGGACGGACAGAATATAACAAAAGGAGTATGTTCAGCAAAACTAAAGAGACTTCAAGTATCGTTTATCTTTATTTTTATTTATTTATTTATTTATTTTACAAAACATGCTAATCACAATGGTTAGAGCTGCATTTGTAAAGCTCTTAATATTCCAGTAAGTGGCAGTGATTGGGACCCGAGTTGGAGACTCTGGCTGCATCCGAAAGGGTCTAATGGGCCTGACACATTGCAGCCAAGTGACTGGCGAAATTCGTGTGTGTGAAATTTGGATCTTGTACACGTAGATGTGCACGCAAGAGCTTGGGACATTATTTTCTAATTTTGTCGCTGTCGCATGGCACTACAGCCATTTATCTGGATCAGCCATCAGGTCCACCATGATATTTTCCAAGCTGATTCCTTGTCTGTAATGTAGGATGAACCCGGTTGTTTGTTTTCTTCCCTTTCTTTTGCAGAGTAGACATAAAGCAATATCACAGCAATAGTTATTAAACATGAACTATTAGAAAATGTGTTTTTTTTTATAAAAAGTCATGACATTTGTTACTAAAACCTTGGTAACAACGTTGTTGCCATAGAGGCAACAACCATGGACAACAGATAAGATTTCTGATTTATTGAAGGGACAAAGAAAGCAAATGCTACTTCCAGGCTTGGGAACAGGTTCCAGGATGGCACTTTGGAGGAGAGATAAGTGGCCTAATTATTTCAGGAAATGAGTTTGGTATCTGTGATGAGTTCTTTGAGTATGAACAGAGGCTTATTTGTCGATGCAGGGAGAGACTTTCCAGGAGAGACTATACTCACAGTAGTTGAATTGGGCAGGTTGGATGTGTTTGGAAGGTACGCTGATGATGTTTATTTCCAGCTTCCAGGAGGAATCATTGCAGGGAGTTGAGTGATGGTGGTTTTGTGGTCGGACTTGGGAGTCAGATTCAAGAGGGAGTAACCAGAGGAGCAGTAAGGAGACTTTGCAAAAGGGCTCCAGATGAGAGACTGCATGGGAGTTCAAGGGAGCAAGAAGAGAGTGAACTAGAAACCTGAGAGCTTTGTGCAGACTGGAACTGTGCTTTTCCCTGAAAGGTGAACACACAGGCGGTAAAAGAAGACTCTCGAGAGAACAATGTAACAAAGAGGCCTGGTTATCACTGTGAGAGTGAGAACTATCTGGCATTTGTGTTAAGGAATCCTCTCCTCTTTATGCCGTTCCTGATTAACCCAAACAAGCTTCAGCTGCTTGGACACACCTGCCAATCACACCTTGCACTCAGAGGAAGACACACACACACACACACACACACACACACACACACACACACACACACACACACACACGCACACACACACACACAATCCTGCAGACAACTCAGAGGGTGTAAAAAATCTAATAAAAATTGTCTATCTTAGAGGGAGAAAAAAACTCTCCAGTCCACATTTAGTGCAGTGTAGAATTAAGTAGACAAAACAACAACAGGGATTAATAACTATTAACCTAGTCATGAAGCTTTGTTCTCTTTCTATATAGAGATTGAATACCAATTTATATTTCTAATGGAAATATGACTTTTGATCAATTGTCAAAATAATAGGAATGAGCATTTAGCTGAATTAAGCAGATATATATTGTTTATCTGCTTATAGTTAAATGTTAATAAAAAGAGAAAGACAATTATTACATTTTCATGGGATGATTTAGGTCAAGGTGCTAATCTAAATCAATACAAGGTTATAAGTGACCTAGATGTCATTGATTTCTTAAGAAAATGTTTATTTCAGTTGTTAGAGACTTGAGATTTCGCTCTGACTTGACACAGTTGCCACAGTCAGGCAAAGTCATAAGAATGATCAAAAAAGTCCAAGAACCAGGGATTACTCTCAGCAATCTTTAGAAAGACAGGTGCAGTTTTGGCCAATGAAAATAATGAATAATTTATTCAACTTCAATGGCCTCTATGCACATTTCCTGGCCAAGACTCTAATGCTGAAGAGAGAGGAAAAAAACATGTTCAAATTTGTGTAAACTTTGGTCCTAAAGATTTGGACAAGCGAGAGAGGCTTGGAAACTTTAATTTGACCATTCTTTGTACTTTTCTATAAATCAGTTCAAAACTACATGTATTTTACCCATAATTTAATTTATGGACTAATTTGCTTAAAGTCAAACAAAACCCTGGACATGCTCAACTTTTATTCTTTATATATTGGCAAACTTAAAATATTATTGATTTGGTACCAGCACATGCCTATATAGAGTAAAAATTTATTTTTTATCCTGTCTGTGCTTTTCACCGGTGCTGCCATCTTGGCATCCAAATATTGCATATTGCAAATGTTTTGGGGGGGGGGGGGGGGGGGCATGAGGTTGTCAATTATCAATGTGTTATACCGAGAATACAGCACTTTTTACATGAAAATGTTGTATACTTTTGTTTGACTTTAACTTCACTTTATGTGTAGATTACTTGTGTTGTTGCCAACATTTGGTTTGAACTTTACATCAATGGCCCCATTACAAATATTTAAACTTAAAATGTATGCATAGCTTATTTTACCCATTGTATCAAGCCAGGCTGACTTGTTTTACACAGAATAAACTTTCTGTCAAAAACTGATATATTCATGCATGAATTCAGAAAACAGAGATGGCCAGAAAGTTTATAAGTCCAAGCTTAAAGCATTTTTTGAAAGGGGCCACTGTTTCTGCTAGTAGGCAGTGAAGGGTGTAATGAGGTTTTCATCAAGTGTAAAGAGCTTATAATTATAATTTGAGGTTACAGAGTTTTACCTCTGTGCTAGTCAATGCATTTTTAGGAGCACAAATAAATCTTTCTATCCACTGGCTTGTTACCAGCAACATGTGGCAGCATAAAACTAAACATGTTTCTAAATTAAACAATGAAAGTGATTAAAATGTTCTCAACCACACTTTTATATTATCACCTAGATCTGATTGGTATGAATAAAATAAATGCCATGTTCGGTGAAATTGTAGGACTCAAAAGCTTGCAGGATGGAAGCCGGATCATGGTAAAATTGGAGGAGCTGACAAAAACCTTTGGAAACTGGTCAGGCATGTTGGAGTGAAAGAAGGTTAGTGATTGTTACAAGGTTGCATCTGTGAATGGAGGAGGACGCTTTCGAGGTAGAATGGGTAGTAATGACACATAAACTGTGTATCTCTACAAAGGAACACACTAACAATACCTGACAAGGACTACCATAGAAAACCAAAAGATGGGGAAAAAACAAATCATTACTTAACAAAAGCAGCACAAAAGCACAATATTTAAGACCAATGGGACAAGGTTTGAAGGATCATCATGACTATAGCAGTTCTACAGTGTGTGTGTGTGTGTGTGTGTGTGTTATTGTTTGTTTTCCAATGTAATCTTTCCTTAGGTGGATTTAAAGCTTTGGAACGAACAATAAAGGTGATTGTTCACATGGTTGTTTCTATATGCTGAAGTTAACTTTTTTTTATTTTTCATTTCTCTCTGCAGGTCTAAAATTATGTTTTATGTTTCTGTTTGGGCTATATTCTATCAAATTGATGAAAAAGCAGTTAATATCTTTTTGATAAGAACTGATGTATGAAGGCTTTCATTAAATTTTTATTTATTTTTTTGCTTTGCTTTACTTTAGTTTAGTTTGACTGGTCCCTTATTGTCCAGCTTTTATACCTTTCCAAACCATACAGTAACTGATAATGTTACAACTGAGAATAAATGCCAAAATGTGTCAAAATCAATAAAAAACTCAAATTTCACCTTGAAGTCTGTCAGTAAAATATTATATTGAATGTGCCGAGCCAGTTAGGTGGATTGCTGCTTCAGAACAACCTGATCCTGAACGCTCATCCTTGCTGTGATTTTAATCCTATAGGATTTAGTACACAGCTTTCTTTTCTTTTCTTTTTTAACAAACATCATATTTTTGAAAATCATAGATTCTTGTGATTAGAGAAGAGACAAGAGGGTTTCTGATTAGAACCAAAAGAAAAGCTCACAATTTCAATCAACAGGGTTTCTATTATTATCCTATGCTATAATTACATAACCTCTTAATCAATAGCGTCTTTCTATTCACTTAATGGGACTGTGCAGCTCCTAGCTCCCTCTTTGCAGCAATGCAACAAATTACTGATTATAATATTTAGTTTGGAAAAAAAAATATATATATATATATAAATGTATATACAGCACTATTCTTCTCAGCTCCAACTTTCGAATGTGTTTTTGCATTTTATAAGGCTGACAAAAAGGCTAATTTAATCCAAAAACTAGAGAGACGTATACCTTGGCAAATATTAAACATATAATTAACAAAAAACTAATTTGATATCATAGAACTGCACACAGTGCTGTGGAAATCTATTTGCACACTTATTTATTTATTCCTTGTTTGCTTTTTGTCTCAATTAAATATTTCGGATCATCAAACAACATTGATTAACAAACAACCTGGGTTAATCCAAAATTCAGTTTTTGCATTAGATTATAATTTTGTTGATGAAGGTAAATGACATTAAGTGCTTTCAAGGGTTTATAATAAGGTAAGTTTTTTATATAGCAGTTTCTAGTAACAAGACAATTTAAAGTGCTGTAGGGGATAATAAGGGATTAGAAAGAAGTATTTTACAACTGTTATTTGCAGGACTGTTTTAACTCACCCACATTAGATTTTTGAACAATAGCTGGCTTGGTTTTAGTCATGGAAGCCATGCCCCTGATTAAACATCTTCTCAAAGTTTGAGCTATCAAAAGGTGGGTTTGCTTGTGTGCTTTTGGTCATTGTTGTCCTAATAACCCAAGTACACTTGAGCTTAAAGGTATGAACTCAGGGCTGGACTTTCTGCTTCAGGGTCATCCGCTATAGAGGATAAATCATGGCTCTATTAATTCAAGAGCTGTTCAACAGTGGGTTTCCCCCAGGAACTCTTGGTTCCATTTTCGTCAACTCTCTTTCCGATTGTTAAATAATGAACATTGTCCGCAACTGAGTCAAGTGTTTTTTATTGTTTTTCTGCTAAATGTGTCTAGTCAATAAGCTCTTTCAGAAATGTATAAAGGGGACATGCATTCTGCTCTGTCTTTCCTCTGATGTTTTTTTGGGCTTGCTGGTGGTTTGTCTCTACTAAGCTAATTAGTGTGAGCAGCTACACCTGTCCCTTCAAATTACCTGCTTTCTTTCCACCTGCATTCCTACCTAGATTTACCTGCCTCCCCAACCAGTCCTTGCCAGA
The DNA here is from genome assembly GCF_011125445.2 of Fundulus heteroclitus. Lineage (NCBI taxonomy): Eukaryota > Metazoa > Chordata > Actinopteri > Cyprinodontiformes > Fundulidae > Fundulus > Fundulus heteroclitus. The sequence goes on from NC_046366.1 coordinate 7,799,702, forward strand.
TTGTTAAAAGCTATTGACTGAGTTGTTGTTTGCATTGCCTGTTTTTCAACCTAGTGCCTCTTGTTGAATTTTCCTGTTTTGCCTTGCCCTCACTTGGTCTACTTTCACACTGCAAGTCTTGATGCTCAATTCAGATTTGAATTGAATTTAAGGTGGCAATTCATACTACTATTAAATGTGATTCCCATCATACTGCTGTCTGCTGGGTTTCCTTTTTTCACCTTCGGAATATTGCCAAAATTAGAAATATTCTGTCCAGAGGTGATGGTGAAAAACTAGACCATACATTTATTACTTCAAGGCTGAACTATTGTAATTCTTTACTATGAGGAAGTCCACAAAATGCAGTCTTCAGCTGAACCCAAATGCTGCAGCAAGAGTTTTGATGAAAATCAACAAGAGGGATCATATTTCTCCAATTTTAGCTTCCCTTCATCGGCTTCCTGTTAAATGAAGAATATAATTTTAAATTTTCCTTCTCATGTATAAAGCCCTTAATAATCAAGCTCCATCATATATCAGAGCTCTGATTACCCCTTATGTTTCTAACAGAGCACTTCGCTCTCAGACTGCAGGTCTGCTGGTAGTTCCTAGAGTCTCTAAAGGTAGAATGGGAGGCAGATCCTTTAGTTATCAGGCTCCTCTCCAGTGGAACCAACTCCCATTTGGGCCATGAGGCAGACACCCTGTCTACTTTTAAGACTAATCTTAAAACTTTCCTTTTTGACAAAGCTTATAGTTAGAGTGGCTCATGTTACCCTGGGCTACCTCTATAGTTATGCTGCTATAGGCTTAGGCTGCTGGAGGACATCAGAATCTATTTTTCTCACTCTACTGAGTTCTACTGTTCTCCATTTTGCATTGCTTGTTGTCATTTCAGGTTTTAAATTTTTGTTCTGTCTCATTTTTTCTTCACAGCAGGTACACCTGGTCAGGCATTCTGTTAGCTGTGTCATCACCAGGGAAGACAGCTCACCTGCTATTACCATCTAATGTAAAACAGATTACTGGATCAACGTGTGCTTCTGTGCTTTTTGTCTGTCTTGTTGTGTCTCTTCTCTGTCTTCTCTAACCCCAGTCGGTCGAGGCAGATGACCGTTCATACTGAGCCTGGCTCTGCTGGAGGTTTTCCTTCCCGTTAATGGGGAGTTTTTCTTTCCACTGTTGCTGCATGCTTGCTCGGTATGAGGGATTGCTGCAAAGCCATGGACAATGCAGAAGACTCTCCATGTGGCTCTACGCTTCTTCAGGAGGAGTGAATGCTGCTTGTCAAGACTTGATGCAATCAACTGGGTTCCCTTAGATAGGACATTTTTTGACCAATCTGTATAACCTGATTGAATTTGACTTTGGAAAGTGCCTTGAGATGACATGTTTCATGAATTGGCATGATATAAGAATTGAATTTAACGGTTCAAGACCGCAAAGCGACCCGCAAGTGCAGGTGACAAAAGGAGAGGTAACACAGCAGAACGCTGTTCACGGAAGTAATGGTGAATGTAATTGTTTCTGTAAGTGTTCAATAAAGTTTAGTTCAATGAAAACCCTCAAAAAAACCTCATCACACATGTGTAATACCATACTTTTGGTCACCTGGGGCCCTTTTTCAATAAGGAGGTTCAACCAACTCTGAGTTAAAACTTGAACTCTGAGTTGACTTACCCTGAGATGGGAATCTCTGAGTTTTAGGTTTCAGAACAGTTGAAATGAGTTAGTTCAATCAACTCTGAGTTGACTGACTCTGAGTTAAGCGCGTGCACCACAACTATAAAAAGCCATTATCAATGGAGCGCAGATATTACGAGTCACCATGGCAACAGCGTCAGACAAAAAAAGGTGTGCATATTTCTCACCAGCAGAACTGGTTGTGCTTATGCAAGCATATGCAGAATTTGAACATGTATTTAAAAAAAAAAAAAAAGCAACATGGCTGCAGCGGCGAAGGAGAGAGAGTTAGCTTGGGTGAAAATAGCTGCTCGAGTCAATGCGTAAGTTTACATTTTAATTACTTTTATACAGTGTTGGGTGTAATGAATTAAGTTACTAAGTCATCTAAATACTGTAATTAAATTAAAGACTATAAAACAATAGTGGATTTAATATCAAATTTTAAAAGGTATATTTTTAATTTAACTTCCTCCCTCTAGTTACACACTTTGGTCAATTTAAGATTAATTCATGCAATTGAATATTGTTTATTTGAAAGCATTAAAAGTGCAGTTTATTGTCTCTCCTTGTATTGTTCAAGTGGTTGAGGTTGATTTGGGATTTAGAAAGTAATTAATAAGTAAGTAAAACAAACTAGTAAGTAGACCAATACTTTCTAGAGACAGTAATTATTACATTAATCTAATTAGACTTGTTGAAGATTGTCAGAAACTGGTTACTGAGCCCGAATTCAGCCACAAACAGTCTTGTTCCAGCGTTTTTATTGAAGATTGTGAGTTGTGTAGATGGAAACCAGAAGTCTGTACCAGATAACAGCGGAGGGATGGTGTAGATGGCTGGAGCTGAAGCGGCGGAGTGAAGCTGGAGCCAGAAGATGTGAGGGAACATCGGCAGGCAGGCGGCTGACACAGAGGTAGCTGGATAACTGCTAGTAGACTCGAGGCAGCACTGGAGACGAGAGGCGTGAAGCAGACGAGGGAAGGATGATGACGAACCAGCGGTGAGAGCAGAACTGAGAGGAGCATATATAGGAGGTTGGACAGGTGGAATGAGTCCAGACTTGATTATTGCAGCAGGTGAAACTGATCCAGCATGGAGTGAAGCAGGGCAGAGTGGATGAATGAAGGATCTAGAACTGTCCATGGTGCAGGAGGGAGGACTGAACCCTGACAAAGATAACATTTGTAGTTAGTAATTAAGAACTATTTTAGAGTAACTTACCCAACTGTTATATCAGAGGTGAAACTGGAAGAACCGTATTTTATTAAACCTAATTTAATTTTCATGGATAGGTGCAATCCTGCAGGCGTCAAAAGAACATGGCAGCAGCTGAAAATGAAATATAAAAACATACTTCAAGCAGGTAAGCCTTGAGCACATCATAGGAGTAGAGTAGCTACCTGGCTTTACAAACATTTGACATATTAAAGGCATACTATGCAACATTTTTTAGTTAATTAATGTGCTCCATACCGTTTTGGATGATTAAATGAGTCATTTCAGGTCGAACAAAGGTTTTCTCAGCCGCCCTGGTGGTCTGTGGGGGAAATACCGCACTTGCAATTGCAAGAGCTCACTGCCCGCACACACAGGTTCAGAACTCTCGTGCAACACGCGAGAGTCGGTCTTGCTTTACAGCGAGAACTCCATGTGTTTTTGCCCTGCCATTCACTATATGCATGCGCGAAAGCAACAACAAAGAACCGCGTGTTAACGTCAAATAAACATGCAAGCATATCGAGGTTTATTATTATTATTATTATTTTTTTTTTTTTTTGAATATTGGCGAGACGCTACCGCGGCGGCCGCGGCGCCAAGATAGCGCTGCGGGAAGCCTGATGTTCATACTTTCACTGTGTTAGTCATTGTTTGTACTGCCGTTTTTTTTACTTTTCGTTGCGTTCGCCTGTCTGCTAAGCTCAAAACAACCGCGCCTGGCTTGATGGAGAAACCAGAACAGCTGAGCATCTTTATGACAGTGCGCTTTTACTTTCGCCCTCTGGGGGGAGCCTCGCTGGAAAATCAACCCCGGTTGCATAGTACACCTTTAAATGACTAAATGGCATTCAGTGTCTAGCAGTGCAGCAGCATTTTTGACATAGGTCTAAATGTTCATTCTCATTTGACTTCTACTCAGCCAACAGAAAGAAGGCAAAGGCTCGTAAAACAGGGGAGGACCTGCACCACCACCCCTGACACATGCAGAAGAAGATGGCCCTGAACCTAAATGCTGGAAGGCCAATGGCTAAGGGAATTCCTGGAGGGACTTCATCAGAGCCAGTCACTCCAGAAGATTTAAGTGCCTTCATAAAATGTAAGAGGTCTACCTACCGTGTTATTTTTTTATATAGACTAAATGTGATATTTCCATTTATATTACTTTGGGTTGGGTTTTTTGTTGGTCCTAACAGATTCAGATGGTAATATCTGCTTCTTGGAGCCTCCTGTCCCAACAGTACCCATACAGTTGTCAGTAGCCTACTCCATACACCATCAATTATGACAAATAGTATTATAAAGTGTACTCTATGAAATGCTCATCTTCACAGGATGATGGGGATGAAGAAACCGTTTCTGCTGCCACATACAGGCCTACAGAGGTAATTTTAATATCATATGTCTACACATCAAACAATCTACACATTCACATTTATATGTGGAGTAGCCTATAGAATCCAAGTTTATGTCTATAAATGGTCATTCTTACCTCTACCCCTTAGAGTGTGGAAGAACAGCAGGAGGAAGGTCCATCAACTTCTGGTGCACAGATGGACACAGTTCAGTGATTTACAGTAAATGCCACAGTTTCATTCTGAATTTTAGACTACATTCATGATGTAACTCTAATCTAATGTATTTTCAGTTGCCAGTTAAGGAGTTATATAGACTTCTTCTTATTAAAAAGATAGAAAAAAACCTGTATACTTGGACCACCAGATCCAAAAGGCAGATCTGGAAATTGACATTCTGAAACTAAAGCTAGAGGTGAGTGTATGGTCACAGGTGAATTCTAGGAAGTATTGAAACTATTTCAAAATCTTTTTTTTTTTTTTGTTTTCTATTTTTTTAGCAAATGAAGAACAGCATATAAATTGCTGTGATTTTGTTTATTAATTATTTGATTTTGTGGTTGCATTTGTATGAAATAAAGAACACCATAAATTGCTGTGATTTTGTGTTTATTCATTTTTTGTGGTGGTGGTGGATATCATGTGTATTAATCTGAGAAGACATTGCGACATATCATATCCTGTACTACCCTTCCATCCTGGAAATCTGCAGGGTTGATGGGGTCTTCCTCAGGGTCTTGTAATTGTAAGGCAGGGTGTTGCTCCCCTCTAATTATGGCAATATTATGGAGAACAACACATGCCACAATAATGTCGCAGGCCCTTTCAGGGGTTACCCTGAGGTGACGTAGGCACTGGAAACGTGCTTTCTACAAGCCTATGGTCATCTTCACCCGGGCTCTCGTCCTGCAGTGTGCCACATTGAAGCGCTGCTGTGGGCCTGGTTCAGGTTCTGGGTAAGGGGCCATAAGATTTGGTCGGCATGGGTAACCCCTATCTCCCAGCAGAAAGCCATCAATCTCTCCTGTAAGAAAGTTCACATTGCTGTAGAGCTGCATAGAAATTCCCCTGTAAGTGTTTAGTGCATACACTGAAATAGGTGTATAGGATATACATTTACTTACCCCTTTCCAGTCTGTTGCTCAGGGTTGACTCCCGATAGATTCTTGAGTCATGAACAGAGCCAGGCCACTTGGCCTCCACATTTGTAATTATATGTGCAGCATCACATATGATCTTGACAGTGCAAAGAATGAGAGATGTTACAGTATTGTGGTGTAGTCTTTGACCATTAGAAACAGTAGGCTGTCAGTGTACCTGCACATCAATACTGTGGATGGATCTCCTGTTCACAAAATCCGCTTCATTTTCAGATGGTGCAATGATCGGAATATGTGTGCCATCAATGCATCCAACCACATTCGAAAATTCTAAGGGGAATTGTAATTATTAGGTTACTTCCAGGGGTCACAGCAAGATATTCTTAACTGAATGTAATTTATCAGGTTAGCCTCATTTAAACCGATTTATACACCACTGACCTGCAATCCTATGAAACTCCTCTTTGATGACTCACTGGTTTGTGCCCAGGAAACAATACAAAAATTCTCAGAAAGCGCTTAAGAGCGAGGCACACTTTCCTTACCGCTCTGCAAACAGTAGCCTTACTAATATGTTCAGCATCCTCGATGTTATAAAGAAAACTTCCATTTGCAAAGAAACATAAGGCAACGCAAAGAATCTGCTCGGATGTAAGAGCACGGCCGCAATGGTTGATGTTTCTGATGTAAGGATGGATGAGATTATGGATGTATCTTATTGACTGTAAACGGTAACGCTCAAGTAAAAATGGATAGGGATATGACAAAAAATCCACTCTGGGCCTCAAAATCCTTTCTCGACGTAAATGTAACTCCCTACGAAGTAATACAGCCTCTTCGTCAACAGGTTCATCCATAAAAGACATGCCATTTCATTCCCTTTGATGCGCTCTGCGTGACTGAAATGTGCACAATGAATAAGTCCCCAAAGAATCAATGAGGTGTTTAAACACCACTTCCTCTTTAAAAAAGGGGAGGAGACCAAATTAAACTCTGGGTTTTCTAAAGAAAACCTGCTTCCGACCAGGTTAGGTTCACAGAGAAAATTGCCACGGTAACTGACTCTGAGTATAAGTTACCTCTCTTTCAGAAACAGGCTTGACTTACTCTGCTTTCTCAGGTTTGACTTGCCTCCCTTTCTGAAACAGAAAACCCAGAGTTTCCCTCATTTCAGGGTTAACATACTCGGCGTTTTCACTTAACCCCCTTTCTGAAACAGGCCCCTGGTCCTGTTATAGAAAATATACACAAAAGCGCTTTGTTTACTAATAAAAGGCAGAGCAAAATACAAAGTGTAAGACACAGAAATAAAATATAAGCCAAGAGGGCATGATAATTTAATCAGAAAACCTTTGCATTTATCCAAAGTGAGCTACTGGCATAGAAATGTGTAAAGAAATGTGTATGTGACTAGGTGTGTATGTGACTAGGCCCCTTTAAATGTGGCAGAAACAGCAGAAAACAGAGGATGAATGCATAGCTACATATTATGTAGTAAAATAGAGAATAATAATTCTAGCTTATTTTAAAATACTGAGCTAAATCCACTACCTATTATAATGTGATTGTTAAAGTTCTATCTTTGGTTACTCTACTCTCCAGATTTTGTTGAAGCACATCATAGATGATATTTAGCCCTCTATCTCCCACACTCTCTTTTTAATATCAATGGGGTCCTCTTTAAAAGCTTAGACCAACAGAATGAAAATCCACAGCCATTACCTGCCTTATGATTGCCTCTCTTAAAACAAGTTGGAGCTGTTGACATTGCAACAAAATCCATTACGGATCCCAAAAAGAGTAGATAAAGGACAGGAAAAGAACCGCCTCCGACACTTAATTCTGAAAATGTGCTGTTATACAAGGCATTGGAATTCAGAGTGTGTAGAGATAGTCTCTTGTTTGCTGTGACTGAATATGAGCCTGTGTCTGCTGCATCTCAAGCGTTTCTGCCTGTGGCAGGTGTGACCGTGACTGCACGACTCTCACACCAGGGAGGGGGGATTTGGATCTAACATCAGGTTTCCCATGTTTTTATGCAGCATTTCTTACTTTTCATCCCCATCTTCTGGGAAAGTTTGAAACCAGAAAAAAAACAGTATAATCAAAGCTGCTGACTTATGTCTTAAGTCAGCAGCTGTGTGTTTACACAGAGCTCTCAAATAGTGCAAATCCATCCACAGAGGCTTGTTTTCCTCACTTCTCTCACATCTACACTACCTCTCCAAAGCATGCATGTGTCATGGTTTAGTTTTGATTCGGCTTTGGTTTACTATTATTCTCAGTTTTTCCACCTTGTTTGGGTTTTAGTTTGTTAAATCTTAGCTCCTCCCTTCCCCCCACTTAAGCTTCCCCTTCACTCCCTTTGCAGTCAGTCACACCTGTTGGTAATTATTCAGTCAGATGCATTTCACCTCCTAGTCTCCCTATTTAAGCCTCCCTCTGTCTCACTCTTGTGCCGGTCCGACTTCAGTCACCACCTCTCCATGCCAGTCCTCGTTTTGCCTTTGAAGATTTGTTCCTCTCGTGTTAAGAGAACTGCTAACCTGACTAGCCGCCCAGGAGATGCGCTGCTCTGTGCCACAGTGTCTCCTGAGAACTGCTACTCGTACCACTGTGCTTCCTGGCCACTTTGGTCTTTATGGACTCTAGCTCCGGGCCGTCAGCTCCTATCGTCACCTACATCTCTGATCCTCTGCAACCCTGACCCTCCAGACTTCATCATCCACCATCCAGCAACCTCTTGTAATAAAACTCTTTAAAACCTTCAGTCTCGTGTGCGCGTCCTGAGTACACCGGTAAACAATCATGACAGCATGCTTGTTCATAATTTGCCATATTAGAAAAACACTAACATTGGTGTTTTTTGGGGGATTTTATATATTAAATCAACACAAAGCACTGTATTATTAGGCAATAACTTTCTTTGATTCAAACTATTCCATTGCAGTTTTAACTGTATGTTTAGTGACACCTGCTAACTATTGCCCCTGTCTCAAGTTTTTCATCGCCTCTAACAGGTTCTGCATGGATGCCCTGTATTTAGAGTCAGCCATTTCACAATCAACTTTGACCAGCTTCCCTTTCTCTGCAGAAGAGCAGCATCCCCACAGCATGATGATGTCAATACCATGTTTTACAGTGGGGATAGTATGGGCAGAGTGCAGTGTTACTTTTCTTCCAGGCATAGTATGTTGTCAAGGACGGAACTGAAACAGGTGGACCCAGTATTCAGCCAGACAACAGGATGAGTGATAAGCAAGGTTTTAATAAAGATCAAAAACGACCAGACAGGGACAGGCAGGCTCGGTGGTCAGAATAACAGTCCAAGGTCGGTACACAGTGCAGCAGACAGACTTGATGGGGACAGGCAGATTCGAAGGTCAAAAACAGTCCAGGATGGTACACAAACAAGCAGTCAACGCAGGCAGGGATCAGGCAAACTCAGGTAATCCAGGAACAGAATCAGGTCAGGTTAAACATGCAGGCTGTCAGAACAGGCAGGAAAAAACAGGTTCAGGGGTCAGGCTGGCTCAGAACCCGGAGGCAACTGGGTAACATCAACAGGTCAATCAAAAAGGGAACGTTGGACAAAACTCACCATAGGCTCGTAAATGATCTGGCAGATTGGAACAGACTGAGATGAGTATAAGTAGTGGAGTGCAGAGGTGACCAGAGTAGAGAACTAATTACAAATGACAGGTGAGAATGATCAGAAGAAGGGTGGTCACTAGAGGAGGAATAAACCGATTGGTTGACAGGTGACAGGGGAGTGACAGGCAGGCAAATAGGGGGGTGACTGAGAGGTGAAGTGAGCTGGCTGACTACTGGCAGGTGAACTGAGCAGACTGAACCAGTTAAATAACAAGAAATACAAAAAAAAGCAATCAACAAAAACCCAAATCGTGACATATGTTGTTTGTAGTGCATCGTCTTCCACGTGGTTGTTGTGGTTTTTGATCAGGTATAACTTATTTTATTTCTCCCATCAAGGTCATATTTGCAAAGTGCCAACATACTTTTTCCTGTCAACAGATTCCTCCCACCTCATCTCTGCAGCTCCTCCAGAGTTATAATAACTTAGAGAAACCTTTGTCATTCAACTGCATATTCACATTGTGCATTTGAGCAAAATTTTGTGGCAAGGGTATGAGTAAAAACAAGACAAAAACAAAACACTAAAAATATAAGTATTTGGGTGCTTGTAAGTAAGTATTATTAGTATTTGGTCTTTGTTGCTTCTGTGATTCAAGCTCTATTTGCCCAGCTTTTACATTTGGGTGAATGGCCATTCAGTGGCTGGACATACAGTGCTCTGTGAAATGTTCAGAGCTGTGAATATGTGTTTAATAACCTAGCCCTGCTCCTACAACTGAACTAAGTTCCTGGTCTTCATGATGATGTTTATTCACTAGTGTACTCTAACAAACACCAGAGGTCCGCACAAAACAAATCAATTTATACTGTAAATAAATTACACAGTTGTATTCTGTTTATCAGTCAGGTGACTTTTGAAGAGCCAGCTTCAATTAGGCTTGTTTCCAGTGAGAGTTGGACTCCGCCAAGGTTGCCCTTTGTCACCGATTCTGATCATAACTTTTATGGACAGAATTTCTAGGCGCAGCCAAGGTGTTTAGGGGATCCGTTTTGGTGGCCTTAGGATTGCATCTCCGCTATTCGCAGATGACGTGGTCCTATTGGCTTCATCAGGGCGTGATCTACAGCTCTCACTGGAGCGTTTCACAGCCGAGTGTAAAGTGGCCGGGATGGGGATCAGTGCCTCCAAATCCGAGACCATGGTCTTGAGCCGGAAAAGGGTAGAGTGCCTTCTCCGGGTTGGGGAGGATGTCCTGCCCCTAGTGGAGGAGTTCAAGTATCTTGGGGTCTTGTTCATGAATGAGGGGAGGATGTAGCGGGAGATCGACAGGCGGATTGGTGCAGCGTCTGCTGTGAAGCGGGCGCTGTACCGATCCGTTGTGGTGAAGAGAGAGCTGAGCCAAAAGGCGAAGCTCTCGATTTACCGGTCGATCTACGTTCCTACCCTCATCTATGGTCACGAGCTTTGGGTCGTGACTGAAAGAACAAGATCCCGGATACAAGTGGCCGAAATGAGTTTTCTCCGTAGTGTGTCTGGGCTCTCCCTTAGAGATAGGGTGAGGAGCTCATTCATCCGGGGAGGACTCAGAGTAGAGCCGCTGCTCCTCCACGTCGAGAGGAGCCAGTTGAGGTGGCTCGGGCATCTGGTCAGGATGCCTCCTGGACGCCTCCCTGGTGAGGTGTTCCGGGCACGTCCCACCGGGAGGAGACCCAGAGGAAGACCCAGGACACGCTGGAGGGACTATGTCTCTCAGCTGGCCTGGGAACGCCTTGGTATTCCTCCTGAGGAGCTGGCCCAAGTGGCTGGAGAGAGGAACGTCTGGGCCTCCCTACTGAAGCTGCTACCCCCGCGACCCGACCCCGGATAAGCGAAAGAGGAAGGATAGATGGATGGATAACTGAAGACACTTCTGTTTATTTGAGGTCATTGCCGCAAAATGAGCTAAACTGTACTTTTTGTTCGTTTATCTCAATAAATCAAAACAAAATGCAATGAAATGTGGACATTTTTATTATTATCAAACCTTTATCCATACAGTTAGTCTCATTGAGGCACAATCACTCATTTCCAAGAGAGACCTGGGGTATGAACACTTTTGAAAGCCCCCATTTATGAGGTGTGGGGGCCTAATGGTTAGAGCAGTGTGCTTGCGTTCTGAGAGAGCTGCAGACTGCCACTGTGGGACCCTGAGCAAGACCCTTAGCCCCAGATTGCTCCCTGGGTGCTGTAAAAAACATGCCCACTGCTCTCTAATGGATGGGTTAAAGGCAGAAGACAAATTTAATTGGTATGTACAATTGAAAAGGTAAATAAAGATTTCTTCTTTTTCGTATCTAATACAGAAAAAGTGAGTTCCCCACTCTGCTATTTAACATCATTATAAAACATTTCCTGTATCACCTATGAGTAACTATATTTTATCCAACATTTCAATCAAAGAATAAACAAAAAAATCATTAAATATAAAGTCTAACACAAAGTAATATGACAAAAGTGCCTGGTTTTGATTACAAGAAACAACATTTTCCAGTCTCACCTAGACTTAATAAATGTTAAATCATTAAAGTCTTTCACAGACAAAGAACAAACGCAAATGAAAGCATCTCAGCATATTGCAAAGTGTGAGAAAATGATAAAAGAAGCTTTGCTCTAACAATGATTAAAACATACAAAAAGAGCCTGTCGACAGCACAATTAGTGTGGCCTACACAAAAAAACCTTGTGTGTTCAACAATAACAAAGAGGCTGGGCAAAAATAGTATCTATGGGAGAGTTTAAATGTCAAAACTTCTTTTGACCAAAATGAACACAACAATCTGTCTCATATTTGAGAACTTGCTGATCTTGATGATCCCCAAAAGTTTTAGAAGAATGTTCTGTATGACTTTTTAAAGGCCAGTCATTTTTGAAATCTATCCAAATGGGGCTGAACTTAACCAAATTTGAACAAAAGCGGGATAAATTGTATCCCTATATCAAAGAACATGGAAAAGAAAATCACATTAATGCAAATGCAAAATACATTAAAAGAACAAAGATATTTTTTCTTATATGTATGTATATATATGTATGTATACATATATATATATATATATATATATATATATATATATATATATATATATATATATATATATATATATATATATATACATACACCATATATACATACATTCATACAAACATTTATATATGTATGTACGACTCATAAATAGTAAGTTACAGAAAAATAAACTGGCATATTTTTGGGTTAATATCTAATCATTCCTCTCGACCGAATTGGTAAAGTAAATTTATATATTTATGGTTGTCTTGCAGAGGAAAGTTTAGTCAACAAAATCTTGATATTTGAGCTGCTAAATAAGGTCATGAACTTAGGGTTTACCAGTTTTGTGAACCCAACATTTTTATTTCTTGCCTCGATTTTGTAGTCCAAGCTGAAGGATACGAAAGCTATGAGTGGATAAGTGACAATGTACGGTTGCTGGGTGTATTAATCCACACAATGTATTACACCATCCACCAGCATACTATAAAAATAATCCAACGGGTCGAATGGAACGCTTTTTGACATGGAAGGCAGCAGAATGTGAAGTGCCTCATTTGCATTTAAAGAGACAGCACCAAAACAATTTTCTCTGACACAGCTCAGAACAGGTCTAAAATAAGGGCTGTGGGACAACAAAACGAGGAATTCAGACCAAAGCATTGCAGTTCCACTTTATATCGACAACAACTGAATGATTTAGATGTGAAAAATGATTAAAAAGCATGATATTTCCTCTTTAAACCTGGGTGGTCCCTGGGTTGATTACACATCGATTAAAAAGTTGAAAGAAAAAAAATGCAGTGGAAAAAGGTTGCAGGCCAAATATTTTCAGGTTTAGAACTTCAAAGATTTAACTGAGAAAAAAAAATATCTGAAATGAAGCAGTTTAACGCTGTAGAATTAAATTGTATGTGCATTGTTTTACTTTTTTTGCAGCAGAGAGTCATCTTTGTGTTCAAGGAATGTAAAGTTTAAAGGTGATATGTTTATGGCATAAAGGTGCAAGAAAGCAAGAGGGATTTCAAGACAAAGATTATATGTCTTTATTCAAATATATGCTGACAAGTTGACTCTCAAAGAAAGAGAAATATTTCCTCTAAAGCATAGTCATAAAAAAAATAACAGTAAAGGTTCCAAAGAAAAAAGCCCAAAATGTCTCTGAAGAATAGCTTTGCACCTTTGTGAAAATCTGTACAACCTGTGTTGTCTGTTTAACAACTTTCATCACATAGCCTCAGCTCTCAGTTTAATGATCTACCTTGACTCTTTGGTATTCAACATTTTGAATCCTTGGTAGTGTTAAGATCGGAACAGAAGGACCCAGTGTTCACACCAGACAAACAGTGGGGGAAATTGTTTATTGAAAACTGAAACGGAGCAAACCGCGTCCGCGTCAGTGACAGGAAGCTCTGGGGACAAAGACAGCATGTTAGTGACCATGTCTTGCTTGAGGCGATTGTTCACAAACGTGATGGTCACTAACCTCTGTTTCAATGTTGGGCCCAGATCCAGTGATTGTTAGTAAGACATCAGTGATTAACTGGCTGTTAATGCTGTGCTACAGGGACCGCTCTCGGCGTCCCAGACGCCGGCGCGTCGGTGGTAGCGGAACGGACGGATCGCAGAAGCCGTAAGGCGATCGGAGAGCGGGATAAAAAAGGGATAATCCAAAGACGGTGTCGAGAGGAGATCCAAGGTCAGAACCAGGTAGACAGAAATCCGGGAAGGCGCCGGAGAAATATCCAAATCGGGGTCAGGTCAACAGTTCCAGGTACCGGTACACGATCATGCAAACAGGGTGTAGAAGGACAGGCAGTCTTGGAGGTCAATACAGGACAGGGGTCGGGCAAAACGGATCTGCCAATCAGGTCAAAGAAGGGGTCAGGCAGGCTCGGAGGTCGGAAGGTAGAACTAGTCAAAATCAGGAAATCACAAACAAGGTAGGCTGGAGAATAACTTAGCAAAGGCTTTGAAATAATCTAGCAATGCTGTCTTGTCTAGAGGGTGAATATATATAGCCAAACACAGGTGGAACAGGTGAGCAGAAATTAGATCAGGGTGGAGCTAACAGGTGTTTGAATTAATGATAATCCAGACATAAGTACCAAGATCATGACAGGTAATTTTAATAAATCCACTCTTCCAAAGATTAACTTCAAAGACCTGAGTTTTAGAAAATACATTTGTTTTTTATTTTCATCAAAATTTATTTTAGATGTAAATTCAAACTGGAAGAGTCACCCCAGCCTCCTACATTCCCTGGTGGTCTCATCATGCACCAATCTGCGTCAAGTCCTTATCCTTCTTCAGCCGATCATCCTGCAAGACTGTTCATAAAGCTCTCCATCCATGGACTCTCCTGCTCTTCAGCTGAGCTTCGACCCACCACCACCATCTCTCCTCCTTCGCGTTCTCAGGCTCCTCCTGGCTTACTTCTTTGGCCTCCACCACTACTGTCCAGACCACAGGGGAAGACTTCTCTAATCCTAATCCTAAAATGAAGATCATAGCCATTCACAGCTTTCATGCCTTCTGTCAACAAATCACTCTAACTGTCTCTTTTGTCTTTGTGAGTCTTTCCAGGTTGAACAGACCTTTATTAGTTCTGTTGTCACTTTTACTCCACTCGAGACCTCTATTATATGCAGCAATAGTGCTGAGGCCAGTATGGAGATTTACCTTGATATAAAATGGTTTAGATCAAAGCATGTTCTTGTGCAATTTTACTTATTTTATTATAAATATTAATAATTATAATTGGATATTTTAATTAATAATATTAAAAAAATAATATTTTTTTAATATTATTCTGGTGAGGTATTCCAGGCACGTCCCACCGGGAGGAGGCCCAGAGGAAGACCCAGGACACGCTGGAGGGACTATGTCTCTCGGCTGGCCTGGGAACGCCTTGGGATTCCCCCGGAGGAGCTGGCCCAAGTGGCTGGAGAGAGGGACGTCTGGGCCTCCCTACTGAAGCTGCTACCCCCGCGACCCGACCCTGGACACGGTATTTCTGCGTTCACAAATGTTGTTGAACACATGAGAATCCATCTTGCCCCTCTGCCATAACAACCATTTGAGAAGTGACCCAGCTTCTCATATGATTGATTGACCCAGTCGGCCAATCACGTTGACCCAGTCGGCCAATCATGTTGCTCCTTTTGACTGAGCTTGAATTCTTATACATCCGAAGTATTGTCCCAGTTTTTATTTGAAGGAAAGTTTTAACACTGTAATATTTTCCTAAGAAATCAAACTTAACTACAGCTAGAACTTGTATATCTCTGCTGTGAAATAAACACAAGGTTGATTTCCTACTATTGCTCTATACTTTAAACGTAGCACATGTGCTGTCATTGTTTAATCACGTCACGGTTCAGTTCACAAATAATGCTGCTCTGCAGAGTGGAGTTGACATTTAGGTGATATTCCTCGTGGGTGTACTAATTTCTGTTCTATATTGTAACATACTGTATTTAAATGCCAGCTCTTAATAGGGTTCTGGCAGATTTGAAATGACTCAGATTGATGTCTTACTCTATAATAACCTAATGCTGTTCAGGTGTGACAGAATGCAAATCGTGGTTTTAGTATAGGGAGACTCCCTGTCCTTATATATAGCTTATTACTCGGAAACTGACTGTATATCAGTCCGTTTACACACAACCATCTGTTTGCCTGTTTGTTCATTTAGCAAGTAAGTAAGATCCAATCGGAACAGATCATTTTAGACAATAAAGTATATGTATTCTAATAAATGATTTTAGCATCTGTTAGCTGACAGTGTTAAACTAGTTTGAGAGATATAGCCATTGTAAAAAGAAAGTAGACCCTATCCTTATTTTTAGGGTTTTAGACTTTAGGATGTAAAAAAATATATATAATAATAAAAAATCCGCTTCTCATCAGCCTCTGGAATTATTTAAATAGATCCTGCGGGGGAAAAAAGTTCCAAACCCTCAACATGCATCAGGAAATAATAAGTACACACCATGACCCTATAGCTTGTAAGGCCACCTTTAGAAACTGTTGCTCTCTGAATTATTTTATCTTTACCTCCGCTCTCACAATATCACTTCAATCCAATGAGGTGTGTTGCCACACATTTCTACACAGCGCTCCAAAGGTCCTAACAAAAATGTACAGTCATGTTGAAATCTGAACTCCTCCTCAGCAATTTCCAGCAGAGTTGTTCTTGTTTGCACCAAGTTTTACGTTCTCAGCTTTTTTAATAAAGCTTTCAAGCACAACACCCTGGCTGTCAGGCTTGGATATTGGGTTCTTTGTCTGTCATCACAGCATGTGGAAATGAGCTTATTTTGTTCATAAAGCACGGTTTTAAGTATTTCTGGATCTGCATGAAGCTAAAGTCAATGCAAATCCAGGAATCACCATGGAATATCAGTTTGATCCATGGTTAATGATGTCTCCTCTATAGTCCATTAAACCCCTTTTTACATGTCCTAAATCTTGTACTCGGGTTAATTTGACTTTTATGAATGTTATCTCAAAATAATATTAGTACTACAGCAGATGTTCATCTGTTGGTTTTGATGTGCATTTTCTTATCCCCCGTTATCTTTTTTTTTTACTTTCTGTCTTGAAATGTGGACCTATCTTTTTTATAACCTGCCAAAAAAAAAAGACATATTGTGCCACACTCTGTGCTGAATTACCTCCTTGAATCCTTCTCTTAGTTACAACTGACAGCTCTTCCGTTCGGAGTCATGTTTCCTGCCAATTAACCACACAAGAAGGTTCTCTCAGATCTGCAAGCTCTTTGTTTTAACTGCAGGCTCATTTGCATCTCTGTCATTTGTTTTCTCTTCAACTAAATAAAGTGGATTATTGAACATTTGTCACGAGTAGAGTTTCCATGCTGTTTTTTGTGAGAGTCTTTTAGAAATTCATATGCAAGATTAAATCAGACAATGAATTCCTTTGAGTCAAAAATATAAAACTGTGCAGTTCCAGTTTACATTCATTCATCATCATGTTTGTACATTTTTATGACAGATTAGAGGCTTCTTGAGAGAAATAACATACAGCAAATAACAACGAAATTTAAGATAAACAATTGGGTACTAAAGTTTGGATTTTTTTATTAGAGAGATTTTGCACTTAAAACCAGATACTCTCCGACCTGTTGTCCTGACATTCCACATCATGAAGGTGCTAGAGAGACTCCTGTTGGCCTGCCTTAGTAAGGAAACAAGCAGCTTTCAGGACCCCCTGCAGTTTGCTTATCACCATGGAGTTGGAGTTGAGGATACCATCATACACTTTCTTCAACAAACCAACTGTCATTTAGACAAGGCAGGCAGCATTGTAATGATTATGTTCTTTTATTTCTCCAGTGCATTTAACCCAATCGGCCTGATTTGCTTTGTCAGGAACTCCAGAAAACTTAGGTGGAGGCCTCAACAATTGCCAGGATCAGCTACTACATGAAAAACAGACCACAGTTTGCCAGATTGAAGGGTTGTATGTCTAACCACGTAGTTACAGTACAGGCAGCTGATGGACTGCTTTGTGGCATGGTGTTGAAACAAAGATCTCATCCTGAAAGTGAATAAAACAAGGGAGATGATTGTAGATTTCAGGAGAAACAGGAATAGATTCAACACTATTTCCATCCTAGTAGAAGAAGTGAAGGTGGTGGAGGAGTAGAAATACCTCGGTGTTCATCTGGACAATAGACTGTTCTGGAGACGCAACTGTGAAGCTGTCTACAAGAAGGGACAGAACAGATTGTACTTCCTGTGGAAGCGTAGGTCCATCAGGGTTTGCAGCAAAATTCTGCAAATCTTCTATAAGTCTGTTGTGGAGAGTCTGATCTCCTCTGCTATTGTCTGTTGGGATAGCAGCATCAAAGCAATTGACTAAACTAAGCTCAACAAGCTAATAAAGGCAGCTGGCTCTGTTCTGGGGACCTTTCTAGGGGACTTCTGGAGTTTACTCTGCAAAGAAAGATTCTTTATAAAATGAAGAACAATATGGATAAGTCTGAGCATTCTCTTCATCAGACTGTTTTACAACAAGGAGTGTCTTCAGTAAGAGGCAGACTGAGAAAAACAAGGCTGCTATAAATCGGTGCCACCAGACCCTCTTGCCACCACCAGCAACTACAGGTGAAGTGTCTTACCGAAAGACACAATGACTGTTGGAGCAGGGGATAAAACCCACCAGTTACAGGACAACCTCCCAAACTCTTGTGCCATCATCAGCCCAACATGAAATACACCTGCATATAATTTCCCTTTGGGATTAATAAAGTATCTTTTTTATTGAAAGATACTTTTTCTTTGAATTTGAATAAATATTAAGTTAAACCCTTTAGGGTTATTATTACCAAAGTTCTTTATATTTGCTAAACAACGAGGAAGGGATTTTTTAGAGAATTTTCCAAATTAATCATTTTAAGTACGCTTCCTTGGTATTTGGTGAAAATCGCATTTTAAACTGCATGACATCGGTCAAAAGCTTTGTGTTTTCTCCCTCAAGCTTTTTGCAACAGTTTGCTGAAATTATTATTATTATTTTTTTTTTTGGGGGGCTTTTTCGCGGCTCTAGTGGCTCGCTTTTTATTAAAGTAGGCTGACAGGAAGGGGGGTAGAAGAGGGGGAGAGACATGCGGCAAAGGACCGCGGGAATTTTTAACCATTTCTCTTTACAAAACTGGTGTAGCTGAATCAGATTTGTAGGCTGTGTTACTTACACACACTTTTTCATCTCTGCTAACTAATTTATATGGCACTGAGATCAGGACTTTGTGGTTGCTACTCCAAAACGTTGACTTTGTTGTCCTTAGTCATGTTGTACCTGATTTGTATGATTAGAGCTACAATCCATTTAAAGATAGATCCTTACACAGTCTGGCCATCCACCAGAACAATGATCCCGAACATATTTTGAAACTGATTATGGAAAGTATAAAACAGGTGAAGATTTAAACTTTTGAAATTATACCAAGTTCAACCCTGCTGAAGACATACTGACTAAATCTAAAAGCTAGGTTCTTTGAACATAACAAATCCACTGAAACTGAGTAAAAAATCTAGCCATTAATAAGCTTTAACATTTTTGATTTATACAGAAGGATGTGGTTTCTCTACAATTTGTTTAAGGGAATGTAATCAAACAACAGTAGGGGTGTATATTTGAGAAAGTGTGTATAACTTTGACCTTAATCGGCTTGTTGTAAAAGCCAAAAATAATGTTACTTCCGTGCTGATTTTGAGTGTTCGTAAACTTCTGACAACCCTTCTTCATCGCTTGCAAAATTGTAAAAGAATGGTAAATATTGTACCACGCCTCTCGCCCATTGGCAGCTGGAGATAGGCACCAGCACCGCTCGCGACCCCAATAGGGATAAGCGTATCTGAAAATGGATAGATGGATGGTAATTATTGTATCTTTAAAAGTAATGTTTATTCAGTTGTGCTGACACCTACATGAATTTTTAAAGCTCTCTGCCATTAACAGGGCTGCAGGCCCAGGAGAAAGAACATACAAATCATCACAAAACTTACATTTGATTCACAGAAATACTGTGAATCAAATATCAATATCATTTGGAATGATATGGAACATGATACGGTTGTCCTCATTTCCCAAGATCACAACTTGAAACCATAAACAAGGAAGTATATGGTTTATTTTAAGACTACTTTATCATCGTCCTTCTCTGCAGAATGCCCTTAAACCCAAGTCGGGGCAGCATCCAAGGACATGCACCTAATTTGACACCTGTCAGTTTGCCACAGAAATTCTCCACTGCATCATGATTTGCTTCTTGCAATCTATTCTCGGACACCACTTCCTCCCCATCTCCCTCCCCCTATCATCGCAGATAAATTTTCCTTTCCTGTATCATGTCACAAAAGGCTGTGTGTTGAGCTTTTAAAGCATGAGTCTTGAGTGACACAAGTGGCCAGATGAACTCGAGCTCAGGATGAGCTCATGTATGAGCCATGTGGACCATAAATTTATATGATCTACAGGAGCACGTCTCACATTAACATTCCTTAAAGCTTTGCTTGTATTGAGTTACAGGGGAGCAGTGGTCCCTCTCAAGGTCAGCGACAGAGGAGAGGGCTGCAGTGATGTAGAAAGAGGAGGAGGGAGGACAGAGGGACGGTTAAGACGCAGAGAGCAAAGTGAATTAGGCAAGGATTACATGGAACACCACACTGTAAATGTGGGACTGATGGCTTCAAACACATCTCGAGTTAGGAAGAAATTGTGAAGAGTGGTAATGATCTCTAAATGCAGCAGTGTACTCTTACTCTTTAAGAGATAACTAAAATTCTATTTTATTTATTTAACATTTATTTATGCTGGTTGTCTCATTGAGATCCACAATTCCCTTTTACAAGAGGGGCCTCTGTCTCCAACCTTTAATTTGATTTGATTACATTAGGGGAAAACTGCCTCTTATGATTATTTTTTGACAAAACCATCAAAAACCCAGTTGTTGGCAACACTGTTTTCAGCACTATGTAAGACCTGCTTTTACCAGTAGGACAGCCACCGGTCTTCATATCCTTACATTTCACCTAGCTGGAACATACAAAGAGAAGGACCTTAGACCATTCCTCTTCATACAATCTCTCTATATTCACCAGATATACTCTTTAGCCCATCCTACAGCTTTTTTATGGGATTTACTTAAATGGGACTATGTAAAAAACAAAAAAACTGAAACAAGTCTTAGACTTAGACTTAGACATCTTTATTTGTCATTTTGTATGTACAGAGTAAATACAGAACAACATTTTGTTGCATACAGCTTGTAATTAAAAGTAAACAATTGAAATGTAAACAATGCAGGAAAATTGCAGCAGTGATTAAAAAGTAAACAATTGAAATGTAAACAATGCAGGAGAAGAGAACAATGAAAACCATTTGTACGTGCAGAAGTTATGGTGCAAAAGGCATTTGTGCAAAAATGCATTTGGAAACTGCAAGTTCGGCAGCATTTGTACAAACAAAATGTATAGCAACATGTCATAGATATCAGCTTTCTGGGACCCATTTCAACATTGTTTGGTTTTCCTGTTGTATAGTACAACTGCTCAAATGTTTAAATACAGTCATAGTCATGATTGTCATGACTATTAATTTTAAACTTCATTGATTAAAAAAAAGCTAGATTTAGATACACAAAATCAAATCTGAAGATTTTCTCTAATTCTCACAAAATCTAAATTCTGCATTGCAGATAAAAATGTACCGCTTTATTACCACATATTTAGACATGTATATGCGTATCATTATATGGTCCTTAGAAAGTTACCGAGACTCCTTTGGTTGCCATCAACAGAGCTCTGGTAGTTTTCTGGCTGTTCTCGACCAGTTTTAGGAGAATTCTGGAATAGCCTTTTTTAAGCCCAAACTCAACCCAATTGAAAATGTATAGATTAACAACCCATGACTATGACTGATAGCCAGGCCCGAGTCAGGAAACCACAATTTAAAGGAAGTCTAACAATTCTGCCCAGAGGGTTGTGTTTTCTCACTAATCTGAATACAGCCTATAGGGAAATATTTTACCCAAATATTTGGGTAATTTGTAAACCACTATCAGAATCAGAATCAGACATACTTTAATAATCCCAAAGGGAAATTTCTGTTTCAGTACCATCACCATTACATAAATATCACAAACATTTCAGGGGGGAGACTGTTCACTGAGGCCGTGCTGCCAAGGACAATACTGTCCACAAGGTGCTGCCATTATCTGTTGAAGGAAGATTACAACAACATGGGGGGAGGGGAGGGAGGAAAAAAAGACAGATGCTTGACAATTTATGCTCTCACAAATAAAGAGTCAAACAACCGACAAAAAAAAAAAAACCCTCACTGCACGAAAAGCACACATAACACAAGACACAAACTGTATATGCAGAAGGTAAACATTTGAGACCCATCATGTGTACGTAATTTCATCAGTTTTATGACTATCAGCTATGTGTGACTGTTTGGGTGAAAGTGTTTATATCTCCCTGAACACTCCAGGGCCATTGTCCTTGGTGTTATCAGCCGGCCAACAGTTCAGAAAAAGCATCCACAGGTGTACGCAGGTAAGGGGGGAGCTTTTCTGAGCATTCTCCACCATAACAATCCAGGAGTAGAGATAGGGAGGGCATAATCCAAATATGTTATTTGTTATGTGGGCAAGCTGCACTGCCTTTCCCTGTCAGCTTTAAGTCATTTTGCTGGCTCCAAATGGTAAATCCAATTTTCCGAATGGTTGGGCTTTTCCGCGCTTCACTTCCAGATTTTATCCCATCACCCCACTTGAGTTCAACCACCAAAGCCAGTCTGCGTTCCAGCACAGCCAGCTTTCGGCTCTGCTCCTTCACCTTCCAGATCTGTCCGTTCTCAGTCATAGTGAGCGCGTCATTTGCAGCCGGCAGCCTGATCAAGGCCAAAAGGCTACCGACATTCGCTGTATTTGCTGATACTACAAAAATCCACAAAAACCAATAGGTAGAGATCCAAGTATCCTTAATCCAAATGTAAAAGTTTCAAACGTCGAGGAATGACAAAGTCGAAAGACACACCGTTTTCCATCCAGGAATTTAGGGTGTATCCCACAAAACGAGTCAAATCGGGACCGGATGGGTCCCCCTTTCGTTGCCTACCCATCGAACAAAATGTATCAATAGTATTGAGAGACCAGCTTACCAGATCCATGTTTTTCAGAGTTCGGTTGATATGAAGAAAGTGCTCAGAAAGACAAGACATAGCAAAGCAAGAGAGGGGTGGGGGGGAGGGGGTGAAAAGCTGCAGAGGAGAGAAAAGACAAGACCAACCTCGAAGAGAGACAGAACAGAACTGGTACATTATTCCCACCCAGAATCCTCAATTTTTTATCAATAATTTGTAAGATTTTATAGGGATCCAAGAAAAAAAATAAAGAGTTATATAGCTTTTCTAATGTATATTGAAATGTATAATTCAAACATAAAAAACTTGACTTTTTCAGAAAAAAATGATGTAGGTTGTTTGATGATTTGCACAGGAATCCCTACTTAATGAAAAGTAGGGATTCCTACTTATGTTTGATGGCCTTTGAATTAACTTTAAAAATTATTTTTTTCATCCTTTTCTCCTTGACTCTGTGACATGTAACTGTGCTTTCTGTGTGTGACAGTGTCACAGTGCTTGGATCAACTGAATATTGGGCATACTCCAGTGGCATGTTATTTAGATGAAGACCACCTATGTCCGCTGACACTTCCACTTTGACCTTTGTACATGCCATATCATGACATAAACACAAAATAAAAGGCTTCCTTAGTTGTTCTGTGAGGAATGAATAAATAAACAAATCAAGCACACACATTCCAGGCCACAGACCAAGAAGACAGGAAGACATATAGGACCTTACATAAGTATCCAGACCTTGAACTTTTTCACATTTTGTAGCACCACTACTACATACTTCAATCCATCTCATCATTAATTCATCTAGCAGATAAATGGTACATGTTAAAACATGTCATAGAGAAAGGTGGAAACGTACCAACAACTTTTGGACTGCAAAACAACTACTCTTCCCACTAAGTCACAGTCACGTTCATAACAGCTTAACACAGAAGTGCATGATTGTGAAGTGGAAGCAGAATAACATCATATACATATCATATCATAAACATACAGACAGAGCTGCAGTGAAATGGTTTAGATCCCAACATATTTATGTTAGAAAACACCAGTTAAAGTCCACCCCAATCCAACTGAGAATCTGTGAAAAAAATTTGAAACCTGCTAACTTATGCTCACCATTCAAACTGCGGTAACTAAAGCTGCGCTGGTTTACTAAGAAGAATGAGCAAGAATTTTAGTCTAGACTTGCGAAGCTGGTAGAAACACACCAAAAAATGTTATTGTAGTGAGAGGTGGTTCTTCATAGTTTGTGGTTGTAACATCGCAAAATGTGTAAACATTCAAAGAGGGAGGAATTGTTCTAAATAAATGCAAAGAGAGAAACACAAAAATACAACCATCTGAAAACGAAAATAAATATTGTACCATTCAAGGCTCTCATCTATAGACCTTATTCAGCTTTGAGAATAAAACTAAAAAGGACACAAAATGTTGAAATGTCTTCTTCTTTCACACACTATTTCTTTAATGCAGGAAAAAAAATGTGTCAGTCGTTTTACTGCATTGCAGGAATCTTCTCTCACTGTTCCAGCAGAAAAATAATATACACACATTTTGTGTAAAGCATTATTGGATTTGTGACTCTGGTGCTCTGGTATACACAAAGGCATCTTGCAGTTAGTGCCTAGACATACTGTCACAGTAGTTAAAAAAGAGAAACAAATGTTGAATCCTGTGCAATAATCCACAATAGGTATTTTAGCCTGATCCTAAATCTGAACCCTAACTTGACAAATGCTGACATTCAAACATGCAGTTTCTCTAAATTAATTTGAAAGGAGACGTGAATTTGAGGCAATAAACCTATTTCAAAACATCTGTGTCAGAGGAGCATTTACTACTGTGTTACATCACCTTTTATTTGAATAATGTTTGGGAGCTCAAGCTGTGGGAAGTATTTTTTTTCTTTTTTTAACTTGCAATACATACTTAAAACCCAGTCTTCGCACAGCAGGTATTCCTCCATGGTGCAAAATATTCTGGTTTCAAAAATAAATGCTCATCACATGCTTATTTATCCAATTATGTCTCTAAAGATGCACTTATCTGAGTAGCAGCTTTTGTCACACCACTGCTAATGTGACCTACAAAGTCTCAAGTCATAATACTATAATGTCCTGGCATAAAACTTACAGAAATCTCAAAAGATAGTGCACTCCCATATAATTATAAGATATTAACTGATCTTGACCAGGTTCTAAAATTATTTGAATTTAACCTCTAGTAAAGAAAAGCACCCATTCTCCAGGATTTATGGCCCAAAGTACATTTCATGATTTTTTTTGTTCAGTTTATTGATCTTTTTAATAATTTGTATCAGCCCAGCTCTCTAAAGGTCTCATCACAAGCCTCAAGCAGTGTGAGGTCAGGATTTGACTGGGCCAACAACTCTTTTATTTTTCAATCATTCTATTGGAGAGTTGTTGCTGGAGTTGGATCATGGCCGGGCTTATAACCCAACTTCAGTCAAGTGTCAGCTGAAAGCCAGTAGCCTCACATTTGAATCTAGAAAATTTCAGGATGTGGAGGAGTTGACTTGATGATTACAAGGTGCCCTGGTCCTATGGCTGCAGAACAAACCCAAATCAGCAGCCCTCCAACACTATTCTTGACACCTGATTGGGATGTTTGTGCTAATATGCTGTGCTTGCTAAACACAATACTGTGTATTCTGGCCATTTACTTTGATTCCATATATCCAAAGAGCATTGTTCCAGAAATGTTGTGGTTGATTTGGGTGCAACTTTGCAAAAATATATTATGCTCCTGACAACTCTTCTAAAGAAACTTTAATTCTCAGTATTTTCTTTATTTGTCCTGGTATTAACTATAAAATTGGACCTAATGACTGATTTTAGAGTCTAGAGATAGAGCTGTTGTGGTTTAAGCATAGTTTTACTAGCGTCAATCAAAAATTAAATTGTTGGAAAATTGACAGCTGGCTTTAAAGTCTTCTACCTGTGTATATTATTTCCCAATGTAAAATGATGGATTCAAATTCTTTGAAACTGGTCTCATGATCCTTCCTAGATTGAAGGGCAGCAACGGTTGCATATATATGGAGTCCCAGAGGGGAAATTTGTCTCTGCATTTAACAAATCCCTTAGGGAGCAGTGTGCTACCACACTGAGTGGTGCACAAGGAGCAATCTTTGGTCAAGGGTCTTGCTCAGAGACCCAGAGTGACAGACTGAGTTTCAAACCACCAACATTTGGGTCCTCTTCGAGACTCAAACGCATGGCTCACTAGGCCACCACTCCCACGTGGCCGTACGTGATCCTGAGAAATTTTGCAGGTTAGGATTATTTTTATCAAAAAGCTGTGAGTCCAAAGTCTTGAGAATACAATTCTACAAAGTCTTCACTGCTGTGGACACCAATTCTGACGAGTTTGTGGGTCCAGGTAGACAACAACGTCACAAAATAGTATGAGTGAAAGAGAAATAAGTCTCTTTAGTGAGTTACCTGTGGTATAACCAATCATGTTTATGATTGGTCTGATTGACTTATTTGAGTGGGGTTTAAACAAGCCACGATGGTTGGATTTCATTAATTTCCCACCCACTCCCCAGGAGCGGCAGCACAGCCGCCAACTACTGTTTACACGCTGCATAAAGCTAAGATACTTGATTTGATTAATTTGATTGATGTATTATATTAGTTTTATTAAGCTACGGCACTCACTTCGACTCTGCTGACGATAACCGTCCACAACAGTGGTCTCAAACTTCAGTCCTCGACGTCCAGTGTCCTGCAACTTTCAGATCCGTCTCGGCTTCAACACACCTGACTCCAATATGAGCCCGTCAGAAGAACCCTGCAGACCTTGACTGTATTCTAGTGAGGTAATTTATGTGTGTAAGGCAAGGGACACGTCTAAAAGTTGCAGGAAACTGACCCTCAAGGATGCAGGGACCGGTTAGCTCCGCCAACAGCCATCTGTCCCCATCCAATCAGCTCAGTCCACTCCTCAGTCACCAGTATCCAGTCAATCAGCTCAGATCAGCTCCACCTGCTTCCACTAGTTACTGTCAACTTTGCTCACCTGTTCACCTGCCTACATCTACCTGCCTCTTTCATCCACTCACTGCCGGAATGTCTTGTCTTGCCTCCTGTGCACTGCCACCATGTTTCTACCAGCTCGTGTGTGCTCTGCCAACTAGACTCTATTTCCCTGTTCAGTTCTCACTGATGTGTGCTTCCAGTGCCTGTGTACTGCTCAGTCTGCCTAATTCCTGGGGTTTTCCAGCTGCTTGCTCAGCCCGTTCTGGTGGTTTCTTTGTTACACATCGTCTGTTCTGGTCATGTCCTGGTCATGTCCTATTTTCATCTCTGGTTATGGTCTACCACTGCCTGCTTCACCTGTTCACGTCTGGTGCTGCATGCTTGCCTGACTCATCAGCCGCTACTTATCCATTAAGTCTGTTTCTTTCTGCCTGCATCATCAGCCACTAACCACCCATTTCAATAAACATTTTAAAGCATAACTTGAATTATCGAGTTCTCAGAACATTAGCCTTTACACACCTGGAATTTAAAAGTTTATTTTAATGTTATTTCATTTGATGGATCTGCACACAATAATCTAAAGGAAGTGAAATAAGAAGAAAATAGGAAAAACTGGCATGTGCACATGTATCTAGCCACTGTGTTAATGAAGCCCCTAAACATTCTGGTGCAACCAGTTACCTTCAAATGTCATAATTAGCCAAAGTTCACCTTTGTTTAATTATTCTTGTCACATGTGTCACGTGATCTTTTAGCGTAACACCTTTTATGCAATTCCCAGAGACTGTAGCACCACTAAGAAGGAGGCATCACACCATGAAGAGCACAATGAAGACCAAAGAGCTCTCCAGACAAGCCAGGGACAAAGTTGTTGAGAAGTCGCCGTGGGATTAGATTTTTTTTCTTCTTTTTTTTAATCTTTGTTTCCCCAGAGCACCATCAAATACATTATCTTCAAATGGATATCTGCACACTGAGGTTTTCTGTTATTTTGTCCTTTTTTTTATTTGAATGGGTATGCGGTGCTTGGGGTGATGTATAGTGTTAGTTTTACACCACACATAGAGCTACTTATGGCTTTTTTCAATGCTGTTTTTTGTTCCTCATCACTGTTGCATAACAACTTCCACAAATATTCAATGCTTCAGCTGATCTTTATATAACTTCATATTTTCCACTTATCATTGGTCTTCCTAGTTCCTTGGTCTTGATAATGCTGTTTTGTCTCTAATGGTCTCTTACAAACCTCTGAGGCCTTCACAGAACTAAATAATTTCATTGTGGGGTATCAATGGAAAGGCGACTTAACACAACTACCTGCCAACATTTTTTACTTTTTATTTCATTATGAAATAAAAACATTATGAATTTTATTTCCACTTCACAGTAATGCATTGCTTTTTCTGTGATGTAAATTTATAGAATATCATAGAATTTATTGTGTTCTCAGGGGAAATTTGTTGTGGACTCGAAACTGAACATTGTGACGTTTTCACATCACAGCAAATATACAATAAATAATAATGTTTGCATCACCACAAGGTTTAACATCACCACAAGGCAACAGTTTATTTTAGAAATGCACTTTGCAAAATATATAAAAAATACATAAAATATAAAATATTGACATACATCATGATACAAAAGGTTAAGAGCTGTTATAACCTAAGCTTAATAATCTATTGCAAATCAAATGAATGTATAATAAATATAAAATTAGCTTCTCTTCATCATTAATAGTCTTCTGCAATGAGCTTTTAACCTTGTGTATAATTTGTGCTTCTGCACATCACCTCTCAGTGCACTAAACTGACCTAAAGATCCAGCTAAATACCAATGGTGCAGTGTCCCTGAACAGGATAATGGAGGGCGGTATACACTGCAGAGCCCGCATCTCTTAACTCAACTCAATTAGGGCTGAATATGAGGAGGATTTTGTCAGAGTAAATGTCGCTCTATAGTTTTAATGGGTAATTACATTCGTTACAGTGTGACAAGGGGCCTACTTGGTGGAAAGAGGTCTGAATCATTCCATGATGGGGAAGACAAAGTTTCCTTTTCTGACTCTTGAACTTTTTAGTATCCAAAGTCAAGAATTGTAGAGGGCACAGTATTACCACTCCATGCATAATTGGGAGAGTTGCTTCTTCACCAAAAGCCATCAGGGATTGACATTTAATTAGCAGTTAATTGCTGACATTCTGAACTTGTGTTTGACTTGTTTTAAAGGATCATGTTGTTTGTGTTAGTGCAGAAGCTGCACTTAAACTAAGCAAGAGACCCGCAATGTATTAACCCGCTCCTGCTGCCAGATGCACACTGTTACATTCAGTGCAAGGCAAAAGGCTTCACACTCCATAAAGTTTGTCACATTATGTCACATTAAAGCTAAAAACTTTTATTTATTTAGATGTCATTTTGTTTGGAGATGTGATTTCATTTCATTTCATTAGTCCAACATCGACAATTGAGATGATATACAACTATAGAAAAACCTTCCTTTTTAAAACTGTTAATCTGGAGGAGTGGCACTGGCTCATGTAAGGGAATCTGTAGGGGGAAGAACAATTATTAAACATGCATTCCACAAAGCTATTGTTGAAAATAAGCCATAAGAAGTCCTGTTTGCAGTTTGCCACAAGTCATGTTGAAGACACAGCAAACCTGTGGAAGAGGGTGGTCTGATAAGATGACACCTAAACTTTCTGCTCTACATTCAAAAGTGGCAGAAAACACCATGTGTATCCCCCTAAACACATAAATGTTGGTGGCATCATGCTGTGGGGATGCTGTTCTTCTGCAGGAAAGCTGGTCAGAGTTGATAGGAAAATGGTTAGAGCTAAATATTCTGGAAGAAAACCCAAGACATGCAGATATAATTGTATAGTATTATTACTACTTTTCAATTCTTCCTTTTCACATTGAAATCATTCAGTTGTAAAGTGGAACTGCAATCCTTTGGTCTAAATTCCTCCTTAATTTACCCCCACATGCCCCCTTTATACCCCTGTTCTGAGCTGCGTCTGAGAGCCACTCGTTTTGGTGCTCTCTCTTTAAATTTAAAGAAAGCGCCCGGCACCCCTCCACCTCATTCAGTCATTTTTGTAATACGCTGGTGGACAGTGTAATGAACAACCAAACATTTTTTCCACTTGTAGCGTCGGCATCTTTCAGCTTGGACTACAAAATTGCTCCGAGAAATAAATATGGTGGATTTACGAAATTAGTAAGTTGTAAATCCATGGCCCTGTTGACCAGCTCCACAGCAAATGCTGTGACATAGTTGTTAAAAAAAAAAATTAGAAAACAGAAAACTTAACAGCTTCGTGACCCAAACAAAATATAAAGATATGTATCACCTGGACAGACTACATTTAAATTTCTT
Source organism: Fundulus heteroclitus (assembly GCF_011125445.2). Lineage (NCBI taxonomy): Eukaryota > Metazoa > Chordata > Actinopteri > Cyprinodontiformes > Fundulidae > Fundulus > Fundulus heteroclitus. The sequence continues at coordinate 7,829,756 of NC_046366.1, forward strand.
TTTACACTCAGAGATACTCAATTATACAATAAAATATACAATAAAATGTATTCAAGATCTAAAAAAGTGGATTTTGCATATGTTCCTTTTAATTCATACTTTCCAGCTTTTTATTCGAAGTAAAGGTTAAAAACCTCAAATCTTGAAGTTAAAGTTTATGGTTGTAATGTGAGAAAATCTCAAGATGTATAAAAACGTTAGTAAATTACTGTTATGAATTACTGCAGGTGAACCCGATATGCAGTCGGACACATATGTTTAAAAAGTTTATTGAAGGGATGAATAATGGAGGATGAGCTGGGAAGCGGTAACTGTCATGATTTGTCTTTGTGAACTCGGACAGAGGAGCACGCACACACAGAGCTTGTTTCTTTGAAGTTTATTGAAAGTAAAGAGTTGAGGATGATGATGACCAGAGTCAGGTGCAGTGAGAGAGAGAGTTCTTGGAGATGCAGGGCTGTTGGAGCACGGGGGTAGCAGGAGATCCAGTGACGAATGTGAGAGGAGGAGGTGCTGAAAAAACAACAGGGGAAGACAGCCAGGCCAAAACTGAACCATGACAGTAACAGTCTTGGCAGATGTGTCTTAGCTGAATGAGCAGGCAGGCAGAGATGAGTAGGGGACCAGAACTGTATGCCAGGAAACCACCTGAACCAGCAGAGCAAGAGGCAGGGATTCATGGAGAAACAGGCTGGGCTGCAGCACGCAGACACTGGCAACTTAACTTGGCTTGGCTGAATGAGCGGGCAGGCAGAGTCAAACAGGCGATGTGAACTGGGAACCACCAGAACGGCATGAGCAAGCGGCTGGAACTCACGGGGGAAAAAGGCAGAACTGCAACATGTGACACAGGCGACCTTAGCAGAAGAGTCCAGCTGGCTGAGCACACATAAGCTGGTAGAGCAAGGCACATCACACTGGGAAATCCGATGCGAGAAGAGTGAAGAGAGTGAGACATTCTGGCAAGGATGAGTAGGCAAAGGAAGGTATATGTAGGCTGGTGAACAGGTGAGCTGAGTAACTAATAAGTGGCCACAGGTGGGGATGATCTAGAGTAGGGTGGTGACTAGAGGTAGACTGAGCTGATTGGATAGTGACTGGTGACTGGCTGAGAGGTGACAGGCAAAATGAGAAAAGTCCAGAAGAGTCCAAAAGCAAAAATAAACAAAAACCCAAATTATGACAATTACTGTATCAGATGATGTTTATGACTTTATTGATACTGGCCTGGCCCATCTTTTGAACTCTAAAAGTCAGTGTGGCCCCTGATCCACAGGCGTGCTGAGAATGAGGGATTGCTGCAAAGTCAACGACAAACATAAGGGACTGTCCGCTGTTCCTACATGCTCATCCAGGAGGAGTAAACACTGCATGTCAATGGCTCAATGCAATCTGTAGGGTTTATTTAAATAGAACACTTTTTAACCAGTCTGTCAGGATGATTCAATATAATTGACTTTGTAAGGTGTCTTGTGATGACATGTGTTTTAAATTGTCACTATATAAATAAACTGAATTGAATTGTTCCCAAAAGCTTGCCCACCCCTGTTCTGGAAAGTACAGGGTAGACGTGTTGGGTCATCCCACTTTTTTCCCCAAGTTGTCAAACCTTATTATAATCTTTGACAGTAGTCTCAGGATTAAAATTGCATTTAATCTGTTAGGAGTAGGAACTTAGATCTGTGAATGACATCTCCATCGAGTTTAGCATATTCTGGCAAGGCATAGTAATTGTACTTGGTAATAGGATTTTCAAAATTCCCTGTAAGAAATAGAACAAGAACACCCCTGAAGTCTGAATTCTGACTGGTAGAGTCTGAGATCTCAGAGTGACCACAAGTTCAATATTTAATATTGCTGCCACACATATAAAACATAGTGAGAGTTGGAGGTTTAAATATGTATTAGCACTTCTGGTAGATAGTGTCTCATTAAGTGCCCCATTTGGGGGGAGTGATGGCCTAGTGGTGGAGGTTCTGGGTTCAGCTCCCACAGACCGCCACAATGGATCCCTGAGCAAGACCCTTAACCCCAAATTGCTACCTGGACGGCGTACAGTGGCAGCCCACTGCTCCCCGAGGGGATGGGTTAAGATGCAGAAAATGTCATTGGAATGTACGTTGCAATGACAATAACGATAATAACAATAATAATAATTAATAATAATAATAATAATAATAATAATAATAATAATAATTATTATTATTATTATTATTATTATTATTAATAATAGTAATAATAATAATAATAATAATAATAATAATAATAATAATAGTATTATTATTATTATTATACAGTAATGTTCAGCCTCTATGTGAGAACAGGTTCCTCTTGTGGTCGAAGATGTAAACTGGGAAATTTGTTGTTAGCTCCCTTTATTTTTGATGACAGCATCACAACAATTTGTAAATCCTACTGGTTTTCCCATCTGTGCCTAGAAGCTGTTTCCGCTTGGGTAAGATGTAATTAGTAGCACTTAGTTCCAAGATAAATCAAATTCAGCATAGATGTAAGTTCAAAAAACAGTGATTGCCAAAATTGTAGTGCTAACCAATATTAGAAACATGCTTTTTAAACACTAAATGAGGCCACACAGGGTCACAGTTAGTACAGTTGTTGCCTTTGTGCAAAAAGCTCCTGAGTATAAATGCTGGCCTTGGGTCTTATTGCATGTTCTCCCCGTACATGTGCGGGTTCTCTGCGTCTTCCTTCAACGGTCACGACTGTTAGGTTAACCGATCTCTTTAAATTGCCCTGAGGTGTGTGTGTGTGTGTGTGTGTGTGTGTGTGTGTGTGTGTGTGTGTGTGTGTGTGTGTGTGTGGTTGTTGTTCCTGTGTGTCTCTGTGTTACCCTGTTTTGGACTGGTGACCTGTCCAGGGTGGGCTCCATCTCCACAAAGCAATAATTTTAAATATTAACAATAGGATTGCGAACAGACCTCTGACTTTACAAGTTGTATTTTGACTTCAACAGGCGTTCTTGTGGTATTTCTGAGTCTAAATTTCTGATACCATAAAACATACCAATAGCCCTTGCTATGACAAGAGGGACTTTGATTTTCAGTGCAGGTGTGTTTTGGGTTTGGTTATGTTGGGGGCTTAGCACTTTAGAATATCATGTGTTTTAGTGGATGGGTTTTCTCATTTGGTGTTTGCTTGTGTTTAGTTATTGTTTTCACATGAACAGGGTTACCTTTTAGTAGCTGTCTGTCCACTTTTTTATTGTCTATTTTGGTTTTGTATGTTCAGTCATTCTGGTATTCTGCTTGATGATTGGTTACTTTCTTGCTTTCTGTATCATTAGGTAAGTGAAACTTTATTTATATAGCACCTAATCAAGATAAAAATCACAAAGTGCTTAACAACAGAAGATAAAAAAAACACACAAGACAAAATTAAACAAAAGCAGCTTTAAAAAGATACATATTTAGCTTGTCTTCAAAGGTAGATTCGATTTTTCCAGAAGCTCCCCCAAGTCCCTTTTTTAATAACTGCGCATGTGCAACACCTCCTTACTTGCTCTTCCACTCCTCAGGGGGATCGCATGAAAAGAATCTCTCAAATCCAGTTGGTCTTATTGCTTTGTACTGAGATTATTGGCATGTGGGAAAACCAACAGATAAGGTGATACCCCTTGAACTCGAGGGACAGAGAGGGGGGTGAGCGCAGGACCAGATATGAAGGCAGCTAATTAGTTGTTTCCATTCGGACCAAATAAAAAGATACTTATCAAAATTGGTCAGAGTTCTTACAGGCCGGGAGCTCTCACAGAGATCTATTTTTTCAACCTTCTGGAAGGACCATTTCACCGAGTATAACAAAATGGTTTCTAACAGGACTACCATAGCTTTGAAAGAAACCACTGAGTCTGCTGATCTCAGAGTCAGGGAAGGGAGTTTCAGAGTCTTGGAGCCACCGAAGAGAAAGCTCTGTCTCCCTTAGTTTTCAATTTTGTATGGGGGACAATCAGCAGGTCTTGATCACTGTACCTCAGAACCATAATTTGGGTGTTGGGACGTAATTATGCAGAGATGTACGCTGGTCCAAGTCAAAACTAAGATCTAGAAATGCACTCTATAATACATCAGGATCCATCAGAGGTGGAAATACATGACAAAATATTGAAGATCTTATCAGGAGCCTAGCCACAGCATTTTGTACAGACTGCAACCGGTCTAAGGAGATGTTGGTAAGACATGTGTAAAGGACATTGCAATAATCCAGACGTGACTAAATAAAAGCCTGAATTACAATTTCCATCTCTGAACGAAAGACAATAGGGCTAAGTTTGGGAAGGTTTTGCAGATGGTGGAAACAGCAACAAACCAGAGATTTTCAAGCATAAAGCCTGAATCAAGTTATTCTAAGTTTTCTAACAGAACATTTAGCCAAGTTGCCAAGTGGCCCAATGATCTGTTTTATATTTACAGTTATTTCTTTCTGGTGCAGAGATGTTTATTTCAGTTTTTCTTTATTTAATTGAAGAAATCTTTTAGTAAACTGTGTTGTTTTGAAACCTAATTTCGAAGAAAGGAAATATACAACTGGATATCACATGCATGGCAATCATAATTCATTGAATGATCTGAGGAGCTCGATCCATAAAATTCATCAAATTCATTTAAATGATATGCCTCGACGCTTTGTTACATTATTTACAACTTTAAATGTAGCTTTTGTTTAAGTATGGTGTCTAAAGTTCTGCCTGTTTTTGCCACATTCACACCCAAATTTCCCCACTGTTGGACAGTGGACAAGGTATTTCCATTCTAATAAACATAGGTAATAATGGTTTTAAATTATGTCTGAATTTAAATCAGCTGTTTACTTTTTTGATGAACATGTAATTGTTTGTCTATTTATAGACTAAAAAATGTAAGTGTTTGACTTAGCCCTGAAGTACATGAGAAGGGTTATGTTTTATATGAGTATAATTATGTTTTTTAATCTAAAAAAAAATCTATACTGCAATATGCAAGTGAAACTAAATGCATTTTTTGTTTGTGACCATTTTCGCTACAGAGGGAGCTAGCACTGTATTGATGTCAAAGGTGTATAGCCATGTTATTTGACTTTTTAAAAATGTATACGTCAGTAGCTCACTCTGGTTGCAGTTTTTATGAAAGATTATCATGTCCTGTTGATATTTAAGTTGTTGTGTTTGCTTTGTCTTTCCTCAATTTGTTAGTAAATAACATCCTTTGTGTACATTTAAAACGGAAATACGACACTGCACATGTGCAGTGGAGGATAACATAAGGAAGCAGCTAACAGTTATTATCATCTCTCAACAAAACAATGGAGAAGGGTATAACTGCAGGCACAGCCAGCAGCAAACACGCCCCTGTAGGAACCCTCACACTGTAGGAACGCCCACACTGTCGGACCTCCCACAGGGGCATGTGTGTGCATTGTTTGTGCAAATGATTACTGGTTCTTTGATTTGCCCACTTCAATACTTTTTCCCTCCATCTTCTTCATGTGTTCTTCTTCATTCTCGCTAGATTTGCCTTCTGTGATTGTCCTGCTGAATGCCTTGGACACCTGTTTTACTTGTCCCATCTCCAGTACATTCTGGAGAGACATCAAAGAATGGTTACGTTGAAAATGACAAATATTCCAGTTTCCAATCAACCATATTGTGTACTATGTTGATGGTCTTGATAATCAAATGTCTGATGTGGTAAATATTGTTTTCTTGCTAGCTAAGTATTACATACACTGCTGTACACTGAAAAATATATATATGCACATTCCCATTTACTTAAGCATAGTTACTCTAACACAATTGATTCATGTTAGCAGGGTAAGACATGGAACAATTGTGTTAAAGTAATTAAATATGCCTAAGTAGTTGCATATGATGCATGGAATATTTAAGAGGAAAGACTCTCCCCCTTGTTTTGATATTTTCTTTAATAATTTCAAATTGTATTTCTCCTTGCTGAAACTTGTTAAATATGCATCTGTAAAATAAATAAATAAATAAAAACTATCCACAAACATGTCTAAATATCTTATTTTAGTTATTTGCTCCAATCCCTTTTAAGTTCCTTATTGTTCTTGTCACTGTAATCTAGGGTGACAATTTCCATAACACCAAAAAGGAGGACATTATGCAGCATATCAATAAATCACAGGGCTGCACAGTGGGTAGCACTATTGCCTTGCAGCAAGAAGGTTCTGGGTTCGAGTCCAACCCTGGTTCTTTCTGAATGGAGTTTGCATGTTCTCCCTGTGCATGCCTGAGTTCTCTCCGGGTACTCCAGCTTCCTCCCACAGTCCAAAAACATGACTGTTAGGTTAATTGGCCTCTCTAAATTGTCCTTAGGTGTGAGTGTGTGCGTGAATGGCTGTTTGTCCTGTCTGTCTCTGTGTTGCCCTGTGATAGACTCTCACCCATTGAAAGGCTGGAGAAAGGCACCAGCACCCCTCGCGACCCCATGAGGGATAAAGCGAGTAAGAAAAGGGATGGATGGATCAATGAATCAGTACAACTTTGATTGGTTTTAAATGTGATATTTGTGCATCTGAATAGGACAAACTTAATGAAAAGTCAGAAAGTGTTGCATCACAGTATTTCTGTTTATTCAACACATTGTTGCCCTATCCGCACGGTATTAGTTTTACCTCGGAACCACATGTGATTTGTAATAATTATGGCGCTGTATGCAGACAGATATTTGCCGGCTCGCGCTGTCAGAAAAAGCAGCAGCGTGAGGACTCTTGTTGTACAGTGCCATAGACAGGATTATCCTGTCCTGATAGGATAAGGGGTTCTATTGGAGAAACAGCCTAAATATGTGACTGCATGTTCGAAAAAAATGCAATTCACGAAATGTACCAGCGACAACTTTGCTACAGGCAGCCCAGCAAAGTTGAAAAAAAAAATCTGCTCCCAAGCCTAGTGCCTCAAAAAGAACGATAAATATACATCTGGGGCATTCATAATCTGGACTGGCACCTACCTTACGCCGGACCCGTGGTCACGCTACTTTAATCCGTTATTATTGTGTTCTTTCCTTCGTTATTGCAGTTTTCCAGTTTTTGTGTACCTCTGCAAGATTTTGCAATGTATGGTTTGTTTAATAAAAAATAAAAATTAATGGAAATAAAAATAAAGCAAAACAATGGGGGTGACTTTAAGGTCTGTGTTTCTATGTCACATCCGGTAATGACGCATAGTAGGAATGCCCACACAGCACTGCAGTTATACCTTACTGAAACATTGAAGAATGTTCAAGATCCAGTGAAAAAAGCACACAAAAATATATGATTCCAAGAGGGGAAAAACTGGAATAGCGCTGGGATCACAGTATGAACGTTGGTGCTCACTAAAGCAGAAGCTAAAGCCGCCAAGGCTTAGGTGTGACTGCAGAGTTGATTGACATGAGGAAATGTTCTGATATGAGGCTCTTAAAGTTGCTGTTGATCGTGTGTATTTAACTAATATTGGTTGGCCTTTGGATTGTGGTCTTTTTTATAAGCAATTAATGTGGCAATATACCTTTTAAGTCAACTATAAAGAGCTGAGCTTTTAACATTTTGATCTTAGAACTTTTCAACTGCAGATTTCTCCTTATTCAACAAAATAATTTAATTTTTTGCTAATTTGAATTTTTTCATTTCTACAACTCTACTACTATTAAAATAATCTTAAATAATTAAGTGAAAACTCTGCAGAATGTGTCAATGTTTTACCTGATTACTCAAATAATCGATTACTAAAATAACTGTTTATGGCAGCCCTAATAGCATTGGTAGGGAATATCCTTAAAAGACGACAATATGAGACCAAGCAGGAACATTAAAAGCAAAAACAACAATGGCCCCAGAACAGAGCCCTGTGGAACACCACATCCAACAGGATAGGAAAGGGTTCTATAAGTTGATGAAGCCAAGAAGGTTGACCTATCAGACAAGTATGAGGACAACCATTTTAAGGCAGAGCCTGAAACAGCCCAACACCTCAGCCTATTTAACAGGGTTGCATAGTGTTAATGGAGAGTTATTCTGAAGTCACTATGGCCTCACACCACTCAGACATAGGAAGCTTGGAGACATGATGGCCGTGTATGAGATCCACTATTTGCTGATTGCAAGGTCAATGCTTGTGTGTTACTATGCAGAATACTGATTGTCTAGGATAGACTGGCTCTGTTTTGTCTAGCTGCAGGGCTGCTGTCGAGTATTAGGGAGAGCCGAAAGCAAAGGGGGGGGGGGGGGGGGCTAGAGACAGGGCAGACGCAGACTGCAGCGGGACCATGAGGTGTGATTACTTTCCATCTATGTGATCTCTGCTCTCAATAAAAGTGCCGGAACTTCATCACTCCACCGTCTCCTTATTCAGTAACCCTGGGAAGTCAGTTATTATTGTTTAGAGTTCCATCCACACATGGCCAAAAGTATCAAAAGCTGATGCCAGATCAAATATAAGTGGCACACAACATTTACCTGCATCACTCTGCATCAAAATATAATTTGAGACTAAGAGAAGCTGTTTCAATTGACTGGGACTCATGGAAACCAAGCTGAAAGTGGTCCAAAATGTCTAAAATCTTGGCTGGAAAGATTTTAGAAAAGGTTGCTGCCTATTAGTTTCTCTCATCTGTCTCTACATCATGGATTCTTTCTAATCCCACTAATTATTTCCCCCAGTATTTATGCCTCCCATACCTTTTACTTCAGTACTAGATCCTATTGTTACTCAGCTATCTCCAGTTTCAGCTGTGCCACCATTATTTCGAAATTTTGTTCACTGCTTTTTATGGTAAATTGGACATGTTTTTTTTTTTTTTTTATATAAAACTGCTGCTCTGTATGAGCTCTGTCTTCTGTCTCCAACCTGTATTTGGGTCCTCCTTAAAGCTGCAGTAGGTAACTTTTTTTTAAATGAATTTTTTACATTTGTTAAAACTGTTACTATCCTGACAGTAAAATATGACACAAATAATCTATGAAAATAAATCAAGGTTCTCTGGTTCCTTCCAGTAGTCCTAAAGCCATTGTCAGTAATAAATTGCTCCCGGATGGAAACAACAAATCAGAGCCAGGAAGAATGTCTGGTTCATAGTAGTGTCAACCATTCTTATGTATACATGCTCCTCAAAACCCCTCCCCTGCACAACGATACCATCATTCAAGCTCAAGATTGTTGGTGGGCTGCAGCTGTGAAGAGAAATGGTGGAGAAACAATCTGCTTTATATGAAAACTGCCAATTTCTGGAGTGGCATCTGCTTAAAAAACAAAGACAAGGAAAACATTGGAGCACTACTGCAGGCTTCACTGTGGTGGAGGAGGTGTGGAGGGAGGCGTGCAGCATGGCAAAGAGAAAGGGTGAGAGACCTGTAAGGTGTGCTGGTTCAGATTCAGTCCACGGTTTTCTCAAAATTCCCTACTCCAGCTTTAAACTACCATCCTGAAAGTCTTCCTGAATCGTTTTCTTTTAGCTTGATTTTCTACACATTTTCAGTTCAGTTTACTCGACTATACTCGACAAAAATTTGTGAGTGAGTTTGTTATGTTTTCTATAAAATAACTAGGAGGGACAGGTGAAAACAAAGCACCTGGTTGCAGCTTAAAAATACTGGGGACATGAAAGCAGACCTCCTTCATTGCAGAATGAAAACAACAGTAGGAGCATTTTCCACTACAAACCTGCAGAGACATATCTGAGCTGTCAATTTAAAGAGGAGTTTAGGGATTTTTTTTAAGGTGTGCTAGTTCTACTCATTTTCAGTTCAGTTTACTTGACTATAATTAAGGGAATCCTATGCAAAAATTAGATTCTGAATCGGAATTAAATTTACCAGAAATGTACCAAAAACACCCATGCTGTATGGTTTGTTGTGCTTATTCTTTTAAAAACACTAAAATAATCACCGTTTGACAGACGTCTTTTTTTAATCACTGTCTTGGTGCTTAAATAATATTTTACAACAGATTCAAACAGACTTGCTGACGTCACTGGATAAAGATGTGTAGAAAGTCTTACAATTAATCTATCCTTTAAAGAAGCACCATAATTCCAGACTAAAAAAAAAATACTATCTTAAGTTCAGTAAATGTATTCAGTGTGAAATAAAATTACTTGCTTGGAAGAAATAGGAACTGCCAATTAGTTTCTGTGCCAGTCTTCATTGCTGTGGGGTCAGTTAGAAGTGAAGCCAGAAACACTTTCCCGCCATCTAGTGGTCGGAGTTTTAGCTAATTATGCTTAATTTAGCTAATTTAAACACAAAATTATCTTTTGTATGTGTTATATTAAAATTACTATTCTGTGCCTTATTTAGCATTTGTCTGACAGCAGAAAAAAAAACCAAATCATTTATTTCTTGTATGACCTTAAATTAATTCAAGCAATAAAGGGTTAAGTATGTGAGAGATTTGTGATAGTGTGTGCCAGATTTGTTTCCAAAGGCCCTGGGAACCAATAGAGTTAGGGCATAAACTGAACCAGTCAGTTTTATTGAAACCAGGTATTTCTTATTGTGATTTGTTTTCGGGAATAAATGTACTCAACTCAAAAGTTTTTTATATATTTTATTCATTATAAATATTTTATCATTACTAAAGTAAAAAATATATATATTTTAAGCCCTTTTTACATTCAGATACTTCATATTTTCTTCCGCTATTTTTCTTTTCTTTTCTTGTTATTATAGCTTTAACCTGTCCAGTTTCCCCATTATTAGGAACACACCATACATGTTAACGTCATGGTTTGGTACACAAGGACAAGGACAGAAAATTTGCAAAAAATAATTAATTTCAACTTACAAATTTCAAAATAAACTATTGATCAAGACTAAATAAACACATTATAAGAAAATCTGTGAAATAAACACGTAAAGAGAAAAAATGTGGCTTCAGAGCTAGCCCAAGGTTATGTGAGGCCCAAACAGAATTTAGTAATTCAATTCAAATCAATTTTATTTATATAGCGCCAATTCACAACACATCATCTCAAGGCACTTTAGAAAGTCAAATTCAATCAAATCACAGAGACTAATCAAAAAGTTTCCTATCTAAGGAAACCCAGCAGATTGCATCGAGTCTTGAAAAGCAGTATTCCTCCACATGAAAAAGTGTTGCAGTCGTCTGCATTGTTGATGAAAGGATTCCTGGATCAATGTGTTAATGTGCTTTGCAGCAATCCTTCATACTGAGCATGCATGAAGTGACAGTGAAAAGGAAAACTTCCCTTTAACAGGAAGGAAAAACCTTCAGCAAAACCAGAACCAGGCTCAGTGTGATTGGTCATCTGCCTCGACTGGGGCTACATATGACAGAGCAGAGACACAAAACACAGAAGCACACATTGATCCAGGGCACACATTGATCCAGGAATCCTTTCTATATTACATGGTAATAGTGGATGATCTGTCTCCGCTGGTTGATGTCATAGCTTACAGACCGGCAGACCAGGTGCACCTACAATGAAGAGAAAGATTATGGAGAACAGTAAGATAATTCAGCAGAGTGAGAAAAATAGATCCTGATGTCCTCCAGCAGCCTAAGCCTATAGCAGCATAACTACAGAGATAGCTCATGGTAACCTAAACCTCTCTAACTATAAGCTTTGTCAAAAAGGAAAGTTTTAAGCCTAGTTTTAAAATCAGACAGGGTGTCTGCCTCATGGACCAAAACTGGGAGTTGGTTCCACAGGAGAGGAGCCTGATAGCTGAAGGATCGGCCTCCCATTCTACATTTAGAGACTCTAGGAACCACCAGCAGACCTGCAGTCTGAGAGCAAAGTGCTCTGTTGGGAACATACGGGGTAATCCGAGCTCTGATATAAGATGGAGCTTGATTATTAAGGGCTTTATACGTGAGAAGGAGAATTTTAAATTATATTCTTGATTTAACAGGAAGCTAGTGAAGGGAAGATAAAATTGGAGAAATATGATCCCTCTGGTTGATTTTCATCAGAACTCTTGCTGGAGCATTTTGGATCTAGCACGGCATGCACCCATGCCATGAACACACTATCCCCACAGTGAACCATGGTAGTGATAGCTTCATGCTGTGGGGATGTTTTTATACTGTACTGACATCCAGACCTAAATGCAATTAAGATGTTGTGGCAAGACCTGAAAATCAGTGTTTACAGATGCCCTGCGTTTTTAACAAAGACATCACCCCCTTCAACAAAACACAACCAAAAAAACAACAAAAAAAGAAAAAAAAAACTTACTGTTGTAATGCCGTGAAACATGGGTATACGAAATATTGACTCACCTGGACCCTTACTACAAATGTAACCAACACCTTTTAGATTTTTTATTCATAAAAACATTTCGAAAAACAATAAAATCATCAATCTTTTCTGTGCTACTTTGTATTAGCCTTTCACATAAAACAAAAGTAAACACGTGGAGGTTTCTGGCCGCAATGTGGCAAAACATAAAAGCGTTTCAAGGTTGTGGACACTTTTACAAGGAAACTGTGGCTTTGAATGCGCCATTGAAAGTTATTTAAGACCCTCTATCATGCAAAGCCGTTCTCGCGCCTGGTAATGAAGATCAGCTGAGACGGCGCTCAGCACCCTGGACAGCACCATTAGGAAGAACCAGGAGTGATAGAATCAGCTTGTGAAACTTTTAAGGTGGAGCCGGTGAATAAAGCCCGTACCGCGCCGGCTATTCGCAGAGAGTCCTCTATGATACGCAGATTGACAGTCCGCAGCTGGATTTCCAGGCGGCTCTGTTTTCCCGCCCAACCATCGAGCCCCCACCCTCCGCTCTGAACGTCAGCTGCCGAAGAGCGGGCGGCCGGGATTTAAATACGGCCCGAGAAGGGAAGGTGACTGGATGAGCGTCTCTGGGAAGAATGAGAGTGTGCGTTAGAGACAGCCACACGGTGGAGCAAATCTTAACCAAACTTTTCCTGCAACATTTTACAACATCCTTAATCCCCTCCTCATGATCCGACAAAAAAAGTTTGACATTTCCCAACTCGAACACTTCTCTCAAATCTCCAGTTTGGCTCAACTTGTTTCTACTTGACACTGTTTTTTTTTTTAAGCAACAAGTTTGTTAATTTATTTTTCCACACAGAGACAAACAGAAATGCCGTCGCCACATTAGTCCCCGTGGCCGCCCGGTGTGCCACCGCAGTGACAGGGACTGCCATGCTGGTGTCCAACGCCAGCCTGAGCGGCTGCGCGGAGTTCAACAGCGCCCTGTGCGCCGGAGCCGGGGAAGGGCACCCGGGGGGCGGTACGCTCCGGACCACCCTCAGCCCGACAGGGCACCTGGTCGTGGCCGTGTGCCTCGGCTTCATCGGAGCGTTTGGACTGCTGAACAACATGCTGGTGCTGGTTCTTTTCTGCCGCTACCAGATGTTGCGGTCCCCCATTAACCTGCTGCTGATCAACATTTCCGTCAGCGACCTGCTGGTGTGCGTGCTCGGGACTCCGTTCAGCTTTGCGGCCAGCACGCAGGGACGCTGGCTCATTGGAGAGGAGGGATGCGTGTGGTACGGCTTCGCCAACTCCCTCTGCGGTGAGTAAAATGCGCAATTTTGATCAGACTTGGATTTCTGTTGGCGTCTTTCTGCAACGACCCAGCCGATTGCACTGCGCTTTGTCTGTTTCGGAGGTGGTTTTGGGAGTCCGGGAACCCTCCATGCAATGAATTCGAGTTGTACCGAAAAAGACACTCGTGCCAAAACTTCCAGACAAGGACCAAAAAGATTATTTAAATCGTTCATGTTCATGTCGTACCTAGTCAGCTGCACGCCTGCATCTATTTGATTGCTTACAAACCTGACAATAGGTCTTTCTATTTATCTTGCAATTCCTGATAGTGATCTGATTACATGTTCAATGCCGATTGTCTTACGTTAAAGAAAAACTAAAACAACACTAATTAAGCAAGAACGTTAAAGGAGTCATTGTTTTCTTTGGGTGCACGTCCGCTGTCATGGTTCGAAGAATCTCTGCGGTCTTATTGTATGTCAGCTGAACCACGATCAACGGAAAATGTTGCATATCAATTCAGACTCATATCGATATTGTTTAGTTGCGTAAATATAATTAATATTTTCATAATGTTTAGGAGCTTGGTTAACTAAATAATTTCGTTATACAAAATCAGAAGTTGTCCAGGACAGCTGGAGGAGATTGTTAGATGGAGCATAAAATAATTAAGATTACAACTCTAAATCCATAAAACTGTGATTGTAACTTGACAAGACTGAGATGATTTGCAGATTACGTATGTTTTACAGTATGTTTTAAATGTTTCTGGTGCAACTTTTCATTCATTTTCTGTATAGCCAATTTAGAGACTCTGTGATTATTTAATATCATTCTGTGTTGTCCTATACCATTAACCCGCCAGGGACTGCAGAGGGAAATTAGTCTCTTTGATAAAATGTTCAACATTTCCAAGATAAAAATAGGTGTTCGCGTTAATTGTGCTGCACTGTCCCTTTTCAAAGAAATCAAAGTGGCTCAGGTAATTTCAAGGCACAAATAGCTCCAGTTCAGAGCTGTATAGATTCCAGTGTGATCCAAACCCATCTGAAATACATAAAATTCCCTTTAATACAAACCAGTCACTGTCAGATTTTGATCCAGTGACAAAAAAAATCAAATTTTAATCCAATTATCTACCAGTACCAATTATTTTAATTTGTTAATTTAAGGGCAGTTGATAAAACACTATGCAGTTAATTCCAGTCACTGACTTTGCAGCAATCTCTTATATCTTCTCTTTAATTAACAGCTGTGTGTTTGCCGCGCATCTTATCTCTGGATGCAGCTGAATGACTGGTAACTCATTTCCACTCAATAGGGTTGCCTGTGCATGTATTTTCATCTTTTTAGAGAAGTCATTAAAATGCTTGAAGATAGATCATTCGATGATGTACGCACCAGTGGTCTGCAGTGTGCGCTGCTTGTTTGCTGTGGAAGCCTCCTCTGGTGCAGCTCGGGTTCTGCACAGTGTCGCTCACTGGGAGGCTGCAGCTAACAATCCGTTTATAGTTGGGCTTGTTGGGGGGAAAAACAGGGGAATTTTGACACTTATAAGAGAAGTCAGTCTACCTTAACTCAGGTGTGCTGATCTGTGCTGATGAAACTCAGATTGTATGACAGTTCAAAAAAAGGAAGAAAAAAAAAAGGAAAATAACTTATTTCATTGGGTTGTAGACCAGTTGTAGACTGCTTATATATGCCTCATATAGCATCATATGAGGCATATATCAGCAGTGATGTGGGCAAGGTCATCAGATCCATATTACCACAATGTAGGACAAAGACCATGTTTGCATGCATGTTAAGCTATATTCTAAAATCATAGCAAAAAAACAAAAAAATCCTTCACAAGATGTTGAAACTGTAGATTTTTTAATACAATCTTTTCATGTAGTATACCAAAAAGTATTTTACAGACAAAAAAACATGGATTTTCCAAGTTTCAATTATTTTTTTTCGGCTCACACAAAGTTATGTGCCTGTGATTTCAAAATACATAAGCTTTCCTAATTTTTTTACCTCAATATGTCTGGATGGATGGGTGTCAACCTTATGAACGAATAAATAAATGAATGATTGTTTTTCATCTGTGAAATTAATGTCAATTGTGGTCCATCACATTTATGGGGTGGACATTATGTATTTATTTATTTGTTTTCATCTGCTTTTTCCCCATAGCATAATACAATTACTAAAGCCCATCTTATGACTTTCAATTTTTGGGTATCAAACCCAGGATTATCGATGGGCCCCATCTGGTCCACCCCCACTGAAAACCTTTTGCAAATAACCCTGGTTAGCATTTTTGTTATGTCTTTTTTGAGTCATTTGGATGTGTGTTTTCCACTAATTTTGAGGAAAGTGGTATTGATTAAAGATGTAACTCGTTATTTATCTTTGCCTTAAAGGGTTTTAAGTACCTCTGCTTTCTTGTTATTGTAATTGCTTTAAAAGATTTCCACTGAGACAACCTTTGAAGCCCAGGCAGTCTGCAATATTGATTTTTGACCACTGCTTTCGCCTCTCTCTGACATTAGTAAATTATAAGATTCACAATGTCTTATTTTCTCCTAGGTAACTTTTACAAGGCAAATGTTGGCTTTTCAAGAGTTTATTGAAATTTATTTTGATGACAACTTAGATAACATCAGGGGTTCTTACTTGAATCGTAATTGCAGTTAAATGGCACCCTGGTCAAAAACAATTTGAAAGTTAATCCTGATACCAAAAAAAAAGTAATTAAAAAGCATTTTAGCGTTTGAGATACAGAATAATTATGAATCTCAGACTGTGCTTTAAGGAACTTGCAGTGTGGAATAATCCAGTTTTGTTACAATCTCCAGGTGTTTTGGCTTTGTTTTTCTAATGTGTTTAATTTGACAGTTTCCTGGATTTAATTCAGTTTAATTTAATTTGTTTTTGGGTTTCTTTTTTTCCTGTTTCTGTTTTTCTAGTTGCTCCCATTTTAGTTGATCAGTGGTTTTGGTTATTTGCTCATTCTATGCACAATTTGCCAATCTTTTGTCAGATTCCTTCTGTCTGTTTCTCTTCACTTCTAGTCATTGCTGTCCTCACCACAGCTTATCTGTTTCAGCAGTCTCCTCATTTCCTACTGATTACTTTCTTCTTCCTTACTTTTCTCCTCTCCTCCCACTGTATTTAAACTCCCTGGTTTCATTACCCATTGCTGGTTTCTTTGCTGACTTCATGTTTCATGTAACTTAATTGCTCCTGGTTGCTCATTCGTTGATTTTGTCATCGCTCATTCTCATAGTTTGTTTACCTGCCTTGTGTATAAGTTATCTTTTACTTCATTAAACCTTTTGCCTCCACTACACTCTGCGCTTGGATCCTCCTTTATCATGACAAGTTTAGGTTTGATTGGTATTAGCATTTTAGCATCAGCTAGAGATGATAAAATTAAGTCCACATTCATATAAAAGACAAAACAGTCCTATAAAGGAGAAACAATTCCTGAACTGCAAAACAAATTGCTTGTTGTTTGAGGAGAGCATAATGTTTTCAGCAGTAAAACAGATCGTTTTAGGAAAGGCACTGATTGCTGGGTCAGTTTCTTCTGAAACCTCGAAATAAAAATAACCCCCAAAATAAAAATATATCAATCTCTTTTTACAAGTTTGAAAACACATTATTTGGTAAAATGTTTAGAGTTTCTTTAAAACAGAGACTTCTGCCTCTGTTTGCAGAACCTAATTGACTGAATGCTGGATGTTTACAATCAATGGCTGGTGCTTTTATTTGATAAACTTTAATCAAAGATCTAAAAACTCTCATAAATTCACCTCAGAGCGTCTAATCTCCTGATGTTTGTACTTGCTCTCAGAGGAGAAGCCTCTTAGAAATGCCCAAAAACAACACGCAAACTAAATATCAAGACTTTTAAAGTCTTTTAATTCAAGATTTTTCTGGAATCTAGGGAAATAGATTAATCTAGCAAAACTATTGAAATCCCCTTGACAAGTTATATATATATATATATATATATATATATATATATATATATATATATATATATATATATATATATATATATATAAAAATATATATATATAGTATTTTTATATAATAGACCAGTGGCATACAATAGTTTTGTCGTGCAGGTAAAAGAAACGCAATTTGTTTTAAATTCAAATGGCTAAAACACATAGCTAAACCTTTGATACCCTTGTGATAGACCAGCAAAAGTCCATTTATAAAGATGATAATAAAGGATAGTGATAAATTATTTTAAGAGGATTTCTACTAATAAAACAATTCTGTATCCAGTCCCTTTGAGGCTGTAGTTTGTAGAACATCTTTTGGAATCCAAATTAGGATAAAAAAGCTTTACTGATCATGAGAGACAGTTACTGATGTTACTGTTGTGCATGTAAAGACAAAAGGACACAGAGCACTGAAGACAAAACAGATTTTAGATTCAGAATTAGGGAGGAGTAAACATTTTAAAAACAAAGAATTTTAGACTACTTTTTATTCTTATAGTTGTATGCAAGTTATGTACAGGAGTGATATTTTTGCACAAGTAATCAAAACCAGAATAAATTACTGAGAACCAAAAGATTCACACTTGCTCCATTGTTATATTGAACAGTTTGCAGTGAGTGGGTGACAGTGCGAGGAGTGACAAAGTCTGATGACTGTGGGAAGGAAGCACATTTGCTGCTTCCTTGTAGTGCTGATTAGCATAAATTGCTCCAAAATTTATGCTGATCAGTCTGTGGCTAAATTTAGCAAAATTTTCTTTTTTGTCCCGCCATAACACAATAAATAGGGTGATCCTCATTGGCAATCATGGAGTGAAGCCTGTCCCAAATTATCTAATTACGAATTGATTCCAGAGTGTCCAGTTTTGTACCCACAGCATATAAAGCCTTTGGGATTGTTTTATTTATCTGCAAAAGATACTACTAATCATGATAGTCTCATCAAACATCCACAGGATATTATTGAAGATGTTAAAGGGCATGAGTCTGCAAAAAGTACAGCCCATATCTTTTTTATTTAATTAATACGTTTGTGGACCAACCCAGCTAACTGTCCAGGTGCTCCCCCAGAATTTTGTAGTTCTAAACAATCTTAGCTTTCTCAGCCTTAGTGGAAAGGAATTTGTATACCGTATTTTTCGGACCATAAGGCACACCGGATTATAAGGTGCACTCTGAATTAAAGTGTGTAATATCACTCTGCGTGATTAGCTAGCTGAGCACCTTGAGCCGTTTCTTTTCAGCAGGCTCCCCGCACCCTTGTCAGTGAGAAGAGAGAGGGATTGTGATGCTGCGTGTCCTTGTGACCGCCTGCTTGGATCAGCTCAGGTGTCACATATAAAACAGTTTGATGTAAAGACTTCTTGCCGCCGAGCAGTTTATAGTGTGACCCCGCATATACAGTCGTAAAAATTGAGCTCTGCGTGTGCCTGTATGCATGGAGTCTGCACAGAGTCCACCTTGAGTCTACCTTGAGTACGCCTTAAGTACGCCTTGAGTACGCCTTGAGTACACGCAGACCTCCATGAAGTGAACTACACCCGAGTATGTGGGGGCTTTTACATGAATGCAGCGGGTCAAGGCACTAGCCAACAGAGGGAAGCCACACGGAGGGATGGGCTACATACTTAGTGGACACTGAGATGCCGCCAGAGAGGCGGCAGTCCAAAACACAACTTGACAAAAAGACAAACAGAAAACCAGGTACACGGTCACATTCACACATTCATACTCTAAAGGGCGGGGCACCAGGGGTGTATCTACCGGGGTGGCACAGGGTGACACCCTAAAAGAGAGCCTTGCCACCCCAGCTTGCAGCTCTGAATTCATGCTACAGTTAATGGCATATTGCACGTTATAATTGTGAACTTTCCTATGACCAACAACATTGAATGCAGGAAGAGGTAACCCGACACTGGCTTGAGGCAGGTCTGAGTGGAGGAAAGTGTTAGCGGACCCGGTGTTCACAGGGCATGCCCTGCAGAGATATGCATTCAGTGCATCAGGCACTCACAATGCTCAGTATAACAGCATATCGATGAAAAAACTGATTAAAATATGACTAAGAGAGAAACTTTTAATTATATTTGGGCACTTCGTTAGAGCGCAAAGTTGGAGCCAGGTGCGTCCTGTGGCACACAGAGAACAGTTGGACATGATATAAACCAGGCTGAAGTTAGCAGTAAAACCTGACTGCTCATTCGGAATGATCTGATTGTGAGTTACAGCTGATCACTTATTCACCCAGCAAGACGTGAGGTGGAGGTTTACTCTGAGCACTTGACTTGAAAACTCTGGCTCTGATAGAAACCAGTAGAAACTCTATCTGGACGAGTCTAGCTGGATTAGCATCAAAGTGTAAAAACATTTCTGGTACCTGAATCAATAAAAATCAAAGCATTAATTCTAAAAGTAGCTAAATATATTAAAAGGTCCTTTAGGTCACTACATTGCTTCTCATTGCTGCAGCAGGTCCAGTTCTACGCGTTGTCAGAAAAAAAAGTGCTGCTCAATAAGACACCAGGAAAATATAACGCATCTACACAGTAAGCTCCAAAGTCAGCCTCCCTCTTCTCTGCCACAATTTCTGCTCTGATTCAACATAAGGCTGGGCATTTATTCCCCATTGTATCATGTAGTAAAGTGTTATGTTTTTCTGAATAATACATGTAGGCTAATATGTACAAAAGAGCAGATTCAGGACAAAAGAAACATAAATAGAGAATCAATTTTAATCAGATGTTAGGAAAACTCAGCATAATTAGAATAAATAAATGTGTTTTCAAGATATTACCATTTGATTTAGGAAAATCAACTTTTATACAAGTTTACTAGTATTGCAGGGTAAATTCCAGGGCTATTGAGATTTGGTCTCATTCTCCTTTGACTCCAGATTATATACAGGTATGCAATTTAAACAAGTTGCTTGGGTCGGGCGATATGTCTTAAAAATAAAATCTCAGATTTAAAAAAAATTTAATCTCAGATTTTATTTTACCAAATCCGATTAATCGATTTTTTTCCTCCTTTTCATTTCACAAAAAGAAATTATTTAAAAACCTTGCTTTTATTTCAAGCACTCTGGTAGTTCAAAATGCAACTAAATAAAAACAGTGAAACATGCTTTTAAAACAATATGGCTGCACATCCATCGTACAAAATGAAAATTTAACAAAATGGTTTATGCTAGTGGTATTACACATTGAGTACTACACATGAGCTAAGAACACGGGTCACTTCACTTATTTACAAAGAATAATCCATCCATCCATTTTCTGTACCTGCCTTTCCATGCAGGAGACTGGTGCCATTCTCCAGTGGTCTCTGGGTGAGAGGAAGGACAAATTGCCAGCCTGTCACAGGGCAACATAGAGACAGACAGGACAAACAACCATTTATGCACACATTAATATATATTCACATCAGGCTCGTATGTACATATCAGTGGAAGTTTAGCATGAGAAGTTTGATGATTCACCAAGGGAGCTTCACCAACTAAGTGAGACATGTTGGGCTGGTAGGCACATAATGTTGAGGACAGATTACCTGTAATAGTATAGGTGCTTTGAAAGGTTTTATCTGGGAGCTGTCAGTTAATTAATGAATCTCCAAAACTTTTATTTATACAACACTTTACATGCCCAAGAAGACCAAAGTGCTATACAGGTGCATACATTTACTAGAGGAAAAACAGACAAACAACAGATGACCAATGACAAGAGCTAAAAAAAGTAAGTTATAGAACCAAATATTTCTACTCAATCTAAATAAAAACCCTAATTAAAATTAGGGATTTAAAAGGGACCGAAAACCATTGAAGGTATTATATTTCTCAGCAATCAGAGGAAGATCGTTCTAGGGTTTGGTAGCAACAACACAAAATCTCTGTCTCCTCGGGTCACTAAACAAGTCCTTGAAACATACTGAAGCAACAGGAGTTCTGACCCAAAACGTCTTCTAGGAACATGCATGTGTAAAAGTTGTTAGATAAGGAGGTGTGTTACCCCTTAAACGTTTAAAAATCAAAAACCAGAATATGTTGTCATGACCTGTGAAGGAACGGATCAAGGTATGTTTCTCAGCAGTGGCGGCTGGTGATGAAAATATTTTGGGGTTAGGGTGGGGGTGGGGGGCAATAGAAGTTGGAGATTACCACTCAACAATAAACTCTACTTGAACATAAATCCACCGATGATCACTTGCTGCTGTTGGACATTTAAGTCTGATCGGTTTGGTGTCTGTTTAAAATGCTGCTGTCTTCCAGTCTGGGTGAGGGTTCTGTTAGAACAGTGGCTCCCAGACCCATAATGTTCTAAACATGGATCGTTTAACAGAGTTTCAGCTCAGATGGTTCTGAATTTATTTTCAACCTAAATCAGCTGGCTGCATTGAGTGATTTCTCTAAGGAAACATGGCGTCTGCTTAAAGTTCTGCTCGTTCAGTCCCTAATCACTGAAAATTGGTCCAATGTTCTGCTGCTGGGCTCACATGTTACTCAATCCTTTCTCAGTACCCCAGCTATGATTGTTTACATTGTCTCTAACTTATATCCATGTTATTTGCTTATAAAAAAGACCAAAAACCCAATAATAAAATAAGGTTATATACACCAAGCCTCCATCTTGACAGTGTTTTGACACAGTCCTTTTTGAGCCGAAAGATAATTTGCTCTCGGGTGCGATTAACAAATATAAAAAGATGTGGTGCCATCTACCAGCAGTAGAGCTATCATAATTAATGGAACTTTATTAATCTCACAATGGAGAAATTCACTTCTGCATCTTAACCCATCCTCTTGGGGAGCAGTGGGCTGCCATGTGCAGTGCCTGGGGAGCTATCGGGGGTTAAAGGTCTTGCTCAGGGACCCAGAGTGTCGGCACTGGGGATCGAACCGGGTACTTGCATCCTTCTCTGAATGCAAGTGCGCTGCTCTAACCACTCGGCAACGAACCCCCCATCATTTGCCCAATGCATCATTTGCTTAATTTATAAATCAGTCGTAAATAATGCCGGACCAAGCCGGACCTTGTGCAATGGAATCATATTTTTTGCACTTTTTTTTTTACTGGATCTTGAACCATTCTTCATTGTTTCCCTGGGAGATGCTGATAGCCGTTAGTTGCCTCCTTGTTTTAATCCCTGCTGTGCATGCACCATATGTGCTTCCATTAAAATCACACGAAACGCTTTATTTATTCACAAAATGGGCAAAAACAAAGCATAAAATACCAAAAATAACAACTAATATGCCAGCAGGACGTGATG
Organism: Fundulus heteroclitus; assembly: GCF_011125445.2. Classification (NCBI taxonomy): domain Eukaryota; kingdom Metazoa; phylum Chordata; class Actinopteri; order Cyprinodontiformes; family Fundulidae; genus Fundulus; species Fundulus heteroclitus. The sequence continues at coordinate 7,852,509 of NC_046366.1, forward strand.
ATCTTTCATAAAAACTTTGTATGCAACTATAGTGAGCTATTGACATATAGGTCCATCTGAAGACTGACAGCCACAAGGAGCAAATGTACTAAGATCTGTCTGGCAGAACTTTGATTTTTAACAAACTGAAAACCTAAACCTTTCTGAAAGACAGACAGAATGCCTGCCTAAGAAAGACGGGGAGAAAATCGGCTGCCAGACATCATTAGAGCAGCCATTGGCTAGAAATGAGTAATTCCTCCTTGGGCTCATAAAACAGGAGTGAAAGGAAAAATGAGGGAGGTTCGAAGAAAGAAGAAGTAAAATTGATTGTTTAGATGAATGATGGTCGGAGCAGCTTTAACAAAGCGACTATGTCTGTCTTTATAAAAATTCTACAAAGCTTCCCTAAATGATCAATGCTCCTTCAGATCGGAGGGCCTCATTGTAAAAGACATTGTGAGGTGCGAAGACGGTGGGTCTGTGCTCCCTCTTTCAAATTGATTTCTGCTCTTCCAATGCAGCCTCCTGCTTTCTGCTCGTAAGATCCACGACTTTGACTTGCCAAAAGGTCAGCTGACAACATTTTGCTTAAACTTGTGTGTGCTACATGTTTGAATTCATCTTTTTCTCCTCAGCAATAACCCCCCTGGCAACTTGTTTGACTCCTTCACTTCTTTTCTGCTTCCATTTGCATTCCTCTCTGGCCTCTCTTGCTGAGCTAATACTGTATTCCTCAATACTGAGGAGGAACAGCACACAATTCCCTTTTCTGTCTTTGTGAGCGCGCTCCAGCAGGCTGCTGGCCGCCGCCTGCCACAAGTGGACTCTGCACACGGTCAGTGAATTAATCTTGCATTGCCGAGCCAATGTGCAGCATACTGAATCAGCACACACACAGAACAGAAATGGCTCCACACAGGAGAGGAAGTGATTATAAATGTACATCGTGTTGGCAGAAGCGGCACCTGACCTGAGTGTTGTGGCGGTGCAGAGCACAAAGAACCAAAGCAGAACAGTGCCCTGGCAGAGCAGTCAGAGTGATAAGCTAAGCAATGAGCGCAAGTAGATTTCTTGAAGGCAAAAAAAAAAAAAGTTTTAGGATGTTCTTTTAAGTGTTTGAGTGTGTATAATGATGAATTTGTGTGCCAGGCAATTCCAAATGTTTGACGTTTTTCTTCTGTGAGTTTACTAGTCTGCAGATTGAATAATATACCTGTGCTGACTGAGGAAAAGAGTCTGGCATGAGACTTCCAGACCAATCACATATTTCTTCAGTCTTGTGTTTTCTCATCAAACTGTCTCCGGCTGGTTCAACACCTTAGAGTTAGCGATATGAAAGCAGACAGAACCATGAAGGGACAGCAACAGAAGCGGTTAAAGGAAGATTCTCTTTTTTTCCTAATTAACATATCAGAAAATAATGAACCATCCTGCAATATAGCAGCCTGCATGTGATGTAGTCGGAGAACTGCCTTTCACAATCATATCCTCAAATGCAGGTTTTTTCGGTCCGTCACCTACCCTGTTGTGTAACCAAACATGATTAAATCCTGAAGAGTTTTTTGGAATTTGAATTTGAATGAATTTATTTCAGACAGACAATTCGACCAACTAAAAAAAAGTGATCGATAAACGAAATTACAAGAAAATCACAGTCAGCACATGCATATTGATTGGTATCAGCACCAATGCCACCTTTCATATGTGTATATGAACTTGAACATAAATAAAACTTCTAAAAAAAAAAATTCCATCTTATAAACCTGGAAGTATAACCTGAGGTATGACCTTAGTAGTAAGTGTCTGAAAGGGGGTATGAAGAAGTCAAACTTATTTATTCATACCCCTTCTCCCTTTTGTCCCCTAATACATAATGGTAAATTACTTATATCCTGTTTGATTTCTAGTCTTCTGATCCAAAAGAAACCATACATATACGCACACACACACACACACACATGCATATATATTCACATATATACATACATACGTGAATTCACATATACATATAAATATACATACATACACAATATATATATACATACATACATACATACATACATACATACATACATACATACATACATACATACATACATACATAAAATATATATATAAATAAATATATATATATATATATATATATATATATATATATATATATATATATATATATATATATATATATATAGATAGATAGATAGATAGATAGATATAGATAGATATAGATATACATACATACACACAATATAATATACACACAGTATAACTTCAATCCCAGAACCATCCTTTGTGAGACAATCACACCTGTATACATTCACACCTATGTACTTCAAGCACTCAGAGTACAAAGCCCCTCCCCAAACTCATAATCATTGATTAAAGTGGCCCCCTCCAGACCTCTACACCAGTCTGAACCCTGCACCCCACAGTGCCAGCAAGAGAACAGAACCGCAGAGACCCTCCCAATCTAAACAGGGAGCAAATGCTAACACCACCCACACAAAGATCCAGATTCTATCTCCAGTGAGGCCGCCTAGATGCACCTTAACCCCACTGGTTACTCAGACCCCTCCACCCACCAACTGCAGTCTACCTGCAACCCTTATAGCGTCCCCTCTTGATCACGGTACTTATTGAAAATAACCAGTTTGAGACTTATTTTTAAACAAACTAATGCTTGGACTTTGCTTCATCTCTTTATAAAGTGTATTCCAAACCTTCTCTTCATGATGGTCCGAACTCTCAAGGTTCTGAAGTTGAGGTTTTCCCTGCAATCACAGTCCCCCAGTCTATCAGTGAACAGTTTTTGAATATTGTCTGGTAGTTGTTTGTTTCTGGCTTTATACATGAATGGAGCTGTTTGAACTTCTACTAGATCTTGGAGTTTGAGGAGGTGTGACTCTATAAATAATAAATTGGTATGGTCATGGAATCCTGCCTTATATACCATTCTGATGGCTGTTTTTTGTAATGTGCACAACAGTCACAGCAAGGATTTGTAGGTATCCCCCCACATTTCCACACAGTAATTTGTGGAAACACCTGTTTTGGGGTTTTTTTTGCACAGAAAGAATTGAAAGGTTTGCTTCAAGCTCCTGCTCAGAACATAAATTGTGGTTATTGGTTTTCACAACAATACACACTTGTTACGGCCTTCTTCAGCACTTCCAGTGGATGTTCAGCACAGAAAAGCTGAAGAGACAGACATTTTTAGAATCCAGTTTGACAGTCAGTCACGTTTTTGACTGTTGTAGTGTCTCTTTAAAATGTGCATGTGTATCGATATCAAGAATGTGGAATTCACAGTGTTCTGCTGTGTCAGGACTCAGGACAGAGTCCTGAGTTTGTCATGATCTCACCATATTATGTTTTTTTGTCTCTTTTGTCATAATAAAGGTACTGACTGTCCAGGGATGAAATTTTAAAGCTCCATGAGGGACCAAGTGTTCAGATAGTTATTAAGGGGATCCATGATTAGTTGTAACAATAGACTTCATTTGAGAAATATCTATTTTAGATGTAAAAACAATACAGTAAAAATGATGTAAGCTGTTTAGTTTTTATAAATGTATATAAAATATTGTCATACAGACGTTGCCACGTTGTTTATGCTGCAATCCATTCTGGGTAAATGACGTACGCTAAGCTTTAGTGCTTGCTCCGTCCATCCAAAACAACAATGAGTAACTTTAAACATTTTCAGTTTGAACCAGAGCGGATTGAAATTATCTCTGATGTTTCTCCCAGCATCTTTCGCTCACAAGGTGGCAGGGTTTAGGCACTTTTTGAATAAAAATAGCCGGCATGGCAGCTGGTTTTAGCTTGCAAGAGTAACACCGACCTGTTAGTTCATTCGTCAATTTTGATTGTGCAAATGACTTAAAGTCTACCGGAGAGGAGTGTTGAGAGCACAAATGTAGGTCCTTCAGAGTTGTGTTCTTCCAGCAGCCTTTTTCCCCATTGTGTTCTTCTTTTTTGTCATGTGGGAAGCGATGAAGACTCACCTCAATGTTTCTGCTGTTTTTTGTGTTGAAATCACAGCCAACAGCGACACAGTGGGGCATTGTCTAAATTTACACCAGTCAAATGCAATATGATAAAAAACAACTTGGGGAATTTTAACCTTCCCGTGTTAACTGTAGATTCCAGTACAGTAGACCCTAATCCCATCATCAACCCAGCATGCATTGTGCAGGTGAAAACATGGCGACCACCATTTGGGTGAAAAATATAACAAAGGATATACAATTTTTGAAGTAACCATGAGTTTTCGCAATCAGCAGTTTTTAAGTTAATAAGAAAATTACAACATATTTGGGCCGACATGTTCAACTAATCATGGATCTCTTTAACAAAATTTATCAGAAAGTCAAGCCATCTGTTTCAATTATTTCAAGCACTGACATATTTCAGTGTTTTCTGTTGTTGTTTTGTTTGGTTTTGTCAATTTGCTATGTGTGGCTGTTCCATTAGATTACTATGCAGCCTGATTAGGAAGCAAACAGATTGAGAGGGTTGAGATGAGTGTCTGTGTTAAACTCTCATTCCCTTTAGAGCCTTGCATCAATTTCCCCCCTTAATTACAGTAATAACATTTTCCAAAGTTCAACATTGTTTACTTGTAGCACTTTTTAAAATAAATTTTACACAGTGAGGTTAATCTTCTTACATACAACAGTCTGTTGCTTGGAGCAGAGAAAGGCTGCTGGAGCAGCATTTATTATTTTCATTAGGAATAACTTTATTTATTCATAACCCTTATCAGAGGAAGGCCATCATTTGTTAGTACCTTCAAAAACTGTACAGCCACCAGTTTAATAAATTGTTAGGTTTTAGAAACATTATTTTATTTTCCACTGGCAAGGGATTAAATCAGAGAAGAAAGTGAAGACTCTGTGTGACGGAGATGGCTTCATCCAATAGCAAATGAACAACACTACAAAGTTACAGAATGGGAGAAATAGCCAGCATCACCGTGCATTTACTCCTTTGTTTTGTAGTTTTGGGGAATTATGCCTGATACTGAAAACTAATCACCTTAAAGGAAATACAACTTGTATTAAACATTTCAATAAACTGAATTAATTCAAACTGTGAAATTTGAGTGTTCAAACTGTTGAAAAGAACACTTTGCCTTAAAAAAATCTGCCTTATTAGAAAAGATCTTATATCACCCGGTATTGTGAAGTTTTATTTTGTTTTGCATCACAATCTATCATACATAATCATATCAAATCATATCATAATCGTATTGTGTCTTATTTGCATCACACTTGTGCCTGATTGTGTTACGTCACATAAAGGAGCTACAAAGTTATAGTGTGTCTTGGCAAACCTCCTCGCTGATCATAAAATTCTATGTCTAACATAAAGTCACCCATATTCATCAGCCACACTTAAGAAAATACGCAGTTTTGCCACAGGTACAGATTCTTCTAACAGCCAAATGGAGCTGAAAGTAGCTTCTGATTGCCACCAGATCATTCTATAAGGGGACGTTTCAAAACCCGTCCCAATGATATTTGCAACTGTGGTACCCACGTAATTAGTAATGACACTTAGCTATTAACACTCCCACTAGGTCTCAAGTGTGGAGATGACACCAGCTTGTCTGTGTGCTATGAGAGGACCATGCTGCTGTTGTCTTATTTCACACCTCACTGAGTGTGGAGACAAAACAGCACCAGATGAGCTGGAGCAGCTAAACACAGAGGAGGACACCTTTTATCAAAAAAATATGCCACATGGCAAACATTTTTCAAGTTCCTTGCAATGAGTCATGCCAGATCAAACAGAATCTTGATTCTAAAACCGTGTTGACTCTGTTTTACTGCAGAGACAGGACTAATAGGAGCCACAGGCAATCAGGTCTCAAGGAAAAGGGATTGTGAGTTTAATACAAGAGAGCAAATAGACCAGTGAACCTGTGTCACTGCTACGCTGTGGTAGGAGATGTATAACGTTTGGTCATTTTACACTGTACAGTAAAAGTGTTACTCTCTCAGTTAAGGAGCCACTAGGTGCTTTTTTCATACAGCCATTTATTAATTTGTCCATGCCATCAGTACCAGATGAAATACATTGAACAAAATTAAATAAACACATCAGTATTTTTGGACAAGGAAATAAATTAAATACAAGCCGTAAAATACTGTACATGAACACAACAAAAACAAAATTAAACTTATTTACCTCATTGGCCACATTAAGTTCATGTGCTCACCTTCCTGGCAGTGAGTAACAAAAACATGCACTGACTGCACCATCAGATGAACATTGGATCTGACCCGGAGCTTATAAACAAACATCATACTCTTGATACACAGGATATAATCTGATTCTTCAAATAAAACATTTAAACATTAGTTTTTATTCATATTGAATAAGTGTCTGATATAATATTTCTTTATTTATTTATTTTTTACAATTTGTCACATTACAACCACAGAAGTCAGTGAGATTGACATTTGTGGTTGTTCCATTGTTGGAAAGTGTAAGGACAACCAAACATTGTTTACATAACTTCTACAAATGAATTCAGAAAAATGTTGTGTGAATTTCTGAATTACTGTCCCGTAAAGGCCTTAGAGAAGTGGTCTCCAACTCCAGTCCTCAAGGGCCATTGTCCTACAAATTTTAGATGTGCTTCTGCATCAACACAACTGACCCAAATACGTCAAGCTTTTCAGAGCTCCACTGCCTGCTAGTGAGTTACCATAGCCATTTGATTCAAGTGTGTAGGGCAAGTAACAGGTATAAATCTCTACCTGGTTTAAAAGTTGTGGGACACCGGCCCCCGAGGATTTGAGTTTGAGACGAGTGCCTTAGATGTTTGTTAAGCTAACAAAAGTGAACAAAGGGAGTAGTGGCCTTTAAGGATGAGTACCAAAATTGCTACTTTTATGGGTACTGGCTGAATTTTGTCGGAACTATTGAATAACCATTCACGTGAAAACAAACGGTACTATGATAAGGTACCTAAGCGCATCATTGTTAAACAAAGAGAGGAAGAGTGGACGATTTTCCATGCCAGACATGAACAAAGCATTACACGCACAAAAGCGTAATGATGTCAGTAGACAAAGGTCCAGTCAACAAAGCATGCATGGCTGATAGAAAGTGTTCAAAAGTTTTGGCTCCACATTCTAAATGCAGATTATGGTCACTGCAATATTTGTGACGCAAAGTGCACGGCCAGTGGCAGGGATACGGCATTTCTAATCTGACCGAGCACTCTGTCACTGTTGCTCAATTTGGTGAATTTGTATTTAGCGAGTTTACAGACACCTGTAGTGACCTTTTTTTTTTCTTTTTTTTTTTTTTTTAAAAGCAGCTAGAGACAAATCTAGTGACTTCTCATGAAAGCACCAATCGTTCTGCAGTCATGGTCTTGACCCAGCAGCGAGTGCTGCTCGGATCCCCTTCCCACTTCTCCAAGCACCCATCATTGTCGTCGCAATAAAAATTGATGAAACATCCAAAAACACAGCATACAGGTCCAAAATGAAGTTGTGGGAAACTTTAAATTAGGGTTAGGCTATAAAATAATAACAAGGAAAGCATTAACCAGAGACATAAGAGGGTTATTGTTACTCTTGAGGAGGTGCAAGGGTCCGCAGCTACAGTGAGTGAATCTGTTGACATGACAACAGTTAATTATAAACCTTACAAATCTGTTATTTAAAATGGAACACGCTAATAAAGGGGAAGAAAAGACTAAACATACAGTCAGAGCTACAATTAAATAGTTTCTATGATGTGCATGTGCTTTGATATAAAGTCCTGACCTAAATCCAATTGAGACATGACATGTGTTGTTCACATTTTGCAACAAAGAACAGCCAAACATATCCATTTTTATTTATTAGAAACTGATAAAGACAAACCTCAAAAGATCTGTGCTGAAACCTGTTTTTACAAAATAATTAATTACTCAGGTAAAACCAAATGTAAATGAGTGCCACACATTAAGTATTTTATATTAAAACGAAATCAAGATTTCTTTTACTTTACTATTATGCACTACTTTGTGTCAGTCTATGACAGAATCCCAGTAAAATATATTGAGGTATCTGGCTATAACGTCACAAAATATTAATAAGTTTAAACATTGCTTTTGCAAGGCACTGTATGATCAGACGGCAGACTATTACCGCTGTGACTGTAGAGCTAAAATTTGTTTCCATCTCAATTCCCATTATTTTCCTCTCCTCTTTTTTGTGCTGAGTGGTCAGCAAAAGACCTTCTCAGAGAGGCACTCACTTTAAGTCTCCTTCACTGCCAAAATCAATGGACTTTACCGATGGTCCCATGGATCATTGTAGCTTCAAAACAAATAGCAAGTAAGATGAAAAGGCCAAAGGGTTAGTGTAGACACTGAGCTCAAGCCCCCCAGTCTTCAGTCTTAGGACCACAATGAAGCAGCTAGAAAAGGCACAGTGAATATGTTCATTGAGTGATCAAAGAAGAACGTGAAAGCTTTCAAAACATTACATATGTTGTTTTTGAAAAGCTGCTATAAGAGACATCTCAGGTGTCTCCATTATTTCTATTTTTCAGCAGTGGGGATCTTGTGCAGATGGCAGAAAGAGAACTAAATTAAAACCAGTTGGACCATGCTGCGCATACAAATTTTAAAAACAAGATCATAAATCCCATGTTAACGGCATTTATGATTTCAGAGATAGCTGTGAAATACTTTTCATGGCAGTGGAGGGAGCCACACTCAGAGAAGCAGCGTGTTTCAGTTTTCAGTTTATGGTCCAATTAAAGACAGAGGAACAAAAACATGTTTGCTGTCAAATGTCTGTTGGTCTCTTGCATTTTCCTTTTGCTGGATGTATACCATAAGTTAATCTCTACTTTCTCTGTGCTTCATTAAAAGTAAATAAATTCACTTTACCTTTGTGTGTTCTGCAGGCATCGTGTCCCTGATCTCCTTGGCTGTCCTCTCCTATGAGCGCTACAGCACCATGGTAACCCCCACTGAGGCTGACTCCTCCAACTACCGCAAGATCTCCCTGGGCATCCTCCTGTCCTGGGTCTACTCCCTACTGTGGACCCTTCCGCCACTCTTTGGCTGGAGCCATTATGGTCCAGAGGGTCCTGGGACCACCTGCTCTGTCGACTGGACAGCCAAGACAGCAAATAACATATCTTACATCATCTGCCTGTTTGTGTTCTGCCTCATCGGGCCCTTTCTGGTGATCATCTTCTGCTACGGGAAACTGCTGTACGCAATCAAACAGGTGAGTCAGTTGGGACAGTCAGTAGGTACTTGTCTTACAGAGGAGTTGCCTACAGTGATTGAAACAGGAGGTTCAAAGTAAGTATAAGCAACAGTTGTCTGCCTTGGCCTTCTCTGTTGATGCAAATACCAGTCATTATATGGTGATAGTACTGCTCAGGTTCAGTTTAACTTAAAAAAAAACATTACCTTTAGAAAATGTTTTTTTTACAAAGAATGTAAGATGGTAAGTTCAATTTAATTTAGTTTATTTAGTTAGCCTAGACCTAACAGATGTCATCTCAAGGCACATTACAAGACAAATATCCAATTTATACAGTATACACTGCTGGAAACAATTAAAGGAGCACTTTGTAAACACTTCAAATCTCAATTAGAAAAAGAAAGTCCTGCTGGAAATCCATATGGACATGGAATGGGTCAGGAATTTGTCAGGAACAAAATGATGTCACAACATTTATTGAAAATGAAAATTATCAATCCTAAGAAGGCTATGTCAAAGAAGAAAGTGAAACTGCAAAAACGGATGTGGCTGGCTAGTCTAATTTGCTGGAATAACATTGCAGCTAATTAAAAATTGTACTTAGTAGTTTGTGTGGGGTAGCACGGTGGCACAGTTGGTAGCACTATAGCCTTGCAGCAAGAAGGTCCTGGGTTGGACCTGGTGTCTTTCTGTGTGTAGTTTGCATATTCTCCCTAACCTCCCTTTCTGATTGGCTACACGTCACATTCAACAGGCTCCATGCTCGTTTGTCTTCAGGAGACACCACACATGGTAGGATATCGGAGCAAGACAATCCAACATGTGGAATATCCCGATTTGAGGTCAGAGCGGTCCCGATGTTCCACCGAGAGGACCAGATCGCTCTTAACACACCACACACGGCAGGATGATCACTTAATATTATCTTAAGAGACACGGCGATATTTGGCACCTCTCAAAAGGGGAAGTTGTTGATGTTTTTTTGTGAAAAAATTTGAAACATTACATTTTAGGTTGTGAAAAAGGCTCAATGCATAACATTCTCATTTCCCTAAACCAGAGGCATTTAACTGTGGTACTCAGGACCCCCGTCCTGCATTTTTTTAAATGTTTCCCTGCCAAAACACAACCGACTTCCATAAATGGGTGATTTACAGGCCTCTGCAGCACTTGATGGCTGCTAAGTGATGCCATCGATGATTTAGGTGTGCTGGAGTAAACACATCGCAAACATGCAGGACAGGAGGTCTTGAGGCCCAGGTTCAAAGACCTCTGTCCTAAACATATCCAGAAGACAGTAAAAGCTACTTGAAACTCCTGAAACATTTAAAAATGTCAGCTACATTACATTAAGCATTTTAAAAAGTAATTAACCTTCACAATTCTGTGGAACTTCAACCTATTCAAATTTATCTCTTTTGTCTGAACAAATTAAACTTTAATGCAATGTGCCATCACTCTGCCAAATGCACAGCAAATCTAGAAAAAAGGAGACGTACAAAGATTTACGAGGAAAATGAGGCTTCTTGGCGTATTATGCGGCTCTATGAGCCCTTTATGCACTGCACAGCATTTCAAATCTGGGCATCAAATTTGATATTGCTACTCTTAACTCTTACTCCGTGTCAAGCTGGGCTCTGTATTTTTCTTTTAGTGCAGAAACAGTTGAAAGCCCATCTAACAGAGATGGGATGTTGCAAAGGGTTGTAAAATGTTCCTAGCTCAACAGTCATTAGGTCCAGCAAAGCCATTCATGTACGCAGATGGAGTAGCATTTCCCTGGTTAAGTGGCTTATTCCACATCTCCAGCTTATGAGTGAAGATGCTGATTTTGTCCGAGAGGTCAGGGAGGTGATTATGTTTGCCTTAAGCTGTAGATATAGTTCATTTAACTTTCCAAATATATCAGTGAGGTAGGCCAGTTTCAGCAGAAATTGTTCATCACCAAACTGAGTTGCACTTTCATACATGTGCTCCTGCTCCAAAAAAAATCCTGATTTCATCTCTGGGCTCATACACTCTTGACAAAAGTTTGCCTCGGGACAGCCACCGTGCTTCACTGTGAAACAGAACAGCCTTATGGTCCACACCCATGTCCTCACAAAGAGCAGAAAAAAGTGTTGCTTTCAGTGGCCTTGTTTTAATGAAGCTGACTGCGCTGATGACTTCAGTTAAAACCTCATTTAGCTCCGGGCTGAGCTGTCGTGATGAAAGTGCTTCCCTGTTTATGATACAGGGAGTCCACTTTGCATTTGGAGAGACCTTCCTGATGAGGGCTTGCAGCCCATTCCTCATCCCTGGCAAGGTCTGCGCCCCATCATTGCAAACGCTGACACTGCTTTCCCACTTCAGTCTGTACTCTTTTAGGTAACCATCCAGCAGATTAAAGAGCTCACTGGCTGTAGCTCTTGCTTTTACAGATTTACAAAAGAGCAGGTATTCACATAGTGATCCTGACATTTCAAAACGGACATAAGAGATAAACAAACCGTCCCTATTGCAGCCAGTGGCCTCCTCCATTTGTAAGGCAAAATGTTTGTCCATCAGATGTTCTGTGAGTTTTTCTTGGATGTCGTCTGAAAAGTCCACTATATCTCTACTGACAGTGTAATTGGAGAGAGGGACAGTAGTCGGTGTCTTGGCACTCCTCTCATCTAGCATGATTGTGACAATGCCCAAAGCTGCTGTGGGGTATGAAAATAACTAGCCTGGACAAAAAGCCATTTAACTTGCCACAGTGAGGATGATGGTAGGCAGGAGAGGTAAAATAAAAATCTTCAAGGCTGACTCTTATAGAACTGCAGCAAGAAGTGGCTTGTGGAGGTCAGAAATCTCTGTGACAAACTTTAGACACTATCCACATACCCAAAAATCACAGGTAAATATGTGGAGTATTTTTAACTATACCAAGACTTTAGCTGAAACTGTGTGCCTTCAGTCTGATGGAACTAAGATTGAGCTTTTTTGCAACAATTCCCACAGGTTTGTGGTGAAACAAAAGCTGAATATGTATATTGGGTTTATATAAGTATAGAGAAGGACAAGTGATGCTCTAGGCCTCCTCGGCATTGGTCATCATTAGATCTTAAACATATGGCCATGTCAAAAAAAAAAAATCAAACTTCTTCCACGGCCATCAGAGTCTCCAGAGCTCTTTCCGATAGAAACCCAGTGGGTTGAAATGAAGGGGAGAGAAAATAAGCGAGGATTTAAGCACTCCGGATCATCAAAACAGATTGTTCTGAGACAAGTTGTCAAAGACCCATCTCTCTGATTGCTCTAAACTTGTGAAATGTTATAGGAGTGCTGACTTACCTGCAAAAGGGGATGGCAAAAACTATTGTCAGCAAGGGTAGCAAATGGTTTGTGATTTTGTTAAAAGCAGTTATTTGTTGTCATGGCTTTTTTTTTTACTTCTTTGACTTAATGTATGTAATTCAAAGTTGGACTTTTCTAAATATTTTGAATGTAGGATTATGTGACTGGAATAAAAGAGGAATGGACTTATTGACTTTTTACTCACATTTATCACTACTATTTATCAACTTTATTTATCCCTTCCTGATTCTGAGGCGCTGCTGTTTGGTATCCCACGTTAACTTCTAGGCCTCAGAGGGATTCAGACACTTGATGAATATTTGACCCTATGTGGGGCATAAATATTCAGCAGCAGTCGTCTGCTCTGAGCAGTGAGGAGCAACGGATCAGACCTTGTTTTCCACGATTTGCACCTTTTTTTCCCCCCTCGGCTACAAACTGTAACATGAGTTTACCAGTGTTAGGGTATCCACGCTGACTCACAGAGCTAACGCACACATGCACACCCATCACCCACGGGTTGTGGAGCAGTTTTATTCATCATTACAGCTCACACCAGCTCTGTGAGGGTCATGTTTTCCCTAAAAAGCGAGTGTGTGCTTTCACATGGCCATCCTTGTTCTCTCTTTGTTACCATTAATTCGGCTGTCTGGAGTGACCCTATTAGGCAAGAAGATTAATAACATTAATCTAACGGGAACAATATTTCTTTCACGTCGCTTTTCTTTTTATGTCATTTGCAGAACTCACATTTTTGCTTTTCCGAGAGCAGCTTCTTTGTCTTTCTCTCTCAGCCTTTGTCCCTTCTTTGGGCAGGATCACGTGAGGACCCTTTATCTGCACCTCTTTTAATTGCAGGCTCTTCAGTTTATAGCTCCTCCCACAATGACGGGGTGATGAAAACACTGCAGTCCCGCTAACAGGCCGCATGGTTTAGCACCAGCCGGGACAGATAAACGTAATTTATCAGTTCCTGTCTGAATGCATTTAAAATAAATGGTCAGATACACAAACAGAGAGAGAAAGGCACACTGATAAAAAACAACAGAGAAGTGTCTGTTAGCATACACATAGCTGACAGAGTCAGAGTACTCTTTGTTATGCTGCTCTTCCCTGATAACGAGAGAGTGAGGCTTTTAGAGGTGCAGAAACAAGCTTCAAAAGTATACTATTATGTTTTTGTTTTTCACCCCTTTTTGCATTTTACATCCTTCTGCTGGAATGAATATTTACTATAAGGTAAAGAAACATATTCTTACCTAGCTTTGGAATTCCATTTTGTCCACATAAAATTAAAATGTTACTCAAATTTGAACACATTCAAAACAGTGCCTTGCAAATAATATACATATTCATGTTCGTTGAACCTTTCCACAGTTTTATGTTATTACCTCAAACCCCAAAACGACAATTTGACTGACCAGCACACAGTAAAGAAAAAATGTGAGGTAGAAGGAAAATATGAATTTTTTTCTTTATACTGTTAAAATTATGGAAAAATGGCATTGTAAAACAATGTTCAAAGTTTTGAACATCTAACAGAGCACTGTTTAATTTATCTAATACAGTTTTTAAAAGTGGAGGACATAACTGAAAGCCAGCAAAAACATAGCCATCCACTTACACCAGCAAACCAAATGAGGAGAGCATTAACCATTCACAACCACCAAAATAAAATTGAACCAGGAAATCAATAATTAAATCATTGTGTATTAAAATAACTAAAGTATAACTCTGAAATGAGCCTGGGGTAAATAAGGGGATTGAAAAAACTATCTTAATCAATATTATTGAAAGTCCCTCCTGAGAAGAAACGAATCCAGACAATTTCTTGGAATGTAAACAGCAACATAACAAAGCAGACTGGAATCATCAGCAACCGCTGATCAGTCCTTTCGAAAGATAAACTACAGGGTGCCGCTGAGACAGTCGATTATTTCATCAGTGTTTGTTTCATCTCTGATTGGAAACCGGCTTTACTGGAGATTGGTTTGACTCTAGCCTTTTTGAACTGTTTCAGATTATTAAAGCACTGGAAGGGTGTTGCAGATTGTGGTTACATATTTTGGTTTCGTCTCCTTCTTAAAGGAACAGTATGATGCTGTGTGGTTGGAAACAGCCCAGACTGGACCACAGATGCAGGAATTTCAAGTGATCTGTGCACCACAACCAAATAACTATTAATTATTGGTAGTATAGTGGCGTCAGAGTGCCATTTTGTTTTGGGAAACCCTGATCAAAACTCTTATACTCCTGTCACATAATGGCATATCAGCCTTTCGTTTAACCCTCCTGTTGCCTTTGGGTCAAATTGAACAAAAAAATAAATAAATACCCTAAATGATATTTTTACAACTTGAAATTTGATGACGTCTCCTAGATTGAAGCCAGCATTGGATAAAGTAAAATGTTACGTTTATTCATATTACCATTTAAGCTGTAATAAAAATAAAAGTGCCAAGTTGTGCTGGAGGTTTTTCCTTCCTGTTAAAGGGGAGTTTTCCTCTCCACCTACGCTTCATGCAATCTCAGTATGAGGGATTGCTGCAAAGCCATTGACAATGAACAGGACTGTCTACTGTGGCTCTACGCTCTTTCAGGAGGAGTGAATGCTGCTTGTCAAGACTCAATGCAATCTGCTGGGTTTCCTTAGATAGGAAACCTTTTGACCAATCTGTCTGTATGATTTGATCATATTTGACTTTGTAAAGTGTTTTGAGATGACATGTGTTGTGAATTGCCACTATATAAATAAAATTTAATTGAGCTGTACTGTACAAAAAAGTGAAAAATATTGTCTTCGGATCATTCACCCGACAGACATATTGCATTTCATTCACAATATAAGTCGAATACACACCACAGAGATGTGAAAATGCTTTAGTTTTGTCTAAGATTTATCAATAGCAGACAAAACATGCCAAAACATGTGGTCTTTTCCAGCAGAATGCACTTCCTGGATTTGGCAGCTGAGGGGGTGGCAAATATAGATGAGGGTGTCAAGAAATGTGGGAACATACAGAAGTTCATGATCAAAATGTAGTAATATTGTCACCTGGTCAGTATGTGAGCAGTTTCCCATCCTACAGAGGGCAAAACGAGCGAGAAAGCAGTGCAGGAAATTACAGGTTCTCAAGATCGAAATGTACCAATTTTGCTAGTCTTTTAGGTTGCTCAGAGCCTATAAAGGCTCTGGTCCACCCGTGAGTGTGTGTTTCACAGATGAACAGGTTCTAGAAAAGATTTTTTTCAAAGGGTCAGCAAGACAACTCGAATTCAGAAGAGGAGGAGGTATCACAGGAAGATTACTATTTCTTCTTCTTCTTTTCTTTTTTTCTGCTGTTATTGTTCATTGGCACACAAAAAATTACTTATTGGGTTGAATAAAAATGCATCAAAATCTACCTCCTGCCCATTTCTGCTACACAAGTCTATAGAAATACTATAAAAATATTGCTCACCCCATACAATAACATAACCCCCTATACAAAATACGATACAATAAACAGTGACATAGAAGCGATTGGTATCTTCTGAATAAATGCTGTCTTTCTGCCATGTGAAGAGGGAAAATTCAGGCCTTCACTCAATTTGTGGTGAATGGCAAGTTGTTCCTTTCTGCAAAATAGATTTGGTGTTAAAAATTCTGCTTTAAATTGGGGATTTAGTGAACCTGGGTCATTAGGGGCGACAGTAGAGTTTGTCCTACAACTGGTGGGTTGTCGGGTCGATCCCCCGATCCGACTGTCTCAGTCATTGGGTCCATGGGCAAGACACTTCACCCGAATTGCCTGCTGGCGGTGGTCAGAGGGCCCGGTGGAGCCGATATATGGCAGCGTCGCATCTGTCAGTCTGCTCCAGGGCAGCTGTGGCTACTAACATTGCTCACCACCGTCAGGGTTTGAATGTGTGTGTGAATGACTGATTGTAGTGTAAAGCGCTTTGGGGTCGTTTAGTTAAAGCGCTATACAAGTACAAGCCATTTACCATTTATGAACTGGAGGACATGGCACATATACTGAATATGAGGACCACCAAGGGGTTGAAGGGAACTGGAAGGCATTAGAAAATAAGAAAATTTATTCTCTAACGGCTTTCCTATGCAAAAATGAAATGTTTGTTGCTTTTCAATCTGGCTTTTGTAAAATGCACTCTACGGAGACTGCCTTGCTGAAAGTGTTTAGTGACATACGGATAGCTGCTGACTGTGGTCAGTACTCAGTTTTAATACTGTTGGATTTGTCTGCAGTCTTTGATACAGTAGGAGTAGATCATAAACTACTGCTGCAGAGACTGAAGGCTGACTTTGGGACAGTCCTGAAGTGGCTGTCTTCATAACTGACAAATAGAACAATGATCATATGTATAAACAACATTATGTCTGAAACCCGCCTTTTACCACACGGTGTTCCTCAGGGATCGGTTTTTGGACAAATCTTGTTCTTGTTGTACATCAGCCCCCTTGGCAAAATCATTTCAAAATGCCCTTTTCAAAATGTGTTTTATTACCTTTATGCTAATAATATCCAGTTATACATTTCGTTGAAGGAGTCAGAGCTGCACAAACCCTCAAACTTAACGAAATCTCTTTTTAACGTAAAAATCTGGCTCACTGAAAATCGCCTTCAAATAAAGTCCAAAAAGACAGAGACTCTGATCATTGCTCCAGAGCCAAAACTGCCCTTAATTGTGAGTCACCTTGATTCTTTGAGCTCCACTGTTCAGTCAAATGTCAGAAATTTCGGTGTATGGTTCGACCGATCACTATCACTTGGAAGCCACTCTAGGCTCTTGGTAAAAAAGTTTGAGAGAAACATTGTCAAGTTAAGGCCAAGTGTGAACACAACTTGCTCAGTTTGAAGCAGCCAATCAGGCGGCAGGGTCTCCCTGATCCCGCCCACTGAGTTTGATGGGGGAAAGTGACAGTTTAAATGATTTCATGATGGGCCTGCTGCGCAACGCCAGAAAATAAATAAATACAGAATTATATAATTAAATGCATATTCAAATTAATTAATTTAACAAAAATTACATTAAATTATTTAATGTCAGAATTTAAAAGGCATATTTAATTATTTAATGGAACATTTCGAAATTTAATTTAATTTAATGGTACATCTAATTGTTGAATTATGTATTTAATAAAGAAATTGCACATTATTTAATGGAACATATAAATGTGCATTTTTTAATTTTAGATTTAAGTTTTTTCATTTTACATTTCATTATTTCATGTCACATTTATTTATTTCACGGTACATTTAATGATACATTTATTGATTTAATGGGACATTTAATGGTGCATTTATTTATTTTGGTCTACATTTCATTATTTCATTTCACATTTCATTATTTCATGGTACATTTATTTATTTCATGATATATTTATTTAATTAATATTATCCCCCTTAATATATGGAATAAAAATGAAAAGAGAACCAATAATGTTGACACGTTCTTACACACACACGCACATACACACACATACACAAACAAGTATTAAGGGGTCGTTGGTTAGATAACCAGCACTTTCTACGTCGTATTGCCATCTTTACCCTTTGTCTGATATTATAAAGTGACTCATATGTCCCAGAGGGTTACTCCTATGTGCTACAACATTTCTCCACAGCTCTGTATGTGATGCACACCTGTATGTTGACAGGTAGGAAGCACAAGTGAAGAAAGCAGAAGGATACAAGAGTTATGGGAGAGAAAGGGGAGAGTGACCAACTCTCAGTGCTAATGTTTTTTTAGCTGTAGGTGTTGCCAAGCCTCTTAGTGGGGCAGATGTGCTGGTATCGATTAGCTGTGGCCTGGTAAAAAAAAAGAATAGCTTGTATTTTCAACAAGTTGCTACTGTGTTATAATTTAAAATCAATGTTATAGTGGAAGTTTCATACTTTTTTATCAATTCCAGCTGAAATTACAAGAAGGCTTGAGAAGAAAGATCTCTCTGTGGGTCTTTGCAGAGATGTATGTGGTTTCTTCTCAAGTCAAACATTGTGGCACACCAAATTGTAAGAAGTACATACTCTGAAGTGAAGCTGTGAAGCTCCATCAACCCGTGTTTGTTCGGTAGACCGTGGAGTCAATCAGCATGAAGCCTGAAACACACATTAGGAATGTGTGAGAGAGACGTTGCAGATGTAGCTTAGAGCATGTTTGATTACAGCATGATGACAAAGCTGAACAATGAAATATGTGAAGCGGCAGACTAGAACACTTGCTGAAGTCAAAGAGAATGATAATAGACAGTTAATGTTGACTCTCCATCTTCAATGACATATACTTCACTAACACTGTTATTTTAGGAAAACCTGTCTTAGTGTCTCTTATTCTAAGAGTCCTGTACTATGCATATAATGTACAAAGTGGACAGTGCTTTGAATATCAAACATTCCCCTAGAAATATCTGTACTGGGACAGATTAGCCTAAGAGTTTCAGGGGAGAAAATCCGGTCAAAGTGGCTTTATCTGATTTAATTTTCGGCCGCCAGCTAATATTGAATTAGAATAGAATAAAACTCAACATAGCTAAATTAATACTCCTGATCAAATTTTAATGACTGCCCACAGGAAGAGAGGAATACAGAGGGTAGAAATGAGCCAACAGATCAATTACCAAGTGTGGGGGACTCTTAATGCAGTAATGGCTTAATTCACTTATAGTGTTGTTATGTGCACATTGTGTTCCTTTTCATGTTGGTGCATTGGGTTTTTTCTTCGTTAAAGGCTTCTTTCGATTTAAAAGATTCTTATATTTCTTGTTTTTGGAGGAGTTAACAGCTAAAAATGGTTGTAGTTTTTGCCTTGTGCTGCAGAATGAACAGCACACATCTTTGCTTTTTTCGAATCCACCACAAAAGGAAAGATCCATATTTACTGCTGTAGCAACTTCGACTTCAGATGACTAAGCAGTAGACTCAATGAAAATAAGAAGGCCATATTTCATTATAATAGCATTTTGTCTGTCAAGCACAGAATGCTCCATTTAATTGGTATTTTATGCGTAATAATGTAACATTTTGGAATGGTCAAGCCAGAGTCCTGATATAATTCTGATAGCAAAATATGTGGAGCTAAAAATGATGATTATGACAAAAAGACCTTAAGCTAAATACCAAAAATAAATCCTCTAAATACTAGTGGAAACATGCAAAATATTGGTCAGTAATTGGCAGAGGTGTTTGATTACCGTAGTGTCAACAAAGAATTTTCCATTGATTTTTGAGAAGGGTGTAACAATTTTTTTTATCAAGATGGGTTCTCCTGTTAAATGTTTTCTTAATTTTATGAATTCCTTTTTGCAAAATTGCAAAGCTCAGTCAGATTACATGGAGAGTGTCTGTGCACAGCAATATTCAGGACTTGCTACAGATTCTCAGTTTGATGTAGGTCTGGACTCTGACTTGGCCATTCTAACGCATGAAAATGCTTTTTTACTTTTTCATCACATATTCAATCAACTATATTCAATCAACACTGCGAACATTCACATGTTCGCAGTGTCCCCTAGAAAAGGTGTAGCAAACCATCCATCCATCCATCCATCCATCCATCCATTTCTGCTTATACAGGAAGATTCACAGTGGGCTGGTGCCTATCTCCTTTACAGCAAACCGCAAATGTGAATTCCTTTTGCTTTCTTTCTACGGCAGCTTTCTTAATTAATTTTTTTTTTTTGGCAAGATTAATCCAAAACAGTGCATCAAGAGTTCTGAGGAAAATAAATTGAGAGGTCATATTTCTCCTATTTAAGCATCCCTTTCAGTTGTTCCTTATTAAATGCAGAATAGAATTTGACATTTTCCTTTCTACATATAAAGCCCTTAATAATCGAGCTTCAGATTGTTCCGTATGTTCCTAACAGAGCATTTTGTTCTAAGACTGCAGAGTTCTAAGACTTCTTTAAAATGAGAATGGGAGGCAGAGCCTTTAGCTATCAGGCTCTTCTCTGGAACCAACTCCCAGTTCTGGTCCGTTAAGCAGACACCCTTTCTACTTTTAAGACTAGGCCTAGAACTTTCCTTTTTGATAAAGCTCATAGTGAGAGTGACTTAGGTTATTCTCAATTATCTCTGTAGTCATGTTGCTGTTGAGTCAGGCTGCTGGAGGACCAAATGACCACTTTCCCTCATTCTGCTTACTATTCTCTGATTTTATATTATTTGATGTTATTTAAGCTTTTAGCTTTATGTTCTGTTTTTTTCTCTTCAAAGTAGCTACATCTGGACTTGTGTTCGTTTTAAGTGTGACATTGTCTTGGAAGGGTGGCATGGCCTGAGCTGCTGATGACTGTCTGATTCAAAGTTTAATCCTGTCTCTTTTCTAGACATAGCTATTGCCACAGCCTTTACAGCAATTAACTGCATGCGCTCTCTTTCATCCTCTAGTTCCTAGCTTATCTGCTTAGCCATTTTTCTCTCCTAGAGCAAGCCATTAAAGGAGCTAGTACTGTCATAACCATTTTATTTTTCTCTCATGTCACCTGGATCAGTGTTTCTCAATCCCTCATTCAGTCGTGACAGGTGGCCGTTCACAGTGAGCCTGGTTCTGCTGGAGGTTCCTTCCTGTTAAAGGGGAATTTTCCTCTCCACTGTCGCTGCATGCATGGTCAAATGAGGGACTGCTTCGAAGCTAACGACACAATACGGGGCCCTATCCACTGTGGCAACATGCTGCATGTAAATGATTCAAAGCAATCTGCAGTGTTTCCTTAGATAAGACACTGTTTAACCAATCTGTGTGGATGGTTGACTTTGTAAAGTGCCTTGAGATGACGTGTTGTGGATTTGAATAAAATTTCTGCTAATAGTTAAACTGTCAGCAGATTCTGCCACCTGTGCAGTAGGTGTCAGAAGCTCATACAGAATTATCATTGGGCCTCACAGCTCATTCTCTGAATAATTATCTTATTGGTCAGCGTTTCAATTTAGTCTGGGGGACATTTTTTTAATTCCGGATGATGGATTGAGCAGTATTCCGTGAGATGTTTAAAGCTTAAGATATTATTTTATGACTTAATGCACGATAAGTGCATTAACAGGGAGGAAATGTGAAACAAGAGAAAGACAGGGGGTGTGGGTGCAAATCCTAGCTATAAATTGTTAGAATAATATCCACAATCAGTCTTTTTGCATGTAAACTAATAATTTCTTGCCTAAATGTTTAGCAGCATTCTTATTGTATGTGTAAATGGTCATTTCCCATAAAAAAACAACATCCCCAGCAATAGAAGACTTGGCAAAAGAACCTTATCGAATATGAACAAAGTCCTTAGAAGAAAAAGCTGTGATTTGTGAAGTGGAGGATATGTGCCCTAGTAGGGCTTTAATTTATGCCTAGCAAAGCTGGCAGTGCTTCTCTTCATCAGATGTAACACTCTTGCACTGGTAATATTAGCTGAAACCAGATTTTCCACTACCCATTTCATAATTTTATGAACTGCTGTCATATTTCACAAAAAGAGACAAGAGTTGACTAGAGTTGAGGGGTGATTTCAATGCAAATTAACTGCTGCAGTTGGGATTAAGAAAATTACTGAAGTAATTACTTGCTTCTCCACTTTTTCTGTTGCTATCTGAAAAGGCAATAGAGAAAACTTTCTCAACCTAATTCACAAGAGAGTTGGCATCTTTTAGTCAGTCACACTTTGTGTGTAAAATCCATTGTGAGGAAGTCAATGAAAAGATCATATAATTCTTCATCATAAGCCCTCTGATGATTTTTCAAGAGGACAGACAGCAGTAGTTTTCCAGAACAAACTTTCTAGAATGCATAAATCACCAATTACTTGTGTCTTATTTTAAAGGGGACATATGCTTTTTAATTCTTCTTTTTGACATTGAAATAAATCAGTTTTGTTCTATACCCCCATGTTCCTCCTTTTTAGCCTTGTTCTGGGGGGCATCTGGGAGTAACTCGTTATGGTGCTGTCTCTTTAAATCTAAAGGAGGCACTTCATACCCCTGTCCCCTCCAGGTCACAGAGAATTCTACTCCTCCCCGTTTGACCATTTTGTATTACGCTGGTGGACGGGTCAGTGAACAATTGGGGACTTATTCACTTGTAGCTTAAGCATCATTCAGCTCGGACTACAAAATCGCTCAGTGGAATTAAAATGCCAGTTTCACAAGACTGGAAAGCTGGAAGTCCCTGGCCTTGCTTAGCAGTTCCATAGGGAATACTGAGATGTAATTGTTCAAAAACCACAATAAAAAACAGAGAAAACTGAATGGCTTGAAGAACATGACCCAAAAAGAACATAAAGATATCTACACAGTAATTGGACAGACTAAATTCAACTTGTCTGCACTCCTAGAGACTAAGAGTCTCTAGGAGTGCAAAGAGACTAAGAGTCAAAAGTGTGGATTTAGCATGGTATGTCCCCTTTAATGCATTGAAATTACATTGATAGTTCTTATTGTTTTATTAACATGTTTTACTAAAGAAATGCAGATAAATTGAAAGAAAAGTAATTAGCATTGGCATTCTGGTTTTGATCAGTTTAAAAAAGACTGATCTTGGGTTCTGAGAAATTAGCATGGGCAAATTTAGATTTTTTTAAATTAAATTTCAAAACCTGTTTATTTATTTGGAACATGAAAACATAAGAAAGACAAATATTGAGGGAAAAAAAAGCAGATGTCTCTCATTTCTGAGAAGCCTTTGACCTTGCCAGATGGATAAATGCTGAGAAATTATTTTATCATCTAACAAGATATGTTGCTGATAAAATAGATGGTACGGTTTGTCTTTTTTGGAGCAAAATTTGAAAAACAAAATAGTTGTCAGTGCTTTATAGCTGCCTTTTTTCAACAAGTAAATAATTAAGCGAGGATATGCAATATCCATAGTATATGCTATACAGGGACTCTTAATATGCCGATTTTCCTTTAGCAGGTGCTTTCTATCCAAAGTGTTGAGATTCAGTTGGTACATATTAGGGAGGTCCTATTCTGGAATGTTTTTTGATATTCTCAGCTGCAAAGCCATCGACAATGCAGATGACTGTCCCTGTGGCTCTGCACTCTTTGAGGAGGAGTGAATACTGCTTGTCAACACTTGATGCAATCTGCTGGGTTTCTTTAGAGAGGAATCTTTTTGACCAATTTGTATAATCTGACCCACTCTGTATAATCTGTTGAATTTGTCAAAAGGGAATTTACACTAATGAACCTAGGGAATAAAAAGAAAGGTACATTTCTCCCCCAGTACTGGGGGAGGCTGGTCTTAAGAAGAAACACACAAAACATGTAAGACCCATTTTATTGAGTAGTTTCTCCCTTATTATTAAACTGTAAATATAATTTATCTTCTTCTGGCAACAGAAGACATTGAAAACAAAAACCTGTGACCTTCAATCCTGACAACTAAAGCTTTATATTTATCTTCATATTTATAATATATCCCTTGGGAGTCTGTTCATTTTGTAGTGCACCCTTCACATAACATGCTTCTTTAAAGATTGCCATTGAGCTATTATTGTATGTAGCAAAATATTTTTTTATGAATGTCAAACCTCTCAAATGCTAATTTGAACAATTGAAGTTTTCAAAGAAATAAATTTACCAAATGTTAATCTTCATTTCACCCTATTTATGCAAATGTGCTTATCTTGAAGTAGCCATGTTTTGTATAACTTACTGACTTTCCCAAATCATTGTGGATCAGTTTTGACCTGTTTGACATCAGACATTGTTTCCTTTCATTGGAAGTTTGTGGACATTCATGCACATCTTAGCTTATGATCTCGCTACAGCATTTCATTCAGGTTGATGTCTGGTCTTTGACTAGGTCATTGCAACATCTTGATCTATTTCTTTTTATTGCATTACTTTGATTCAATCCATTCTGTTGTGGATTGGTGTGCTTGGGAGGATTGTCCCATTGACCCAATGACTCAACTTGGTATGATAGATGACCTCACCTTGGACTTTAAAATATTGGTATAAAAAGAAGTTTGTGGTTGACTGCAAGATGTCAAGGAATAGTGGCTATAAACCAGCTGAAATGATCATGTCTCCAACATTGTGCTTGACAGTTTTTATGAGATATTTGTTCAGTGTGTGCTGACCAAATATCTTTACATTGACTTCATCATTCAAGGACATTGGTCCGGAAGTATTTTTTGAAATTGTACTCTCGTTAGTGGTCAGAGTCTGGGCTATGGCTTTTGTCCTTTAGCAATTTATCTCTTTATTGTGTAGACTCCTAGGAAGTTTGGGATATGTCTTAGTTATTCCCTACTTGTGAATAACAGTTTTCACTTTAGAAAACTAGATGTCAAATTATCTACAAATGGCCATATGAAAAGTTTCTTTCTTAAGTTGTTGCATTGTACTTTGTGTTAACGCACACCTGTGTTGTCAAGTGCAGCAAACTTATACAACCTCTCCTTTCACATACTTGCTAATGATCAGGTAATCAAGTGCATTTGGTTTAAACAACCTGGATGTAACTTTCCATCTTAAGTCCAACCCAAAGCAGCAACGCCTAATAAATGCATTGTAAGCATTAAGAGTGTAATAACAGTGTAACAGCCATGCCTGTTTGGTACACATATGTACCAAAATAATACAGGATTATTTCATACCTGAACACATGCAGGATGTTTATTTCCAGAGCTAAGTGTATAATGTATTGTTCTGACTTCATAATACAATGTTCTGTGGCAAAACTTAAAAAAAAAAAAAAAATTAAACAGTGAGGGCTTCCAGTTATCACTGTACTCAGTAAGGAAGGTGGCCCAAACTTTATGTCAGCATACAACAGCAATAGGTATTGTTAGTTGTTCCTGCTTGAGTCTAGACTGTGTTGAGGAAACAGGAAATTTATGCCATCCTAGGGGCTAAAACCTGTTCGAGGCTGTTTCCTCTCATAACCTTGCAGAATGGTGAGTAAATAACCAACCTGCCTGTGTGCTAGACGAGCTGCTGATTTTATTTGCATCCAGTACCTTGGGCACATATAGAGCATACAATAGCTTTACATGAGCTAGTCTGCTGTGTGCACCCACACACATTCTCTTCCTTGCTGACAGCCGAGCCTGGTCTATATTCACTCTCTATCATGTGCTCTTAAAGTGACCACTCAACTATTGCAACAGTATGCGAATGAATTACTCACCTGCAACAACTCAAGCCAAATGTAAAAATCCCATATACTGTAAAAAAATCAGTTGATGTCCAAATGGCAACCTGTAGTAGCCAATCAGACCAAACCCAGTGCATGATATAAAATGCAAGTCAGCCATGCAAATCCCCTCTCAAAGGAATCCATTGAGAGGGGATTTTACCAACAACTGCTCATTTAATTCAGGTACAGGTAAGTCACTATAGCTGTTGCAATATCAAAACAACTCCAAAGTGATATAATTAACAGTCATATTCAATAATTTCTAAACACTAGCACTGACAGTTTTCAAGTGGTTATATTGTTGTATAATCTATCCATCCAGGCATTGCTTATGCCTGCATGTGATACTTTTTGCATTGAAAAAAGTCTAACTGAATCTTCAGCCAGTTCTACTTGACACATTTTTGGAAAATAATAAAATCAAATTAAGTTAACAAATTGAATAAAGATTCTTTGTTTATTGTTGGCCAATGTAAAAAAGATATACATACATTTTGATAAATTTTTCTTGAGTCAAATGTACCACAAATTTACCGAACAGTAAACAGTAAATGAACAGTAAATTTTTAAAGGTAGTCAAACCTCATCCTAACTGTTCTAAACAGTACACAGTACATTTCACAGGGCTAGAGCTATAAAACTTATGTTAGCTCTAAGTTATGCGGATAAGAAACACCTTGTATTTTGTTCATGAGCGCACCCAGACCATGCACAGACGCATTAATGTCCCCTCCGATTCGTTAACGTCCTTTAAGCGTGCACACGCTAAAATACACACCCTCTCAGGGTGACTTAAAGTCAGAGATAGACTTTAACATTTTAATCTACAGAAGGCAAAGACATGATTACAAGGTACCAGCACAGGACCCCTCTGCTGCAGACCACACGATCCCCAGGAGTGAAAAGAGGCAGAACAAGGTAAATAACTATTTATAGCCATGGCTCCCTTCTCTGGATACACCCCAAAAGGAAATGTTGCCCCATCACGTGGTTTCAGTCAAATAATGTGTCACCATAGTGGCATGATATGTGGCATTACACTAGAAGAACACACACACAGCCAGCAAGCGGAGACTAACAAGGAACATGCACACACACTGGCGTTATGTGAGCACGTCAGAATGATTGGCATCTGGGACAACCAATAATCAATAAGGCAATACCCTTGGAACTTGAGGGACATAGGGGAATGAAAGCAGGAACAAAACTACGACAAATCCCTGATCTTCGGTGCGACGAGCAGTGACTGGTTATAGTTTCTTCAGGCCTGCAGCTCCCACAGTAATCGATTTTTTTAACCTCCTTTTTCTGAGAACATTATGTATCGACTACTTTCACAATAGAAGGACCCTTTTACCCAGTATAATAAAAATTGTTTCTGAACAGGATTGCCATCTATAGCTTTAATGAACCAATTAGTAACAACTTAGAAAAAAAAATTAGACTTGTCAAATCTGGAGTGATTTAACTGGTTTCCCAGTTTGTAATCTTTGAAAACATTTGTGATAACACTAAAATTTAATTCTTACTAGCCTCCAACATATTGCTAAAAAAATGTCTAGGCTTATGAATCCAGTGGCGTGTAAGCCATACTAAATAATTTTCGCATACCACTCACTCACTGTATAGGAAATTTTGAAAATAGCACTGTGATAAATTCCTGCTTCCCTCCGCATGTCCCCCCACTTGGCCAAGCTACTGTCGCTCTCAAAAAAGCTGGAGAGAGAGAGAGAGAGAGAGAGAGAGAGAGAGAGAGAGAGAGAGAGAGAGAGAGAGAGAGAGAGAGAGAGAGAGAGAGAGAGAGAGAGAGAGAGATGTGTGTATGCAGACGGGAGTCTGTCTCACTGTAGTTACTTTTAGATGGACAAAAGTAATCAGAATAAACAGCCGATTTGAATAAAAAAGTCATATAATCAAGTCAATCAGAATATTATGATTGGATTAAGCTCAGTTGGAATAAAATGGTATTCTGAATGAGAAAGGTTGTTTATGTCGACTGATAATCCGATTAACATGCATGTAAACACTTATCAGGCTCAAGTTATTCAGAATATGTCCAACTGACCTGAGTGCGTATGTGCGCCCGACGTAAACGTGAGGAGTGGTGGAAATACGTCGGGAAGCAAAACTGTCGGGGTTCCTGATACAACCTTTCTGTTTGAAAAAATAAAAGACTTCAAAATTGTTGCTCACTCAGTAACATTTCAACTGTAATTAGAACATCGTGCAAGTCCAGCCTGGGCACTCAGAAGACAAACAAACTCGTATAATACTGCTTTATTTACTATTTTTGTAGTTTAGCAAAGACATAAGTACTTATTTTTTTAGAGGAATTTGATAACTGTGGATGTCAGAGTGGATTACATTCGGAATAAAGCCAGGAACATACACTGAACAAAAATATAAACGCAACACTTTTGGTTTTGCTCCTATTTTTTATAAGATGAACTCAAAGATCTAAAACCATGTCCTTCAAATTTTGTTCACAATGGTGGTCACACCAGATACTGACTGGTTTTCTGAGTTCCCCGACCCCCCCCCCCCCCCCCCCCCCCACCCCCAATAAAACAAAACTGCACCTTTCAAAGTGTCCTTTTATTGTGGGTACTCTAAGGCACACCTGTGCACTAATCATGGTGTCTAATCAGCATCTTGATATGGCACACCTGTGAGGTGGGATGGATTATCTGAGCAAAGGAGAAGTGCTCACTATCACAGATTTAGACTGGTTTGTGAACAATATTTGAAAAAGTTTTAGATCTTTGAGTTTGTCTCATACAAAATGGGAGCAAAACTAAAAGTGTTTATATTTTTTGTTCAGTGTATATAAACACACATTATGATTGGATTAATTGATTGTGTGCATATATAAACGTTACAACTGAATTATTCAATCTGAATACGTTTTAATCATACTGTGAAATTTTGTGTATGTAAACAGCATGTTAGCCCGGCATAACAGAGCACAGGTGAGTCTATGTTTAGCTCTCGTTTGTTTAGGAGAAGGACATGGGCGAGACACCGAGAGATATGTGTATGCCTGTACCTAAATCGGCTCGCTGTCTGTAGCGCAGCAAGCGGTATCTATTTATAGCTCTTGAACTAGTGGCTTAGTTTGTTGCCCAAAAAAGAGACTTCACGGTCAATAACAAGCCCAATATTCTGCTACCTGTGACTCACGAAATTTACAAGAGACTTAAAAAAACACAAGCCAGACATCACTTAGACTTGGTAACACTGTTATTGATGCCAAAGGCCTTACATTGGACTGCCGTATAGCTGTTCATTTTACCACAAGAACAAGAACTGAGCCGCAAGACTGCCTCCGGGTCGGCTCACAGAAAGTTGCAAGTGCGGAGACACTCGGGCGAGATGACAGACACCTCAGTCATCTCATAAACACTTAAATTGCCATTGCAGGGACTCAGAAGAGGATATATGAAAGTAGAAATTTCCCTACCCTAAGTAGACTGGCATATATTGAATAACCACTTTATGTAGGTATAATTGAGAGGAAATCAAAGAAATATTGTAGAAGATTAAGACTTTTCCTTATTATGTGTTATGTTTGATGCTAAATAGTTAATGTATGCTGGGATCAATGGTGTGAAATCAACCGTTTTGCTGCATCATGAACAGGAATGTTACTTTTCAATAATATCATTGTCCTGTTTAATTTGTTGTTGTTGTGTATAGATATTAAAGATTAAATAATCTTCTGGAATTAAGTAAACCTGGCTCATCTGGTAATCAAATTTTGTATGCCACCGCCTTAAATGCATTGTAAAACAATCTGCACTTTCCAATAGTATCATGTCTGCCCATGATGGAAATAAAATCCAGATTTACAGTTGTGCTACCAGTGTACAAGAAAATAGAATTAGGTGAACCAATTTATGATTGTTACCCATGAAAGAATACTTCACTTTTTGCATGTATTACCTGGGAAATGAGAGTTTAAAGTCAACTGACATTTGAGTTTTCCATTCTTGTTACAAAATTGCCTCCAGGAGCATCACAATCTTTGAAACATCCAACTCAAGCATTGTTTCCATCTCAGACTGCTCCAGTTTTATAGATTTTAGGATCCCAAGAGGGTTCAACTCTTCTCCAGCATCTGACAAGCAAAGAACAAAAAAAATAGGGCTAACAGATCTATGTTGTTTTTCACTGACACCCTTTGGAGTCTGACCGGCAGTTCACATTGAGTAAAATGTTCAAAACTGTCCAAGAGTGTCAAAACTTAGGTACTACCCTCCAGCAGTGAATTGTTCAGCTCAACTCAAGATTTTTGTCCCTGATAACACATTAGAAGACAACAACATAGTGATGTCTGAGTTTGCTTCTCTACTCATGTCTTGACCCCAATACTTCTAACAAAACCCTGACTTGTAATTGACTTGTGCACGTTAGCTCAGTTTGCTCAGCGTCGCAGGAGAGTTAGTAAGAGACACAGCTGTGAAGAGTTCTAGAAATAATCACAATGAATAGTGCTAACACATCTGCTTGAAATGAGGGACAGGATGTTGGAAGCTAGACTGAACACTTCAAGCTGAAATTAGTTCTCAGATGGGTGCTGGGATGAAGCTCTAGCTCGTTTATCTGTGAGCCATGAGTAGCTTGTTTTACTGTTCTACTTCGTACTTGAGTTTCTGTTTCATGTTTGCTTTTTCTGTATTCCATCTTCTTTCTAAGTGTCCACCTCTGACTTCATTTCTGCCCCTCAAATGTGTTGTTAAACTGTAATGACTATTGAATCTCTATTTGTGTGTCTTCTCAGTTCTGTTTCTTACATCACAATCTAATTGTTTACGTTGGAATCCGGCACACACCCACATGCACAAACACACACACAGTAAAACAGCTCATTTCATTTTGTACACTAAGATCTTCAACCCCAGATTTCCTCCCTGTCATTCAAATCTTTGCGAGACTCAATTACTCACATTTTCCTCTCCCATCTCCAAGCTCACACTGTACCCGGTTCACATGGACTCCCTCTTTCTGTGCCATTATCATCCATCTTCTTCACCTTGGTTGTCGTAGTTGCCATTATTACTTCCATTCCATCTCCACCCCTCATCACCTCTCTTAAGAGCAACAAAAATCGCACAGTTTGTGTTACTATGAGATGTTGATGTTGACCCTGGACAGCACAACAGTAGTGTGTAAATATGGGGGAAGAAATGTACAGTGCATTGCAAAAGTACTTGAAACCCTTGCACTTTTCCACAATGTATCTCATTACAGCCAAAACGTATCTTGTATTTTATGTAAAGGGACAACAAGTTAGGGCATATTAATGTAAGTTGAAAGGAAAATTATATATGGTTTCTAAAGTTTTATTAATAAAAATCTGAAATCAGTGGCATTCATTTCCTTTCAGCCATCTCCATGGATTTCTACCTAAATATAAACCGGTGCAACCACTTGCCTGAAGTCAAATAATTTGTAAATATCGTCCACCAATATGTAAAGACCTAGGAACACAGCTGACAGGTAAGGTATAGTCATGGGGATGTTTAAAGCTATGTGAGGTTACAAAAAACAACAACACCCAAAGCTTTGAATATCTCACAGAGCACTGTCTAACCCAACATCTTAAAAAGTGGGAAAATCTATTGACAAGAGAACCATTACTTATGTATTACACAAATTAGGTCTTTGTTGAAAACTGGAACAAAAGAGTAAATAGAGGAAGAAAGTCAATGTTGTATGAAAACCATAAAAGTCACATTCGAAGTTTGAGAAACATAGTAAACATTTTAAAAGATTTTCTTTTCTCAGACAAAACCAACAATGAAAAAAATGGCCTTCATACGACACATTAAATATGGGAATAAATAAATAAAAATGTACATACAATGCCATGAACACATCATTCACACTGTGAAACATAGTGTTGGCGGCATCATGCTGTGAGGATGCTTTTCTTCAGCAGGGACCAAGAAAGTGGTCAGAGATGATGGAAGCATTCCTAAAGCTAATTACAAGGCAGTTCAGGGAGAAGGGTCTGTTAGATGCTACAAAAAACTTAAGGCTGAAAATGAGCTTTAGGTTACATGATCAGAACCTAGAAGGTGATGTTCCATTTGTTGCCACTAGTTTCTTATCCAAAGTATCCAAAACATCCTGATCAAGAACATCACATGCAGAGAGCCAGTTCCTATCAAAGCATAAAAGACATAAAGTCCCTGCCGTTTGGTCTGAAGGGCAGGTATTTGCCAGAGTATTGGCTCTGCTCTCAGCCCCCTCTATCCCTCAAGTTCTGAGGGTATCGCCTTATTTATTGGTTGTTCCACATGCCAATCATTCTGGACCTGTTACTCCCCCAAGGTCTAGGGGTTCAGGGGCGGCAACATAAAAATCTGTCCAGAGAAATTAGTGGAATGAAAAGGTGATTTATTACAAAAAGATGGTTTTACAAACACAAAACAATATAGCCCAATTTAAAACATCATAATCTGTTCTATATTAGATGGTAATAGCGGGTGATCTGTCTTCCTTGGATGATGTCACAGTTACCAGAACGCCAGACCAGGTGTACCTAATATGAAGAAAAAAGAGAGAGAACAAAAAGTTAAAATCTGAAATGACAACAGTCATTACAATGCAATGCAATGCAAAACTAGAGAAGTGTAGAAATCAGTAGGGTGAGAAAAATAGGCCCACAAGTTCAAAAGTACACTTAACCCAATTCAAATTGTCCAAAACATTTGTAAACTCCGAAGGTGGGGGAACAGCTAAACAAAACTGCTTCCTGCTAGCTGCCCCCCCTGAAGGAATGAGTTTGGTAGTCTTCTATAGTGGTGCAGGTGAGCCTCATCAGTGTCTGATTGGCGTGGCAGTCCTCCGCTGGTCCAATGAGGTCGCATCTCGTCTGCAGCCAATCAGGTAGGTGTTCTGTCACAGCTGAATCTGCCTAACAAACAAGCCTGCACAGCCTCCAGAGGCCAGGGGCTGTAACAGACCCGCTCATGTAACACCAATGTGTGTGCCCGTTTATTGTTTGTTTCTGCTTGCTGGCTGCTCATGCACACTTCTAGTGTTCATGTATCCAGTTAGCTTAGTGATTAGCTTAGCAGTTAGCTTTGGTGTTAGCCGTTCATTGTAGCTCTGCTGCTCTCACCGTATTCTGTAATGTAAATAACAAGACAAGAAAACTAGTATTTTGTTGTCAGATTTCCTGCAAGAAAAGGCAAAATGCAGCCTAAAAATTTCATCAACTGAAGAAGATTGAAAAGTAAATTTCCTGCACGCTGTTTGCATTGCAGGATGATGCTGATGAAAGTAATGTTGCCAATTATTGTGAAAGTCAAAGCCTGGAAGTACAAGGAGTACAAGTCAGTGTCTGTGCCTGGTAGAGCTCTTCTGTCAACTCCCTCTGTGGTTCAGATATTACCGAATCTTTAAAGCTTCAAAGAGAGGCACATCAATTATTCCTGGTTGGGTTGGGGTATATTTTGGTAAATAAATATAGCAAAATGAATCTGATCCACAATACTTTCTTATAAAGTCCATAGCAACTTTATTTTTTTTTTAAAAAGATAGTTTTTATTGTTTTAGACTGATTTATTTTCCTTTGATATTCCTAATAATTTTTTTTACAGTTTTTATTTATCTGCTATCTTTATGTGTGTTGTGAACTGCACACAATACTAAAACTAGCTGTATCTGATAATGTTATTGCATCATGAATTATGTATTATTGAATTAATTTAATGTTTTGTTTCTGCTGTTTGTATTATAGCAAGGAGCTGCTTTAGGGACTTAGCACAGAAATAAGATTTGTTGGCCATATTGCAGAGGTGCATGGGGAAATAATCCTAATGAATCTGAAAGAAAGTCTACATCTACATGTAGATTCAGCTATAATATAATAAAAGAGGGACTAGCTTACGTCAAACTCTGTTACATTTTCAAGATCAGGTCAAAGATTTTTTTTTACTTTTAGTTGGCAGGAAAAACATATGTGCTACATATAAACAGAGCCATCATTGCTATCACGGAAAGACTGCGATATAAGCAGGCTAACTCCCTGCTCATATTACACTGTCTATCCATGGTTGAATAAACGCTGTGGGAACAGCTGGAACAGTTTTTATCAGCAGAGCCAAGCTTGGTGAGCCAGCAAAACGAGGACAGAGCCAAAGTCATTGAAATCTATGCTATTGTAATTGTTCTTGAACCAATCTTTTCTGGTATGTCTGTGATGTTCCAAAGAGTGTCTGATCTGCTTACACATTTCATCACACATTTCTATTAAAGAGGGAAAGTATGACACACAAGCTTCTGAGTTAACATTTGAGTTAAAATCCCATTTTTAAACCATAAGGTTTAACTTTGTGTCAACTATCACTTGCAGCTTTACCAGCTTTAATTCTTGAGTGAGGAAGCTCAAGTGCAAGCCACCAGAATTGTCAAAGACTCCTGACTAGGTGTCGAAATGTTTTCAGAAAGAACTGAACGAACGTCCGATGGCCTCCAATTTAAGTCTGTTTGCTGTTGCGATGACCTGGATAACTGATAATTTGCACAGGCATCTTCAGTGAAGGTTTTTTTCACAAGGTTTAAAAGTAGGTTTATGTGATTTTTCAACCATTCTTCTGGAAATACAACTTCAAGGTCAGGCACTGATTCACGTGGTTTGAGGTTATCTTGATAAGTATGTGTACAATCATCAAAGGGACACAGGTAGTAAAATGAACAGTCAGATTATTGCAAAGATGAATCGAGGAGTCTGGGGTTGCAGGGGAAAGTTCGGTTTGTGGGTTCAGTGGAGTCGGTACTAGATGGATGACTAAATTAAATATTGCTTACAGTTTCCTGAGTCTGGAGACAACACTGAGGGAGGCAGGAGAGAGTCTACCTCAGAGAGAGTGACTGAAGAGATCCCGGATGAAGGCACGACTGAACCATGATGGTTGATCATCAGGAGAAAAGTGATAGTCCTGCAGCTCCCCATATCCCCAGCAGTAGTTGAAGGCAATTGCTGTCAGATGGGCTTGTCTGCTGCCATGCCCATCAGCAGGGGTCCAGGAAACAGACTCAGACACATCCACAGTACTAACTAATACCCTGGGATCATGACACTGATTTTGACCTGGCTCACAATTTCTGCTTTAATTCATTGCATAACCTTTCTTTTGTGTTAATGACTCTTTGCAGAGCAGTAAAGTTCTTTCACACCAAACTTATTCATTCATGCAGTTGCACAAAATCATGTTAGGAAAGCAAATGACCATCCTCGAACTGCTCTCACAAATTTTTAAGCATGAAATTTTGCAAAATCTCTTGGCATGCTCAAGGATCAAGAATTATTTTTATTGGAACTAAGGGACATAGCCCATCTTCTGAAAAACAGCCCATACCATAATCTTCCCTCCATCAAAATTTATACTTGACACAATCAGTCAGGCAAGTACTCTTGGTAATTGCAAGACTCACCTATTGAATTGCAAGACTGAGAGGCATGATTCTTCATGCCGGAGAACAAGTGTTAACTGCTCTAGAGGTCAGTGATGTCATGGTCTATATCACTGCACCCGACACTTTACATTATCCTCTGTGATGTGAAACTTTGATGCAACTGCTCCGCCAAGGAAACTAATTACATAAAGCTCCCTTCACACTGACAGTGAGTAAAAAGGGTTGTAGTTTAAAACAGTGCATGTAATCTTTTTTTTACTCATATTTGCCAAGAAAATGTTGGAAAGAGTACTCCTATAAGACAGTAACCACAACCATATTACTTTAGCCTGCAATGCAGGCACTCTGTCTGCACTGCTGAATATTCAGTGATCTTCACATTTTGAATGGCTCCAACTGACACCAGCTGAACTCATTTTCTGATTAATTCAGCTAATGTCTGACCACTTGGGGACACTCATTGAACACTGAATTTGTTGTGCAAAAATAATTGGTTCTACTATCAGCAACTATTAAAAAGTATAATTAATCAGTAATGATTAATAATCATTAGTAAAGGTACTGTTTTTTTGCTAAAAAAAAATTCCCATTTGGGGCACCACCACATTTTCAGCATTAGCATATTTCACATTAGAGAAACAACTCAGTCTCTGTCAGGTGTTCATCTATGAATAGCAGCCTGTTGAGGTGGTATTACAGAATAGGTGAATTAGTGAATCCGCACACTGGTATTCTCAAACAGTACACACCGCATATATACACAGAATAAACATAAACAGCTTGTCTAAGAAACATGATAATTTATTAACACAACAGTTAAACTTTAAAGTTAAAGTTACTGAGCCAAAAACATCTATCCAGCAAGCAAGCTCACAGACAAAATGAACAGAGGACAAACCAGACAGTGGAACATTTGAACAAAGGCAGTGGCTGCTAACAGCATGACAGGCTAGTCAAAGGGACATAATCTTGTGATGCTCACATGTACGTGAAGACGTGTATAAGTGTATGAGCGACACATTTAGACAAACATTTTATTTTATTAAAAGATATGCCAACATACATTGTGAGAATATAAACCTCATGATAGCAAGGTTTGTCAGATAGCACAGATACAAGCTCACATAAACTACTTTCTTGGGAAAGGTTATGGCTGTACTTTTAACTTATCATTGCTCATACATTGTCATTTGTGTGTGGTGTTCCATTAAATAATGCAATACAAATTAGGAAGATTAAGCTTTAACACAATGTTTTATAGGATCATTCAGAAGTCTAAGGTCAGGAAATATTACAGGGTGACAGAGCAGACTGTTGACCATGTTCCTGTATTACACATTTAACTAGCCTGTTTACTGTCTGCACATCAGACGCACAGAACTGACATTTTAATTTATGTTTGAATAATTTCTTTACGAAATGAGATAACTAACATTTTGAAATAAACAGCATTAGTTTTTTAAAAGTTGCGGTTTTAATTATGAAACAAAACTACATCAGCCAACATGTATGGGGAAATTTTTCTGTCCAGGTTTAGGCAATACATTCTCTTCAATTGACAGCCTGAAATATCTCATTTGATATAACTCAAGCATGCCTGAAAAACTTGAAGCACCACTGTAATCCTCCCAAGAGCTGATCAGCTTTCTTACCGGGGGTTTGTTTTCAAAATTGAAAGACTCAGTCCATTGTACCATGATGTTACCTAAAAACCGTCTTAATCATTCCAGTGTATCAATAGTAACATTTCTTGAAGAATATCTCCTGATGTATCATCAGTAGAATCTGTCAGCATTCCAGTTCTGTAAATACAGTATGTTCTCTTTTTGGGTTGCACTGCTAATATGTAATCAGATCTCTCTGAAGCCTAGCTATGTCCTTAACACATATTAATGTGTCATGCTGATCCCACAGAAGCTGTGTTGCTGCTAAGAAATATTAGACTAGGTGAGGACAGCGGATGCAACTGAGAGACTTGTGGTGAAGGTTAAAGTTGTCTGAAAGGCATTAATTCAATTCAGTTACAATTTATTTATATAGCGCCAATTGATACATGTCATTTCAAGGCACTTTTCAAAGTCAAATTCAATGAGATTATACAGATTGGATCAGATTATATTAGATTATAGTTGATGACGTTTGTTTACAACACCCTTAAAGGGATTGCTCAGAATCATTAAAGGGAAGTTTTGTTAAAAGGTTCAAAGCGATTAATATCTACCTGAGGTAAATAACTATATCTGCATCTTCATGTAGCATATCCACATCTGTTGATACCAGAAACTGATGCTACCAACTAGTTCAAGATGGGTCAAAAACAGTGCTGACTTCTACTGTCTTAAAACCAGTCAAATATAGAAAACTTTACACCAGTTTATGCTAACACAATTTTATGAGCCTTTAAGCTGTTGTCATGCTTGCATCGGGCAGTTATTTACAAAAAAAGGCAATTATTATTTACACATCAAATGGAGGAAGGACGCAGAGTGCCACCGAAGACTCAGTACTTTCTTCATAAGGGAAGCTCTTTGATGGCAGCCAACATCCTCTTTCCATTTTCCATTTCTTCTTCTTCATAAATAACCACCAAATGCAAATGTGAGAGCTGTGTAAAGGTTCATAAAATAGCTTTTGCATAAACCACTATGATGTTTTTGAGATTGAAGTTGTTTAAAATGGTGGATGCCTGCTTTAATCTGGGCCTCTCAGACTAGCTGTCAGCTTCAGCCTGTTTGACATATTAATCTGATTTTAAACTAAATCAAGTGGTGAAGAGAGTTATCTGCAGCTGGAGAGATATTAGCTGCTTCCAACTGCTTCCAAGATACATACTTAATACCCCTAAACTATCATTATCCCCTTTCTTAGTTTCTTTACAAACATTTCTATTTTATTTTTATCTTTATGTGCTAATAAACTATTTACTGAGGGAACCTAAATGTGTGGTTCTGTGGACTTGAGATTAGATTTAAGTAAATGTTGAATTTGGAAAAGACCAAACTTTAATTTACTTTAAAACAATAGAATGACCGAGGGCATACTTTTTTTTATCAAGACTGTAATTACGCTATATACTGAGCCCCCTGATCCTGAGGGCTCTATATTTGGTTTCTGTGGTATTCAAAGCCTCCAGACTTACAGCTCCCTCATCTCTGAAACTCTCTCCAACATTATGTACATGTGATACAGTTTTATGTCTTTTAAAATTTTTCCTCAGAACCAGCGGTGTCTCTCTAGGTGCTTCCCCAAAAGCTATGGAACGATGTCATTGACACAACCTGGCACAGTGGTTATAACAAAAATGGGGTGAGATACAAGGGCATGAGAATATTTATTTTAAAGAAAATAGTAATTTAGTAGTATTTTAAAGCAAACATTTGTCAAGTTAATTGGGGAAGGGAAGAGATCCTCAAAGTGCTGGAATGCTAATAGCTAATCTGTCATGATGTGACCTGTCTGTCTTCTTTCCACTAGTCCTCCAGGTTTTAGTTGTTAGTTAAGTGGTATAGACTGCACCTGGAGGCCTGTCTCTCTGCTGCTTCACTTAACCTCATGCAATACACCTGTTTCTCCCTCTTTATAAGCTCTCCTCAGGAAGCAAGACAGTACCATATTATTGAAAGCTTCAAGCATGGTCAGCATTTCTTCATGCCTGTTTACCACATTTTTGACAACAAACAATTTCTCGATTTTCTTTCCCTGCCAAGCTCCTGTCGGACACCTACACAACCTTTTGGGTTCTGCACCATTAGTAGAATAGTATCACAACCACGAGCATCGTCAAGCCACTTGGATCATTATGCCCATCTCTTGTCCAGACCTTTCATGCAGGAACATAGCCTGTTCCTTGTACTCAGACCAGGCCTCAGCGATCCGGTCTATCACCTCTGTAGTGAGTAAGCCAGCTCTCTCCACTCCCAAGATCTCTGCTTGCTCCTGTAGATGCCTGCACTAGATCTTTGTTAATAAAGCTTTTAAACATGACCTTGTCAGGTTTGAATAACAGGTTCCCTGGGTGTCATCATCATTACAAAAATAATCTGACTTGAATATCAGATTCCCTGGCTGTCCATTCCTGAAATAATCAGATGGATCCAAGTGATAGAAGATTTTAGCTATTTAAAACAACTCAAACTGAAAAGGTTAATCTCTTGGGATACAGTGCCATCTTAGAACGTATTAAACATCTGCATTTCACAAGATAAAGCTGTTTGGTTTGTAGGTCTAGAGAAAGCATATGACAGAGTGCTGAGAGAGGAGCTGGGGTATTGTATGAAGAAATCTGGAGTAGCAGATAAGTGTGTTTAAGTGGTGCAGGACATGCATTAGAGCTGTAAGACAGTGGTGAGGTGTGCTGTAGGTGTGACAGAGGAGTTCAGGTGGACGTGGGACTGCATCAAAGATTGGCACTGAGCCCCTCTCTTGTTTGCTGTGGTGATGGACAGGTTTACAGATGAGATTAGACAGTAATCTCCATGGACTATGATGTTAGCAGATGACTGTGATCTGCAGTGAGACCAGGGAACAGGTGGAGAAAAATCTAGAGAGATTGAGATATGCCAAGGAAAGGAAAGGAATGAAGGTTAGCTGTAGCAAGACAGAATATGGGAGTGAATTAGAAGGACACAAATGGAGCTGTGAGGTTACAAGGAGCAGAGATAAAAAAGTTGGAATAGTTTAAGTAATTAGGGTCAATAGTCCAGAGCAATGGTGACTGTTGAAAAGAGGTGAAGATAGGTAGCTGAGCAGATCTGAATGGGTGAAAAAAAGTGTCAGATATGTTGTGTATCAGACAGATGGTGGTGAGATAAGCGATGGTGTATGTGTAGTGAGGGTAAAACTTACTCACATTTGGATGAAGGTGAGCCTGGCTGGTTGGTTGCAGGAGTCCGGAAGATCCTGGCCCTCTGCCCCCAACTGTCACAAATGGCTAATCCCGGGACATCTCCCACACTCAATATGCTCATGAATATAACCAAGTTTAGCAGGTAGGAGAAGAATATTCCTAATTTGATATCTAAGATGCTCTGAGTTAACCAAAACGCCTTTAAATCAACATTAATGCGGGAATAAGGCTCATAGCACTATCGAATGACACTGGAGTGAAACAAACAAGCCTTATGCTTTAAAACAAGCTCCTTTTGAAAGTCCGTAACCAAATGTAACCAGGAGCTAAATAGAATTTCGGCTAGCGGATTTTCGGCGGTGACTTTAAAAGCTTCGGCTTTTATTTTAGTCATAATGAGTGGCCGGATAACATAAACATTGATATCCATCAATGTATGAAACCCCTGTGGAGATAACTTTGTTATAACCATAAAAGCACGCTCGACAATGACATGGTACTGACTGGTAGTATGAGCTAATTCCGTTAGCCTTTTGATATTTACACCATGTAACGTATCACACAAACATTTTCAAATGACCATGTAACCTTTCCATTTGGCTCTCTGTCCAACCTGTCGGTGCCTCATGTGAGTTCGGTCCACTTTGGCCATCCAAGGAAGCACTGAAAAGCAGGGAAAATCGTTGGTCTGTTCAGCAGCAGACTGCTACCATGCAGCTATGGGCTAGCCGGCAGGATGGTCGGGCAGCTTGGAGGCCCTGCAGTGTTCTCTGATCTCTCAGCTTGTCTGGTGACGAAAGGTGACCGATCCGCGTCGTCTTGGCTCCACTTTCCTGCGACAGCTGACACAAATAAACAAAGCTGTTTCGGCATTCTGTACTTCGTGGCTGGTTGCGCAGAAGTCAGAGTGCAACTTCGCTTCGATCTGGGTGATGAATCTCCAGATTCAGTTAGGTCCTCCGCTCCACAGAGGACGAGAAGCTCCTCCCCCCTTTTGTCACTTCATTGAAGCAGGCAGATTAGTTTCACAGAACACCTGTTCTGTGCAGTTGGTGGGCTTTTCGGGCCTTGAGGCCCGCATAGTGCTAGCTGTTCTCAAGCCAGCCTCTCTCCTCCTTTGACCCAGGCAGAAGAAGGTGAAGAAGTAGCTTTGTCCTGGAGTGCTCCAGGAAGAAGTGGGGGTCTGGTCAGAAGTGCTCTGACCACCTGTCTGTGGGAGTGGTCTGTAGCATGGACCCAGCAGCAGGGTGATGGAATTCCTTCTGATCCCCCCTCCATGGTAAATGTTCAGAATTCAATCTGACATCAAGTATTTCATCTGGCTTTAATATAGCTCAACACTCTGAAATTCCTTTTATTCCAGGTTCCCCAAGTAGTGGAGAAAACAGATTACTTGATGTAGCTCCCTCCATAGGGTTATTTTTTACACAGCCGCTCAATCCGGATGTAGCAAAAGCGACTCTTGGAAGCTAGCTATCTCTCAGTGTGCACATGCTCCTTATAGGCTGTTGTCATTCAATCAGTGATCTTCTTCAATCAGCAGTGTACTCACAGGCTTCCTCTCTTGAGAGCAGCCATTAAAACATATTTTTTGCCTTTTTTGTCAACTTTATGCACCACAGCGCCATGTTGCTCTGCTTTCTTCCTGCTCAATGACTCTCTCTCTCTCTTACTGCTCTCCTGATTGGCTAACAGTCTTTCCCAGCCTTGCTGAGGCTTATGGGTGATGTTGCTCCTATAACCTTTACATACGATTAAAAACATTGGCACTGGGGAAGACACAAGAGCCAAAGCTGGCGGTAGCAGAGATAAAGGTTGAAGTTATCTTTAGGAGTGAATAAGGATAGATCGGATCGGGAATGATTTCATCTGTGTTGCAGATAAGGCTAGAGAGGCCAGACTGAGATGGTTTGAACATGTACAGAGGGTAGGGAGTGCATTGGTAGAAGAATTCTGAGGCTGGAAATACCTGATAGGAGGCCTAGAATAAGGCCAAAGAGATTTATAGATGTAGTGA
This sequence comes from Fundulus heteroclitus, assembly GCF_011125445.2. Taxonomy (NCBI): domain Eukaryota; kingdom Metazoa; phylum Chordata; class Actinopteri; order Cyprinodontiformes; family Fundulidae; genus Fundulus; species Fundulus heteroclitus. Next base: position 7,894,471 of record NC_046366.1, read on the forward strand.
AAAAAGACATGACACCTCAGTACACCTCTTCAGAGTCAACTGTCCACTCTGAGTCCACCAAAAATGGAGGAAACAGTTGGGTTTTGCATCATCCAGACATCCAGACAAAAACTTACCTGCCTGTGCCTGCCTGTCTTCTTCTCTGGCTAATAAATGTAGCCAGCAGCATTTACCTTAATGTAGCAACACGGACATTGTGTAACAATCTTAATGCCCTGTTGTTATTGCAAACACAACTAATAATATCTGTTTAGATAGCATTCTGATATAAAACAGCTTGGGTGACTTATGCTCTATTGTACAGACTCTAATTTGACATTTTTTTACTACATATACTGACTATAATTTCACACAACCTACCTCCAAAAATCAATACCATCCCTTTAGATCTTATGAGCGGGGAGAAATACAGCTCCAACAAGGAAAGACAATGATGCAGTGATTAATTGGAGAGAATTAAGCAGTTAGAGATATAAATCAATGATGAGGATGCATTTTTCGCACATGTTTAAACATTATGGTTGTACACAAATATGTGTAGTATATGTTTCAAGGTTTATTAAGAAGGCAAATGGATATCATATTCAATAGAGAAATAAGAAGCAGAAAACCTATTTTTGATTATAGAAGGGCTTACATCTTCCACCAAGTCCAAATTTGAAGCAAATATCAAAATCTTATTATGGCTTCCTGTTTCAATCAGCTGCTGTTTTATCTCACAGTAAACCTTCAATTTAGAGAATAAAGTAGTTTAATTAGACTTGCTAACCAGGAGTATCTGTCCCCTTATTTGCATAACCTTCTTCAGGAGTTAAGGACAGACATGATAAAACCCCATTTCAAAAAGTATATTCACAATCAGTTTTTGGACAAAAAAGCTTGCAGACAAGGAACACTGCAGAAAGGGCAGGGAGCGTCTGTGGAACATAGGTCAAGTTCTAAAAAAGATAACACAATATTTGAGCATCTGTTGGACTGTTCAGCATCAGTGTAAAAACAACAAAAGAGCATAAAAACCAAATAAACATGGCTGTCCCTGAACTGACTGGCTGGCCAAGGAGAACATGAATTAGGGGTATAGCAAAGAAGCCAATGGTTATTCTAAAAGGGCTGATGAGATTGACAGCTCAGGTGGGAAAGTCAGTCAGCAGGACAACTTCACAAATCCTCCCCCTTTTTAGAAGAGTAACTAGAAAAAACATTTCTTAAGTCATAACAAGTACAATTTGCAATTTACCAGAAAGACATTCTGCAAACATGTAGAAGATGGTGCTTGAGTCTGCCAATGCATGTAGACATGTAGGCCTGCAAACACCCTGTCAAATTCCAGACAAAGTCCAGACTACCTGACTGCACTTGAGCTATTTTACAAAGAAGAATAACATTTGAGTATATTGATATGATTAAAACATATCTCAATGTACTTAAAACTTTAAATGCAGCAAACAGTGTTTCTACAAATTATTCATTCAAGGAGGCTGAATACAAATGCACGGCTTAGATTTTTATTTGTAAAAAGAAAAAAAAAAGGTTCAGTTTCCAACCACATATTTACAAGCTGCTCCACCATTATGCACCACTGTCACATTGATTCCCAGTGAAATAGGTTGAATTTTGGGGGAAACATGACATAATGCAGACATATTTAAGGGTCATTTAAAAGCATCCATACCCAGTATTGTTCCATCAAACTAAAAGATGAATATACCTTTATAATACCTAATGTTTAAACTCTCAGTAAAAAAACGAATAAATGACCTGCTTATCTAGTCCTATATTTCTGTTTGTAAAAATATGTTAGTGGAAGGTAATTAAAATGTACCTTTTGCCATCTGTACAAAAGCTCCCCTGTCCCCTTCATTTATTAACAAAAAGGCCAATGATTAAATGGAGACACAATGTGATACCATTTGTGAAGCTACCTCCAAAAGCATATTTCATGAATATAATTTAGAGTCATTGGAACCCGTCTTTTAAAGTTAACCGAAAATATGGGACAATAAACTCATTACTGGACTAATCTGATTGGACCTTCAAACCAGCATTTTTTTGGACCAGTTAAAACTTATCAAAATTAGTTAACCAGAAAGATTTTTTAGTTATAGTGTTTTAATGACCGTGGTACACGATGAGATGTAGCTATATGTTTGGAAGAACTAAGAACCCTATTTTTCTTTGGTTATCTCCAAGCAAATGTTTCACAGTTGAAAGTTTCTTTTAAAACTGCATTGTAGGGTCTTTCTTACTGTTTTATGTTTTGGTCTTGCACTTGTTAAATGTACTGATTCCTTCAAAAACAGTTAGACAGAACTTAGTTGGATACCAATAGGAAGCTCTGCAGTAGGCAATGTTATTGACTTTAGCATTATTAGCAGCTTATCATAATTTCACAGTGCTTATACTGAACCATTCATATCTTGTTTGTTACTCTGTCGCCATTTTTACTGACATCCAAAACACTACAAGATAAATGGTTTCCTCCAGAACCTATGAAACAAATGTTTTAGCCAGCCAGAACTCTTTATTAGCTAACCCTGTCAACACAGTGGGGCAATTTAAGAACTTGAAAATCTGAGTTATAATCATAAATATACAGTTTATATGCTAGTCTAAACTTACTTGACCAGACTAGCTAGTGTGGCAACAACAACTACCTGGTTGACCTTAAAACAGATTTCACTTTGATAAGAAATACTGCTCTGTTTTACTATGGTTAGATCCACCATTTGTAATTATCCTGAGTGTCAAAGCTTTAATTTGACCTCAAATTTGCACAAACTGCAACATTTTTACGCATGTTGTTCTTTCCAGATTCCGCCATTTATTTTTGACGGGCATCAGGCCTAGTCCACACATAGCAGGGTTTAAAAAAAAAAACAATATCTCACCTACACCATTTTTAAGAATAATATCATACACACAGGAGTTTTTTTTTAGAAAAGTTTTCATCCATACCAACCTGCAGAAATATGTCACTGAGAATTTTTTTTTTTAAAATATACCAGATGCATAGGGGGCAGTGTACCACAAAACTAAAACGTGTGAAGGATACGTTGTGCTACTAACACTCTGAAATGCTGTGTAAGTAGAACTGCAGGCCAGCTGTGAGTCCTGAACTTGCTGGCTGGTCTGAATAGATATTGAAAGCTCGGCTTTGGCATAATGACCATAAAATTTGGCTGTTTGGAATCACGTTTGAGATGATCCAGTGAGACCATTAAGGCAGTCCATTAAAAAAGAATCTGCCAGCTTGAAAACTAATGCTATTATCAGAATCTGGCTTCCCTGTGTTGGCCTTGAAAGGCTGAATATCTTAATTTCTCCTGGATGTTACGTCAACAAGATGTTTTGTAACATCTACGACCTAGAACAGAGTGCTACTGAACTGCCTGATAACCTTCCATCACTATCAATGACCCACACTCGCGCGCGCGCACACACACACACACACACACACACACACACACACACACACACACACACACACACACACACACACACACACATACACACGATTATACTAAAACACACATGCAAACACATTGCCTTTGCTGTGCTTTTCTTATACTCTGCTGCTTTCTGTTTTAGCTGTTGTGTTAGAAAGGTTAGATCAGAGACCTTAAGTTGTAGCTTTAAGGATTTTGTTAATGTAGAGACAATTAGAAACACAACCTTAAATACAATTAAGCCACAACCTTAAACACAATTAAGCTTTGAATTTTAGTGATTAAGCCTGTTCCAGTGAACCAGTAAGACAAAAGAAGTTATTCTAGTTGTAGCTTTAGAAATGTTGGACACAATTACATCCAGAGGTATTCAGGTATTTCAAAATGTGGTACTCTGGCCAACCAAATAGAAATTTAGTTACTGCTTAGCAGTGAGAAATGAAATTCTGCCTTTTCTTGCACTGCATGTAAATATTTGGTTTGAACTTTAGATGTAATGTTTCAAGCAGAATAATATGCATATTCAAAGCAATTATTGAATACATTTTGACTCAGTGGCCAGAAGGCTGTTGGATAAATTAATGAAATGTTCTTATAATGTAAAAGTTCATAAGCAATGAGAAATGTCTAGTTCAGGAATTTCTGTGCTTGTTGGTCTATGTTATTCCTAGTGAGACAGAAACTTTTTTGTACTTATTTATCTATTGACCCAGGAACTCAAACTCATTCACCACATGGGAAAAGGCAATTTAATCATTTATAGTGATGCTACATTAATTATTGAGACATGAACCAAAGCCCTCTGCCCAAAGGTTAAAAAGTTTGCTGGATGGCCTTAAAAAATGCAGTTTACTGGAGAGATGCATTTGGTAATTCCCACCACATCTGCTTTCGGATCAAACTGGGACAGGGAAGGCTGAAAATATCAACCCCATTCTTGATTTGATTAAGCTTTCGTGTGACATCCCAAAGAGGAATTTGAAGTGGGGCCATCAAAGTTAGAGAGACAAAAAAAAAAAAAAAAAAAACACTGTCCAGTGGTATCACAAAAAAAATACAATGTTTTGAAAAAGTAAAAATCCTAGTGGACCTTCCTCAGATTGTGTCACTTTATAATTATTACCTTAAATGTATTTTATATACGGCCAATATAGTGCATAATTATGATGTGAAAGGAACATAATGTGTGATTTTTAAAATTTATCTTACACACAATATTTTGAAGTGTTCCATACAGATGCATTCAGCTCCTTTTAGCTGATACCCTTAAATATATTTTGTCCACCATTTTGAAATTATAAACTTTACTGCTGAAAATACATCATTAACATTTCTCTGGAATGCTGTTTTGTCTGTATGTTAGTCATACACTCATAAGCAATCAGATCTGTGACTCACATGCACAAAGAATAAATAACTTTATTAATTTAGTTGAGATAATAACATCTAGTATTTATCATTTAACTAAATTTATAGCCACCCTGCAAAAAAATATGAAGCTTGGGGGTCTTGTTTTCCTCCTTTTTGGTGTAGGTAAAGAACTGGTGTGTCTTTATACCATGATTTTGTTTTTCCTGGCTCCCTGTCTGTCATGACCCAGGAAGCCAAATGAAGTATTTTAATGTGAGGAAGTCTTTTGTCTGGGACCTCCAATTTCAGGAGCCATCTGTCTTAAGGATATAGTGTCGCTCCAATGTTTGGCTGAGGTGCTCACTTCACACCCATTTATTCAGCAAAACAGATGAACGCAAAAGCCTTCCTTGAAATTATAGTCGACTCCATTTGCCATATTTTACAGGCCGCAGGTTCATTAAGTATTGCTGCCTGCTACTGTGACAGAGAGGGTTTGCCCGCCTCTGTGCCGCCTGTCTTTTTGCAAGAGTTATAAATCTACCATATTGAACTTTCTGTATAGAAAGTAGAGCAGCAGTTTCAATGTCATATTCAGATTAGTATTAGATTTTCCACTTTATTTGAAGGTGTATTATTATTATTATTGTAATAATAATAATAATAATAATAATAATAATAATAATAATAATAATAATAATAATAATAATAATAATAATAATAATAAAACAAGATGTCTCTAAAGAACCTGGACATAATTTTTGATCACTGTACGGTTACAAATAAAAGTGGTCCTTTTTCTTTGTCCCATTGCTTGCAATGTATTTTTAAATGGAAATACCCAGGTCAGCACCTAAAATTATAGAAAAATGTCTGCCATGCTCTGTTTGCCTTGTGGTTTTGAGACCTAGAAATAATAACTTCTGTCTTTTGTACACTAAGTTGGCAGAAACTAGCCCATGGACCTGTTTACTGAGTGACTGCATGGGACAGTGGCCATGTGGTTATACTGAAATGTAAAGTCGTGTATCATCAGCATAGGTATACTCCGATATCCAAGACTCTGAGCTTAAGGGAACATGCAGATGCTGAATAAGAGTGTACCAAGATAACATTGATGTAGTCTGCAATACAAAACTATACTGTACAATAATATTCTGTTATGTGTTGTGCTTGGCTGTTATATACCAGAATAGACAGCAACGGCTCTCAAAATCTATACTCTGATCTGGATTCAGACTAATTGGCAGGTCAATCAGCCTTATTTTCATGACGCACCAACTTAGGCTCAACTGATTAGGTCTTTGAAACAAGAAAGCAACTCTTTCTGTAGATTTCTCAACACATAGTCCCTTAGAACTGCAATGAAAATGTCTAATAAGCTGGAATTTCAAAAAAGAGAGAAAGAAACCTCATATTTACAGAGCACCTCAGCTGACGTGTTCCTGTTTAGAGATCCTAAGCAGACCAAAATTTATGTTTACTGAAGACGTTCTGTAGCCTCATGTCTCGAGTAAGATACTCCTGTAGAAATAAGTGAGGAAGATTTGCCTGTCAGCTATTTTTTACAGCTTTTTAGTGCCCAGTCAACCTTATTAAGAGCAATGAACTATCCAAAAACTTCAGAGAAACTAAATATTAGTCACACTCAAAAGAAGAAATCATGAAGATGATCATTGATGAGTGTGTTTGGTTGAACACAATCACAAAACTTTACAGACCATATAAATTTTGATTTTCCTGTTTTGAATTTAAAAAAAGTTTCTTAACGTTTGCTACTCTTTTTTGTTTTTTAACAAAAATGATCATTGATAAATGACAGGTAGATTTTGAAGAGTATGACATTAATTAAAGTAGGTCTTATATATCATCCTATTGAACATTTGAACATTCTAAGTTAAAGAACATTGTTACTTTGGAAAAATTAAACTTCATGAAGGTTAAAGGCAACTTTTTGAAAAGCGGTCTCTATGTTGCTATGTATTATAATAACTGGGTCTGGCAGTGGCGATTCTAGGTTATTCTAATTGTGCTTTACCACAAACAAATAAAATGTGCCTCAATTACATGGGTTAGCCTACTGAAAATGTATTTATAGCTCTGATACCAGATGGATTATGAAACACAGGAGAAGAATGTCTTCTTTTTTAAAGATGTTCTATACGAACTATACAACTAGAATATGTTATGCAATGCTGTTACACCACAATAGAACAATAAGAAACCTTGCTGACATTCAAAAAAGCTTGTTATTGCTCCCTCTTGAAATTTAGAGTCCATTTTATATTTTTCTTTGTACAATATAAGCCTCGTTTTGATAATACACTTGAAATCGTTATATTTTTTGTTCTGGCGTCTTTGACAAAACAATTGCTTTAATTATCACATTTTAAATCAACAAACCATTCTCAGGAAAGCGTTTCCTTCTCTTTGCTTTGAAGTGGGGCTGAGCTTAATTAGGAAGTGTCTGTTCCTACCTTGGAATATGTAGCACCTTTTTTATTTTTTATTAGTTGTTTTTTACAAATGAGATTCTTTTGTCTGTTTGTAGCTATGTAGCAACACCTTCAAATTACTTTACTTTCAAACTAATCTTATGGCTTTTCCCTAGATGTGCTTGATGAGAGTCTGGAAACGTATAAATCTTGAAGTCACATCTGTAACATTGCCTAATTACCCCTTCCGCCATTATTCTAAACTAAATATTCTTCCAGATGATTAATTTCCTTCTGCAACTTAATGTTCCCCTAAGGTATTAAAGAAGAGCCATACAGGGGCAATCAATTATGCTCAAACTGAAAGGTGTTGCAACGACGGAGTGGGCAGTGCTCCTGGTCTTGCCATGGTCCTAAATTTGTATGTGTGTTGGTGTTTTTTGGACAGTTTTAGGACACCCTGAGTGATGAACTGAACCCCCCACCCCCTGCTGTGAACTGATGAAACACTAGGAAATAACAGTTATCTATACATGACTAAGCATATGGGAGGGAGCAGGATATAGCTCCATGTGGTCCAAACAATTAGCTGAGGTTTCATTGCATAAAGTCGTTAAAGGGGCATCCTGCAGATTTTACAGATATAACTCACTCTGCCATTAATAAAACGAGACAGCAGACCTAATGACTTTGTTAAATGATTAAAGTATAAAAACTCTAGAAGATCCACAAAAAGTCTTTGATGTGGATTATTTATGAGCAATCCTGTCCAGTGTGCATGCAATTCAAAATATCTATGATGAAACTTTTATTGCTGCAGAGATAGTCGTGTCCTTTGTGTATTGTTATGAGACCAATTTTGGTTTATGTTTTTAAGATTTTGTATTTGTTTGTTTAAACCATTAAAGAGTGACAGTTGAATTCTGCAAGGTGTTTGTCAGTAGGCAGTGTCTTATCTGTAGCAGACAGACGTTTAATTGGAATGAGTTTGTAGAAAAAAGGCAGACACTATCTTCCTGAGGGTCAGGGTTGTGAAGTGCCTTCTTAAGATTTAAAGAGACAGCATCAAATTAAGGTACTCTCACATGCACCTCAGAACAGGAATAAGTAGAAGGAATGTGGGGGTAAATTGGGTTGGTGTCAGCTTCCTTCTAGAGGGAGGATGGACTGCGCCGGGTGCCCCCCTTTTATCCCTCCTAGTTTTAAATGCACTTGAGGACAACTTGCAACAACACAACATTTGAGCAAGCACAAATAGGCTTGGGGTCTTTTGAAAAGCCTTGTTCTCCAATTGCCACCTAGAGTTATGTGGCCTTGAGGAGGAGCGGGCCGCCTAGCCGGGATCTGGGCTGGAGATGGGCGTTGGGTCATGGGGTCGGCTTGGGCTAGCACATCGGTATGGAGGACCAGTCCTACCATAATTAAAAATACATACAGAAAACAATGAAGGACTTAGTAATATAAAATTGCTTGACAAAGTAGCTAATATTATGAAGTTGTGTGCCATTAAATGTGACAACATAATAAAAAGAAGATATTTCTTCAGCAAACGAGCACACGAGACTTGAGCGGTCTCGTGTCACAAGCACACAAGACCGCTCACAAAATAAAGACTTCAAGAAAAATGGATAACAGAAAATAAGCAAGAAGAAACGTAAAAATAAAAGTGGAAGATAATATATATATATATATATATATATATATATATATATATATATATATTTAGATGAATAATTGATCAATTGTTGAAGAAATATGTCACATTTAATGGCACAATAATTCATATTAGTAGCTACTTTTTCAAGCAATTTTATATTATTTTGTCCTGTAGAAAGGAGAGCTGAAGACAAAGTAAAAGGTTGTATGTTTCTAAGAGTAAAGAACCCTGTTTAAACAGACATGTCTCTGCTATTAATGATGCAGTTGAAGTAATGCGTTGCTATTTATGGATAACTCGGTTTATCATAATACCTTATTATCATCCAACCTTGCTGTTAAGTGCTTGTAATGCTGTCTATGAGGCACCCTGTATCTGGTGACCTTCATTTACTGTTTTCACTGAATGTCACATCCTGGCAAAACATCACTCGACTGGTGATGCCACCACAATGCCCTGTGGTACCGTCCTAAATGTGCCAGCTTTTTGCAAATGAAACTATTTATATTCATCTCTCATCTGCAAGTTTAAGTGTCTGCAAGTGTACCAGACTACCTGCTAAGTAACACATGGTTTCTCTAATACACAAACCTTTAAAAGAATGGAGTAGTTTGGTCACAAGCCTGATGGGGGATTACCGAGATATTTTTGGATGCTCGTTTGAGTTATTTATTGTATGTCAAAAATGTTAGTTGTGCTTGCTAAAAGTGGGGCAGAAATGAACTAATCTTTGACACCTTTCATGCAGCCAGAGGACATAATTCACTTCATACTGCTTTATGACCTATATAAACACCTTTGACATTGAAAAGAAAATCACTCTGTTCCTTTTTCTTTTGCTTCCCATTCTGTAGTCCTGTCAGCACTTCAGGAATCAGGACAGGAGGCAGGATCTCCTGATGCTACCAAAAGCAATCTAATGGTGGAATAAAAAGGTCAACAATTGAACAACTCAATTCCACATCGCCCTTACAGTGCTCCTCGCTCCTCTTGGTCCTCAGAGTGTTATTACTCAGAATGAAAATGAATGCACCAGTGCTCCACCTCAACATAGACACACACACACCAACACATATATCCAGCTGCAGGAGGTTTTTATTCATATCTGCTCTTGATGTCCCCTGCAGCCAGACTGTCTCACCCTCAATTTGGTTCCTGATTCTTTCCCTTACAACTTGTTTGCTTGTGAAAGAAATTGTGTTATTTATTCCCATTTGCCTGCCAGATATATATAGTTGAGTCCCCCTCACTCAATAAAACTTTGTAATCGGGCTTTTCTTTTGTTTGTTTTGCCAAAATTCGCAAAGACCTTGATGTGATGGCAAGAGGAGGATGGGAAAAGAGGGATATGGGGATGAGAAAAATTGGAGAGGAGACCAGTTACACTGAGAAGTGTTCAGGATTCTTGCTGAGACAGGCCATTTGATGGGTGACAGGCAAGCACTGTGGTTTGCAGACCATATGAGGCTGATGGTGTATGGGACTAATGCAGCAATGACTGTGCTGGTAGGACACCCGGGCCAAATCACGAGCCTGGATGCTGAGGCAAAAAATTACAGTGGAAGGTGCTGCACCTAGGTCATTTCTCCTTATATTTGTTGTGAGCTTGGGTACTCTTAATTTGGCTTGCCATGCGGTGTGAATTTGTAGTTTTCTACTTTACATGCTAGACGTTCGTGTTTTGGATTTTAGATCCAGGACCATCTATCTGTGTGTCTATTTTGATCAATCAATATTATTGAGACTTTGCTTTTTTATGGTAAATGCCTTCATACATGCAGAGGTTCTGCATATTCCCATTGCATAAAACAGCACCAACCAAGACATACCACCTCAAGGTGTTGCATGCATCATGCTCAGCATTTCTTTTTCTCATAACATGGTGGGTCAAGCTGGTACCAAAAGGCTCAGTTTTGGTCTTATGTGACCTCTGTACTTTCTTCCAGTCTGACTGTGGCCCCTACTGCCTTAACATAGGTCATTAACAAGATGTCCTATGTTATTGTGAGGTGATCACTAATATTCTCCATGATTTTCCTCGCCTCATTAGGGAATACTTTGCATGTAGCTTCCATTCTATCTCGTTACTGTTTCTATTATGGTGCACATTCGCAGTAAATGCAGACAACCTGTGTTCTGATAAAGCTGTTCTTGAAGTCCTCACAGCTTTGTGAGAGAACATTAATGAGCAGCTAAATGGAGACCAAGGGACACACCAGTCAGGTCAGGAATAAAGTTGTGGAGAGTTTCAAAGGATGTTTATGGTCATAAAATAATGTCCTTAGCTTTGAACTTCATCATCCAAAAATTTAAAGACTTTGGCTAAACTCTAAACCTTTATAAGACAGAGAAAACATAACCACATTGCTCTACCTGAACTAATGTTCAGGTAGAGCAATGATGGTGGTATCATGATGGTGGAATCATCATACAGTGGGAATGCTTTTCTTCAGCAATACCCGAGGGAGTTGGTAACGTTAAACCCAGGACAAGCCAGGAACAACCTGCAAACGACTTGGGATTCAGGTAGATTCACCTTTCAGCGGGACAAAAATAGTAAACATACAGCCTTAACTACAGTGAAATGATTTACATCAAATACTATCCATGTTCTAGAAAGGCCTAGTCAAAGTTCAAAGCTAAATCAAAATGGGAAGCTGTAGAAAGACTTGTTTACAGCTGATATCCAGCTAGTCTGACTGAGCTAGGAAGAATGAGAAAAAAAATCCATATGTGCTAAGCTGTTAGAAATACTAACCTGTTACTGCAGTAAAAGATGGTTCCACAAAGTATCAACTCTGAAGGGTGAATCTGATTCGAAAGTGTGAATTCACTCGACTTAAAAGCCATGTACCATTTCCCCTCCTCCTGACAAATATGCACCTCTTTATATTGTCCTGTTACATGAAATTCAAATAAAACTTTGAATTTTATGTTAAAAAGGTTATTAAGAATGTGCAAAACACTGCACGTATACAAAGTTCATATCAGGAGTATCTGCATGACTTTGACTGGTTTAATCCTGGTGCCACATGGGTTCACAAACCAGCCTGCAGGAGCCAGAAATCTTGCTTGTATGTAGAGGATCAAAAGCTTATTCTACACAAATCAATTTTCAACATAATATAATATGATTTTCTGGATGTCTGGATGGCAGTTTGTCTCTTTGGTAGCATGAAACTTCCTTCCTTTGTCAGTCTGCAAACTTAAAAATTCACCGGGGATCAAATTATTTCATGCACTGCACATGTATCTGAGTTTGTCCCCAGCCCGAAAAGCCCCATTTTGTTGCAATTGTCGTCAGCTGATTAATGGCATGTACCCCATCAAGCTCCCTTCCACTAAGTAATTTCAGACAAATGTCACCCTCACAACCGCTGGTGTATTTCCATGTGACGCTCTGCATCGGCTGAACAGAACTCCCCCACCACCACCCCTCTGGCAGAGCGGGGAGGAAGATGACGAAGGGTAAAAAAGTGTGATTAGATTGGTGAGTGTGTAGCTTTCAGAGGCATTCGTGTTCCGCTGCCAGGATTCGGCTTGGCTTTGATATCCTGGTGACGTTTCAGCTGTCTTAAGTCCTGCCAACGGCTGGGAATAGCTAATCACACAGATACAGTTTTTCAATGAGGACCAACAGAGATGTACTTTTTAGCTTTCACTTAAATTTCCAACTGTCATACTGACGCCTGAAACAAAATGAGTTACATTACAATTATAATTCCGTTGCTTCAAGTCTTAAAAAGCCCCGGCTGTCAGTCAGAAGCCAGGAGTCGGGGGTATTTTGACAGAGGCACATGCTTGTGTTTAATAAATTATTAGATTTGGAAAATAGACCAAAGGTTATGAGGAAATAGTTTTTGCTAAAGTTAAGAGTTGTGACATGTGAAGATCAAACAAAATAAAGCGCAAAACTAGATATTTTTTGCTAATTTTCATAAAACTTTGGTCACATTCAGCAGTCAGAAGTTAAGTTTTGGTTCATAGCATTTTGTAGTTATAGTGCTACGGAAACGCTGTAACTCCCTTACAGATGTCTTCTTTTTATTTTTACTTATTTAGATGTTGCCTGATTTAATATCAGACAAATATAACTTGGGTGAATATAAAATACTGTTATTAAGGAAATAAAGCCATCTCAATCAAACTGGCCAGATATAAAAAAGTGTTGCCCCCTAAACCTGATTAGTCTTGCCACCATAGGCGACGATTGCTACCATCACACATTGTTGATAACAAGGAATGAGTCCTACCATAGCGATGTGGATTAACTGTGGCTGAAACTTCTTTAGTCATGCCACAGAATCAGAAGTCAATTCAGTTCTGAAATTTGAATTGGTCACTCCAAAACCTCTATTTACTTTTCTGAGCCATTCAGAGGGGAATTGTTGATGTACTTTGGATCATTGTCCTGCTTGCTACGTAACTCAGACACTCTTTGGAGATCACAAACTCAAGGCTGTACATTCTCCTTCAGGATCTTATGATAGAGAGACAAATTTATGGTTCCATCAATTATGGCAATTTTTCCAGGTCCTGAAGCACCGGAACAACTCCAGACCATCCCACTATCACCACCATGATTTGTCTGTATGGCTATAGCTTTTTTCTGAAATGTGGTGTTAGTTTTACACCAGATGTAACAGGAGACATGCCTACCGCAAGTTTTCAATCCAACTGTTTTTTGTTTGTTTATTTGTTTTTCTTATTGGGTGGGTGGGGGGGAGAGAGAGGCCTCAGTGTTCCTTTTGGTCAGCAGTAGTGTTTTGTCTTGGTACTCTGCCATAATGTGAGTTTTGTCCAATCTTTTACTAATGTTGAATCATAAGTTCTGACCTTAAGTGAGACAAGTAGGATCTGCAGAGCTTCACATGCTGTGTTAAGTTATGTTGTGACCTCCTGGCTGAGTGGTCACTGTTGGAGTGCTTTTGGTTGGTTGATCACTCCTTGGAGGGTTCACCACTGCTTAATTTTCTGTGGACGTTTGGATAATGACTCCCTCTAGTTTTCTGGAGTCTAAGAATTGCCTTTCTAACCCTTCCCTGTTTGTCCTTGATGTCAATGTTTCTACTCTGTTTTTGAATTTCTCTCAGTCAGGGCATGAGGTGTTGCTTTTTGAGCTCTCATAGCCTACTTTATGTTTTTAGTTATCATTTATTGACTCTGTAGGTCTTTGAACAAAATGATGTGGCTGATTTAAACAAAAACTGGTGTTTTTTTCTAATTTATTTTTAGTGTCAGGCTTGTTCGGATTGGCTTTTTTTCTTTCAAATAAGAGTTTTTCTTTGAAAACTAAACTGCATTTTGTTTTTACACAGGCTAACTTATCTGTTGGGTTAAAATGTATTTTATGCTCTGAAATATTTAAGAGAAAAGGAGAGATATATTTTATTGTAAGCACTGTAGAAACAGGCAGATAGAGTCGCAGAAAACAGGAAACAGTTTTCTGTAAAACAGAGGAAGACACATAATTTACGGTAAATTGCTTCTACTCTTTTTTTTTTTTTTTTTTTTTTTACGTGTGAAGCTGCTCCAGCTCACCTCTCCCAGGGGTTTTACAGCTGCTTCAGATGCATTCTTGCAAAAAATTATCCAGGGTGGTAGATACTACTAATTGCTTCAAATCACTTGGCTCTGGTCCGTTTCCCTTGAAGGTTATAAGGCAGTTTTTGTGGCAGCTTGCTTAGTGAAGTGCGCACACATCACAGTCTTGTCTCTTAAGGTTGAGCACAACATGGGTGTGTAGATGGCGAGTCAGCCACAACCGCTTCTGTCATGCCGTTCTCTGCAGTCAGCTAAATTTGCTCGTGCTGGAATCCTCACCGGCTAGTGGTATCGTGGGCCAGACCCTCGCTATGACACTCCATCAAGACAGTGGCAAAGACTGGAAGGAAAGCCCTATCAACCACGGTACCTCAATGCTAATTTGGCATTAATATTGGACTAACAGGAGGAGAAATCAGTTACACACCTGCATGCACATCCTCCTCTTTCCCCTCCATTTCTCCCCCTCTGGGAAATCCACTCATCCACATCTCCTCCTCTCGTTCTCTCTGCTTTACTGTTCCCACTCCATCCTGCTGTGCACATTTCCTCTCTGACATTTTCTCTTTGCTCCTCATCCTCCCTGCCTCCATCTTCACTTGTCTCTCTTTCTTTCAACTGCAATGTTATGCTCAACCTACCTGATTTCTGGTACAAATGAACACAGGAGGCTCTCTGAGTCTTCCTGCCTCCCATATCATGGCAGTATTATTGTAGGACAAAAAAAAGTCATTGTGAGTTTTCTTTTATCTGTGCTATCTTAAACTGAACGTTCTTAGTGATCCTTGTTATCATGAGTCTGGCTCATCACTTTTTCCTGACACCTTGGTAGGTGTAGGTAAATGATGAGGCAGAGCTAGCTGACGTAGCTATTTCTCTTCTTTTTAAAGAAAATGGATTCATTCCTTTGAGCATTTAAAGCCTCAAGTAATAGATAGACTTTGAAATTATTATCAGTAATAGTTAGCTTCCACCACTCAGATAATCCATTTACTTTTCTAGTTTCCAGACATATTACCAGATAAAGGCCCTGTTACCATAATCCCCAGAACCTTACATCTTTAAATCTGAAC